>NC_140004.1:17819144-18205589 GCF_964263955.1 Coregonus lavaretus
GTAGAGGCCTGAGGGCACACACTTAATATGTTGTGAAATCTGTTATGAATGTATTTAAAATGTATAACTGCCTTAATTTTGCTGGACCCCAGGAAGAGTAGCTGCTGCCTTGGCAGCAGCTAATGGGGATCCATAATAAATACAAATACTAAACCTGTATCCTCATTAATCTAATTTACGGCAGTATACAAATAAAAGTATGTCTAAACCTATGAAGACGAATTTGCAAATTAGCCGGGAGAGAAAAAAACAATTTTTAAATAGAATATGTCATGAAATATCTTTGGATGTAGCTATAGCAGCTAGATGTATTGTAATGAAACTTCATAGTCGGTGGTTATTCCGAATTAGTTTAGCAGTGTGGTATAATTGTGTGCATTGCATAGCATTAGATTTGTGACTGTTAAATGAGCTCCTTTGATAATATCTGGGTTCAAGTATATTTGGCCAGAAACAGAAATCCTTTATTTTATGCTTTGCTACAACTCAATTAACTCTGAATACGGGAACGCCTTACAAAGTGCCATTTAAGTATTGCATATGGGTGAGTGTAGTTTCCTTAGAGCTGAACATAAAAGCGATGGGAGGTGATGACTAATGCTTGTCCTGCTGCCTACCTCAGACTGTGTGAGACAGTCTCTCTCTGCAGGTGTTATGGAACCAACTGAATGCCTCAGTGAAAATAACCACTTCAGCTACAAGTTCAACATGGGAATATGTCCTCACATACTCGCTGTGAGTGAGTCAGTCTCAACCTAATCTAATGTCTCTCCTAAATCAGGGTGACTTCTGAGTTGACCCTTGTATACATTTTTTATTTTTGCACTGTCTCTATGCACACTCACAGGGGCGCAACTTTGGTTTAAGAAATGGGGTGGGACATAATAATAATAATATATATATTTTTTTATCCAGTCAGATAAACACTCCAAACAGCCTACCCGACCGCTCGGGGGCGTCCGCATGATCCTAAAGCACACCGTTGCCTTGTTTTGTATGACATTCCAATGATAAAACTGTGGGGGACCAAAATGCCATTTCAGAATATGGGGGGGGGGGGGGGGACGACGACATGTCCCCCCATCCCCAGTGAAAGTTGCGCCCCTGCTCTACACACTCACGCACACTGACACTATAACACACAGATAACATGCACACACACTTACAGTGAGAGAAAAAAGTATTTGATCCCCTGCTGATTTTGTACATTTGCCCACTGACAAAGAAATTATCAGTCTATAATTTTAATGGTAGGTTTATTTGAACAGTGAGAGACAGAATAACAACAACAAAATCCAGAAAAAAAAACATGTCAAAAATGTTATAAATTGATTTGCATTTTAATGAGGGAAATAAGTATTTGACCCCCTCTCAATCAGAAAGATTTCTGGCTCCCAGGTGTCTTTTATACAGGTAACGAGCTGAGATTAGGAGCACACTCTCTTAAAGGGAGTGCTCCTAATCTCAGCTTGTTACCTGTATAAAAGACACCTGTCCACAGAAGCAATCAATCAATCAGATTCCAAACTCTCCACCATGGCCAAGACCAAAGAGCTCTTCAAGGATGTCAATTGGTAACACACTACACCGTGAAGTACTGAAATCCTGCAGCGCCCGCAAGGTCCCCCTGCTCAAGAAAGCACATATACAGGCCCGTCTGAAGTTTGCCAATGAACATCTGAATGATTCAGAGGAGAACTGGGTGAAAGTGTTGTGGTCAGATGAGACTAAAATGGAGCTCTTTGGCATCAACTCAACTTGCCGTGTTTGGAGGAGGAGGAATGCTGCCTATGACCCCAAGAACACCATCCCCACCATCAAACATGGAGGTGGAAACATTATGCTTTGGGGGTGTTTTTCTGCTAAGGGGACAGGACAACTTCACCGCATCAAAGGGACGATGGACGGGGCCATGTACCGTCAAATCTTGGGTGAGAACCTCCTTCCCTCAGCCAGGGCATTGAAAATGGGTCGTGGATGGGTATTCCAGCATGACAATGACCCAAAACACACGGCCAAGGCAACAAATGAGTGGCTCAAGAAGAAGCACATTAAGGTCTTGGAGTGGCCTAGCCAGTCTCCAGACCTTAATCCCATAGAAAATCTGTGGAGGGAGCTGAAGGTTCGAGTTGCCAAACGTCAGCCTCGAAACCTTAATGACTTGGAGAATATCTGCAAAGAGGAGTGGGACAAAATCCCTCCTGAGATGTGTGCAAACCTGGTGGCCAACTACAAGAAACGTCTGACCTCTGTGATTGCCAACAAGGGTTTTGCCACCAAGTACTAAATCATGTTTTGCAGAGGGGTCAAATACTTATTTCCCTCATTAAAATGCAAATCAATTTATAACATTTTTGACATGCGTTTTTCTGGATTTTTTTTGTTGTTATTCTGTCTCTCACTGTTCAAATAAACCTACCATTAAAATTATAGACTGATCATTTCTTTGTCAGTGGGCAAACGTACAAAATCAGCAGGGGATCAAATACTTTTTTCCCTCACTGCCATTACACACACTCACATAAAATCATCATTTACGCTGCTGCTACTCTGTTTATCATATATCCTGATGCCTACTCACCTTACCCCTATACATATATACCTATATCACTCCAGTATCCCTGCACATTGTAAATATGGTATTGGAACTGACCCTGGAATTGACCCTGTATATAGCTTCTTACTTTCTCGTGTTCTTCTTATTTCTCGTACCTTTGTTCTTTTTAGTGCTACATTGATATTGATTACTGCATTGTTGGGTTTGGAGCTGGCAAGAAAGGTATTTCTCTGTACTTGTGCACGTGACATTAAAACTTCAAACTTCAAAGTCTGCAGGCACATCAAAGCCCTGCGTGGGTTTAAATGTAGTTGTACAGCAAGACAAGGCGACGTGTGAATCAATGTATTGTTTAAATTGACCCTTAAGTTACTATCCTTTTGTTACTATCCTTTTCTTACTTCCTTATTATTCTGTCTGTATTTCAGTGCTGTTACCTCAGACTGAAGCACAATGAGCCTGACTCATCAGTGTTCTCTTCCGCTTATTTTCTATTACTGATCATTTCCTCTTTAGAAAATGCATTGTTTCCACTGTCTATTCATCTGTAAAAATGTAAAATGAGCAAATACTGGAAGAAGCGTAATCATATCCTGCTTATTTTTTATCAATATAATTACTAAAGACCTGGAAACAGAATAACCTGTCAATTCATTTGCAAGCTATTTCCATTTTCATGATTTGCACATCAAAGATTACAAAAAAAATAACATGTTGATACAAAGACTGTGTTTTCATCAAAGGAGCCAATGGATCTTATTTCTATACAACCCCTCTATTTCATCCCAACCAAACTGGCCACGTTTGTAGGCAGGCTACTGTCTGTATGGAGACTGTTCTGAGTCAAAGAGGACTGATGCCATTGCACAAACCATTGCTGTGGTGACAACAGCACCACACAGAGGAATGATTGACACTTCTGGTTGCCTCTGTGGTCCTGACCTGCCTGGCAAGCCCAGAGGCTGCTGTGTCCCAGCCCTATTAAATGTCAGACAAACCCACTCAAACCCCACTTAGGGTGGTTGTCAGAGGTCTGGCTGTGGCACTGGCACCATTTTAGATGGTGGTGTTAGCATTTGGGCAGTTTACATAGTTAGGGAGCATGGAGCAAGGGCTTTATGTGTGAAAGACTAATGGCTAGACGGAGGAGCTTACCAGGCCTGAGACTTCCGCCTGGACATGCTCTGTCTGAGCCACTTAGAGTGAGGTGTCAGGTGGTAGATCAGCTGTCTGCAGATCTTATCTGATGACTTGATGGTGTCAGCATCCTTCTGGGGAAAGAAAGGCTCAAAGATAAATCCCCAAAACACTGAATGAAACGTTAAGTGTAACAACAAAAGAATACCAGAGGCCCTCTTTTTAGTTTAGTTCTAAATATGGTTGTTACTCTTTGAGACCACGTATAAGCAAAATACAACTTTTGACATACATTGTACCAGAGCTTTCTTGATTGAGGTACAGCTTTAGATCATGGAAGGACATTTCCACCTCAGTGTTCCTTTAGTCTTAAGTAGTTCAAAACCGTTCAAAATAACAGGAAAGAGGTTCTGTTATTTTGTCTTACTTTGAGACTGTTGCCTTGAGCTGTTCCTGAGCAAAACACAATTTAGGTGCCTTGCTGGAATAAATTTAATCAGAGCTGGTGTGCAACAGTGTGGAAAACAGGAGTCATGGTGAGGAAATAAAGAGGCCAGATTCAATACTAAATCTAGTGTACACTTTTTTCTTGTTTTTTCTATCCGTTGTCTGTTATGTAAAGTCGGTTACTTTTGGCATCCACATCCCATTTCAACTCAATGTGTAACTGTCGCAAAATGGAACAATTATTATGTCATTGTTTTATCAATCTTTCTATGCAAACAACATCCAGCTCCTCTGTATGGTAATAATACACCGGTGAGAAGAGGGCAGTGGGAAGGTAGGCCCCTAAATGGCAGATCATCTGAAAAAGAAGACGAGAAGGCGGCCAGCACGTTGCAATAAACTTTAGTGAACTATTAACAGAAAAAAATTACTAATTAATACATATAGGAAGTGTTAATAGTTCACTAAAGGTTATTGCAACGTACTGGCCGCCTACTCATCTTCTTTCCTGGTAATAATACACTGACATTATTATAGCACTAGGGTTGCAAAGGGAGGGTATATTACTGGAAACTTCCGAAGTGTACCAGTAAACTGCCAGAATTTCGGTAACTTTCAAGGTTTATTTTGAATATTATAAGATTACATCTAGTGGCCTTTTTGGGTACTTCCGATTATGACAGGTGTCCGTAATTATCTCTGAACCCTCTATGTGGCTTTATCACATGTAAAATATGTGAAATAATTATATAACGACAAAGCTGTAAAACATGATCCTAAATATAAATCATCAACTTAGTGAATACCATTGGTGTTTAATATGAGGGTTTCAGCATGAATCCTTTATATATTTCTTTACACACTTGTATTTATTTTACTATGTCAATATGTATTTGTTGTCAATGTTTTGGCATCAGACTGGTGGCAGTTGTGAAAAAGTCAATAGTTGGAAGAGTTGCAGAGTTAATTGAAAATAATGCCATTGTTGATTAGATGCTTTTGTCACTAACTAAGCTATTTTTGTATGCACACATGACTGTAAGTCGCTTTTGGATAAAAGCGTCTGCTAAATGGCATATATTATTATAATATATTTTCTCTTGAACCATATGGTCTATCTACTAGAAACTCATGGACAATATGGACACAGATATAACAATTAATACTATATATGAGTTATCCAAGAATAAATTACCAAAGTTACCATAGATTGCCATATATTTTCTGTTAATTACCAAAATTACAGAAGATTCTGCTAACTTTGGTAAATTACCGGTAGCTTTGCAACCCTATATAGCACCAATAATTATAAAGCCAAACCACGAGGAGAAGCAGTTGCATGGCAAATGTGGAAGACTTTCCCCATTACTGATTGTAATGGAACAGCGTATCCTTCTATTCATGATGATACTTATTCTGTTGACATCTTGATTTTTGGAAGTTTGATTCCAAGCTAAGCAGACAATACACCATGAGATAAGTGTTGTAGAGATCTTACCTTCTTAGGACACTGCATCTCGCGAGCCAGGCTTAGCAGCAGCTCATGGGAGATGGGATCCACCAGGTTGAGAAAAGCAGCATTCTTATATAAGATGTCATTGAGGGACGTGCCCTCCATGCCCAGATCCTGCCAAATCAGACAAGAAGAGACGGTATTACTCAAAGGTCCTTAAGGCCACATTTATCGCTCTTCGTATTTTATGAAAACAACGCATTGTGTAACGAGAGCAGCATTATCACAGACACACCTGATGATATATTATGAAATTATTATGAAATAGACAAATCTGTTTTAAGTGCAGGACTAGCTGGATATATACGGTTTAAAGAGGATGTTGAGAAGTTCCAGGAATAATAATGTAATGCTACTGTAGATAAGACACAGATAGAAAACGGAATTTTTAAAAATATATACAGTGGGGGAAAAAAGTATTTAGTCAGCCACCAATTGTGCAAGTTCTCCCACTTAAAAAGATGAGAGAGACCTGTAATTTTCATCATAGGTACACGTCAACTATGACAGACAAATTGAGAAATTTTTTTCCAGAAAATCACATTGTAGGATTTTTTATGAATTTATTTGCAAATTATGGTGGAAAATAAGTATTTGGTCACCTACAAACAAGCAAGATTTCTGGCTCTCACAGACCTGTAACTTCTTCTTTAAGAGGCTCCTCTGTCCTCCACTCGTTACCTGTATTAATGGCACCTGTTTGAACTTGTTATCAGTATAAAAGACACCTGTCCACAACCTCAAACAGTCACACTCCAAACTCCACTATGGCCAAGACCAAAGAGCTGTCAAAGGACACCAGAAACAAAATTGTAGACCTGCACCAGGCTGGGAAGACTGAATCTGCAATAGGTAAGCAGCTTGGTTTGAAGAAATCAACTGTGGAAGAAATTATTAGGAAATGGAAGACATACAAGACCATTGATAATCTCCCTCGATCTGGGGCTCCACGCAAGATCTCACCCCGTGGGGTCAAAATGATCACAAGAACGGTGTGCAAAAATCCCAGAACCACACGGGGGGACCTAGTGAATGACCTGCAGAGAGCTGGGACCAAAGTAACAAAGCCTACCATCAGTAACACACTACGCCGCCAGGGACTCAAATCCTGCAGTGCCAGACGTGTCCCCCTGCTTAAGCCAGTACATGTCCAGGCCCATCTGAAGTTTGCTAGAGTGCATTTGGATGATCCAGAAGAGGATTGGGAGAATGTCATATGGTCAGATGAAACCAAAATAGAACTTTTTGGTAAAAACTCAACTCGTCGTGTTTGGAGGACAAAGAATGCTGAGTTGCATCCAAAGAACACCATACCTACTGTGAAGCATGGGGGTGGAAACATCATGCTTTGCGGCTGTTTTTCTGCAAAGGGACCAGGACGACTGATCCGTGTAAAGGAAAGAATGAATGGGGCCATGTATCGTGAGATTTTGAGTGAAAACCTCCTTCCATCAGCAAGGGCATTGAAGATGAAACGTGGCTGGGTCTTTCAGCATGACAATGATCCCAAACACACCGCCCGGGCAACGAAGGAGTGGCTTCGTAAGAAGCATTTCAAGGTCCTGGAGTGGCCTAGCCAGTCTCCAGATCTCAACCCCATAGAAAATCTTTGGAGGGAGTTGAAAGTCCGTGTTGCCCAGCGACAGACCCAAAATATCACTGCTCTAGAGGAGATCTGCATGGAGGAATGGGCAAAAATACCAGCAACAGTGTGTGAAAACCTTGTGAAGACTTACAGAAAACGTTTGACCTGTGTCATTGCCAACAAAGGGTATATAACAAAGTATTGAGAAACTTTTGTTATTGACCAAATACTTATTTTCCACCATAATTTGCAAATAAATTCATTAAAAATCCTATAATGTGATTTTCTGGAGAAAAAAAATCTCATTGTGTCTGTCATAGTTGACGTGTACCTATGATGAAAATTACAGGCCTCTCTCATCTTTTTAAGTGGGAGAACTTGCACAATTGGTGGCTGACTAAATACTTTTTTCCCCCACTGTATATTAATTGAAGGGGTGAAGGCTTTCATCTGAAAAGAGCTCTACCTGAATACTATAATGTGCTTAATGTGTCTTGCTCCAGGCAGAAGCATTTATTTTAGGATATCCACCTACACATCAGTGATTTGGAGTTTCAGAGAGTTTTAGCATGCCACAGTATTGCACAGTCTGTATCGCTAACTTTAGTACTATGGTGTCCTTCTGATGAATCCTGCAGCATATGAGAGTTCAATAAACATTATATGATGGATGAGCATTTGCTTCTTCTTTTGATGTTTAATGTAGCCTTTTGTTTAGGTCTGCCATTGTGCAACACATTCTAAACATTAGTCTAAAAACAACTAATCTATGAATGGTGCAGACACATTTGTGAGGGCAGACAGACACAAAAGAGTTGCTACATGACGGGTATAGAGAATGGCTTTTGGGTGAGAATGCTGTCTGTAACAAGCTACAGATCAGAGCCGAGATGAAGAATTAAGTAAGGAGAGTAGATAGGGAACAGAAAAGGAAAGATTTTCACAGGCTGCATAGAATAGCTGTTCCTAAGTCCTCTACAAAGGCCTAATTAGGCTGTGTATGTGAGGGGTAGCGATTGGACGCGCACATATAGAGAGCTGAGAAATGAAAGACATGGAGGATGGGCACACACACACACACACACACACATAGACACACATAGACACACAACAAAAGGCCTTGATCGCAATGTACAGTTTGAGTGGGAGCCACCCATTACTGAATTTTAACAAGGGCACCAATAAACACAAACAAGACAAAAAATGGGTAAGAAGTTCCTTCTCTTTTTTTGAGAAGCAATGAGGAGTCCTTTTTAATGGGATATTGTGAAGACTTTACTACTTTACTGCAGACGTAACATTATGAACTCAGTTGCCTATACACATATAGCAGTGTAGCAGTGCGGTCGCTTTTATTTCATTGTCCTGTGTAAATATCCCGTTTCTTGTTTTTTTTGTCTATTTTGTATATATTTCTCAATTTTTTACTTTCATTCTTTAACTAAATATACTTTCCTGCAACCCGCCTCACCCAACGTGGAAAGGATTCTATTATTTCTTTATAACTTTCATCAAGAACCGTAAGCTGAAACGAGTGTAGCCGCAATCTGAATGGCTACCTGCTATTAGTCAACGTTAGCGTCTTCACCACTGTCCGTGGCCTACACTATCCACCAGCCAGCTCTAGCTCTAGCCTGGACAATTCGTCGGCCAGTCTGCACAGCGTGCTATCGACCCAGCGTGCTATCGACCCAGAGCTTATTGGACTTTCTGCCGGAATCACTGGACCCTAGCGCCGGATCATCACAACCAGCTAGCTAGCTGCAACCTGTTGTTGGCTGATTACCATTGCCCTATAGCAAGCACCAGTTAGCCTTGAGCTAGCCTCAGGCCCATCTCCCGGCTATCTACCTCTCTGTCAACCGGACGGGACCTCCTAGTGTTGACACTGAGCCCCGCCGATCCAACACGACTGGTTTGCCGACGAAATAGTCTGATGTGGTTTTAACAGGCTTCCCGTTGCGACGACCACGAAGATCCATCTGCCAGCCCCGGCCCGCTAGCACATGCAAACTACAACTGTGCTCCCTGCTAGCTGTGCTGAAGCACCAATTTGAACTGCTCTCGGACTCACATATTGCTGTTCACTGGACCTTATGATCACTCAGCTGCACAGCTGATGCCTGCTGGACTGTTCCTTTACTGTCACACCCTGGCTCTGGGACTATATATGTTGAGCCAGGGTGTGTTCATTCTAGGTGTTGTATTTCTATGTTGGGAGTTCTAGTTTGTTTATTTCTATGTTGGCCTGAGTGACTCCCAGTCGGAGGCAACGAGTGTCAGCTGTGGCTGGTTGTCTCTGATTGGGAGCCATATTTATACTGTCTGTTTTCCCTTTGTGTTTGTGGGTTCTTGTTTCTAGTCTGTTGTGTTAGACCGTGAACTGTCACGTTATCGTTTTGTTGTTTTTGATCGTGTCTCTAATAAAGAGTATGTTTGCCTGCAACGCTGCGCCTTGGTCCTCCTCTGTATACGACGATCGTGACAGAAGAACCCACCATACCAGGACCAAGCAGCGTGTCCAGGAACACACGCAGGAGGTAACGCTGGTGGATGTCCTCCTCGGCTGGGGACAGATTACGAAGGAGGAGGCCGTCCGGTACCGGAAGGCGATGAAGGGGGAGACCCAGGCAGGAGTGGAGAATCGGCGTCAACCGGGCCGTGGTCGGACAGGCGAGAGGCACCCCCAATAATTTTTTAGGGGGGGGGGCACACGGCATGGGCAACTGGGCAGCAGGAGGCTGCCACAGGGCGAATTGGGAGATTAGGAGAGGAGGCCACCGGGTTTTGGGGGCCAGAAGGCAGGTTGGCGGAGCCTGGATGGAGAGCAGAGCCAACTCCCCGTACTCAGGCATGGCAGCATGAGACTGGGCAGGTTCCGTGGTATGCGGAGCTGCGCACTGTGCCACGAGTGGTCCGGCATAGTCCGGTACGTCCTGTGCGAGCACCCCGCACGTGTTGTGCGAAGGTGGGCATGCAGCCAGGACGGAGTGTGCCGGCTCAGCGCTCGTGGCCTCCAGTGCCTCTCCTCGGTCCCGGATATCCTGCGCCCGTGTCACGTGCTGTTATGCCAGTACGGGTACACAGCCCTGTACGTCCTGTGCTGATGCCTCACACAGAGTGTGTGAGGGTAGGCATTCAGCCAGGACGGGTTGTGGCAGCTCTCCACTCCAGGTCTCCTATCCGTCTCCACAGCCCGGTCCGGCCTGTCCCTGCTCCTCGCACCAAGCCTACGGTGTGCGTCGCCAGCCCGGTTCGGCCTGTCCCTGCTCCACGCACCAAGCCTACGGTGTGCGTCGCCAGCCCGGTTCGGCCTGTCCCTGCTCCACGCACCAAGCCTACGGTGTGCGTCGCCAGCCCGGTCCGGCCTGTCCCTGCTCCTCGCACCAAGCCTACGGTGTGCGTCGCCAGCCCGGTTCGGCCTGTCCCTGCTCCACGCACCAAGCCTACGGTGTGCGTCGCCAGCCCGGTCCGGCCTGTCCCTGCTCCTCGCACCAGGCCAGGGGTGCGCATCGTCAGCCCGGTCCGGCCTGTTCCTACTCCACGCACCAAGCCAGGGGTGCGCATCGTCAGCCCGGTCCGGCCCGTTCCTACTACACGCACCAAGCCAGGGGTGCGTATCGTCAGCCCGGTCCGGCCCGTTCCTACTCCACGCACCAAGCCAGGGGTGCGCATCGTCAGACCGGACCAGGGGCGCCACGGGGGGATGGTGGAAGGGTGGTGTGCAAGCCCGGAGCCAGAACCGCCGCCGAGGAGGAATGCCCACCCAGCCCTCCCCTGTTTTGCTCTGGTTGAGGCGCGGTCGCAGTCCGCGCCTTTAGGGGGGGGTACTGTCACACCCTGGCTCTGGGACTATATATGTTGAGCCAGGGTGTGTTCATTCTAGGTGTTGTATTTCTATGTTGGGAGTTCTAGTTTGTTTATTTCTATGTTGGCCTGAGTGACTCCCAGTCGGAGGCAACGAGTGTCAGCTGTGGCTGGTTGTCTCTGATTGGGAGCCATATTTATACTGTCTGTTTTCCCTTTGTGTTTGTGGGTTCTTGTTTCTAGTCTGTTGTGTTAGACCGTGAACTGTCACGTTATCGTTTTGTTGTTTTTGATCGTGTCTCTAATAAAGAGTATGTTTGCCTGCAACGCTGCGCCTTGGTCCTCCTCTGTATACGACGATCGTGACATTTACACGGTACCCTGTCCTGTTTATTCTGTTTAGTCTTAGCCCAAACGTTATCGCTATTTCCAGTTGTGTCTTAGCTCTCTCTAATAACACCTGTGACTGCTTTATGCCTCTCTCCCATGTCAATTATGCCTTGCATATTGCTGTTTGGGTTAGTTCTTATTATACAATTTCACTGTAGAACCCCTAGTCCCTCTCAAACTGCCTCATATAGTTCCTTTGTTCCACCCCCCATACACGCCGAGACCGGCTCAATCGATGCCTCCAATGACGCTATCTCTTTCATTGTTACCCAACGCTTAGGGTTACCTGAACTGTACTCATATCCTTCCATATCCTTTTCTACAACGCCCGGAGAACTGCACCTTTTATTCTATGTACCCAACGCACTAGAAGACCATTTCTTAAAGCCTTTAGTCGTATCCTTATTCTAGTCCTCCTCTGTTCCTCTGGTGATGTAGAGGCTAACCCAGGCCCTGCAGCCCCCAGTATCACTCCTACTCCCCAGGAGCTATCATTTGTTGACTTCTGTAACCGTAAAAGTCTTGGTTTTCTGCACATAAATATCAGAAGCCTCCTTCCTAAGTTTGAGTTATTCACTGCGTTAGCACACTCCGCCAACCCTGATGTTCTAGCAGTGTCTCAATCCTGGCTTAGGAAGGCCACCAAAAATTCTGAAATGTCCATCCCCAACTATAACATTTTCCGTCTAGATAGAACTGCCAAAGGGGGTGGAGTTGCAATCTACTGTAGAGATAGCCAGCAGAGCTCCATCATACTATCCAGGTCTGTGCCCAAACAGTTTGAGCTTCTACTTCTAAAAATCCACCTTTCCAGAAATACATCTCTCACTGTTGCCGCTTGCTACAGACCCCCCTCAGCCCCCAGCTGTGCCCTGGACACCATATGTGAATTGATTGCCCCCCATCTATCCTCAGAGTTCGTACTGCTTGGTGACCTAAATTGGGATATGCTTAACACCCCGGCCATCCTACAATCTAAACTAGATGCCCTCAATCTCACACAAATTATCAACGAACCTACCAGGTACAACCCTAAATCCGTAAACATGGGTACCCTCATAGATATCATCCTGACTAACTTACCCTCTAAATACACCTCCGCTGTCTTCAACCAGGATCTCAGCGATCACTGCCTTATTGCCTGCGTCCGTAACGGGTCCGCGGTCAAACGACCACCCCTCATCACTGTCAAACGCTCCCAAAAACACTTCAGCGAGCAGGCCTTCCTAATTGACCTGGCCCAGGTATCCTGGATGGATATAGATCTCATTCCGTCAGTAGAGGATGCCTGGTTGTTCTTTAAAAGTAATTTCCTCTCAATCTTAAATAGACATGCCCCATTCAAAAAATACAGAACTAAGAACAGATATAGCCCCTGGTTCTCCTCAGACTTGACTGCCCTTGACCAGCACAAAAACATCCTGTGGCGTACTGCATTAGCATCAAATAGCCCCCGTGATATGCAACTTTTCAGGGAAGTTAGGAACCAATATACACAAGCAGTTAGGAAAGCAAAGGCTAACTTTTTCAAACAGAAATTTGCATCCTGTAGCACTAACTCCAAAAAGTTTTGGGACACTGTAAAGTCCATGGAAAATAAGAGCGCTTCCTCCCAGCTGCCCACTGCACTGAGGCTAGGAAACACTATCACCACCGATAAATCTACAATAATCGAGAATTTCAACAAGCATTTTGCTACGGCTGGCCATGCTTTCCACCTGGCTACCACTACCCCGGCCACCAGCTCTGCACCCTCCGCTGCAACTTGCCCATGCCCCCCCCGCTTCTCCTTCACACAAATCCAGACAGCTGATGTTCTAAAAGAGCTGCAAAATCTGGACCCCTACAAATCATCAGGGCTAGACAATCTGGACCCTTTCTTTCTAAAACTAGCCGCCGAAATTGTCGCAACCCCTATTACTAGCCTGTTCAACCTCTCTTTCGTAACGTCTGAGATCCCCAGAGATTGGAAAGCTGCCGCGGTCATCCCCCTCTTCAAAGGGGGTGACACTCTAGATCCAAACTGTTACAGACCCATATCCATCCTGCCCTGCCTTTCAAAAGTTTTTGAAAGCCAAGTCAACAAACAGATCACCGACCATTTCGAATCCCACTGTACCTTCTCCGCTATGCAATCCGGTTTCCGAGCTGGTCATGGGTGCACTTCAGCCACGCTCAAGGTCCTAAACGATATTATAACCGCGATCGATAATAGACAGTACTGTGCAGCCGTTTTCATTGACCTGGCCAAGGCTTTCGACTCTGTCAACCAACGCATTCTTATTGGCAGACTAAATAGCCTTGGTTTCTCAAATGACTGCCTCGCCTGGTTCACCAACTACTTCTCAGATAGAGTTCAATGTGTCAAATCGGAGGGCCTGTTGTCTGGACCTATGGCAGTCTCTATGGGGGTGCCACAGGGTTCAATTCTTGGGCCGACTCTTTTCTCTGTGTATATCAATGACGTCGCTCTTGCTGCTGGTGACTCTCAGATCCACCTCTACGCAGACGACACCATTTTGTATACATCTGGCCCTTCATTGGACACTGTGTTAACAAACCTCCAAACGAGCTTCAATTCCATACAACACTCCTTCATTAGCCTCCAACTGCTCTTAAACACTAGTAAAACTAAATGCATGCTCTTCAACCGAACGCTGCTTGCACCCGCCCACCCGACTAGAATCACTACTCTCGACGGGTCTGACCTAGAGTATGTGGACAACTACAAATATCTAGGTGTCTGGTTAGACTGTAAACTCTCCTTCCAGACTCACATTAAGAATCTCCAATCCAAAGTTAAATCTAGAATCGGTTTCCTATTTCGCAACAAAGCCTCCTTCACTCATGCTGCCAAACATGCCCTCGTAAAACTGACTATCCTACCGATCCTTGACTTCGGCGATGTCATTTACAAAATAGCCTCCAACACTCTACTCAGCAAATTGGATGTAGTCTATCACAGTGCCATCCGTTTTGTCTCCAAAGCCCCATATAATACCCACCACTGTGACCTGTACGCTCTTGTTGGCTGGTCCTCACTACATATTCGTCGCCAAACCCACTGGCTCCAGGCCATCTATAAATCACTGCTAGGCAAATCCCCGCCTTATCTTAGCTCATTGGTCACCATAGCAACACCCACCCGTAGTCTGCGCTCCAGCGGGTATATCTCACTGGTCATCCCCAAAGCCAACACCTCCTTTGGCCGCAATTCCTTCCAGTTCTCTGCTGCCAATGACTGGAACAAATTGCAAAAATCTCTGAAGCTGGAGACACTTATCTCCCTCACTAACTTTAAGCATCAGTTGTCAGAGCACCTTACCGATCACTGCACCTGTACACAGCCCATCTGAAATTAGCCCGCCCAACTACCTCATCCCTATATTGTTATTTATTTTGCTCATTTGTACCCCAGTATCTCTATTTGCACATCATCTCTTGCACATCTATCATTCCAGTGTTAATACTAATTGTAATTATTTTGCACTATAGCCTATTTTATTGCCTTACCTCCATAACTTGCTAAATTTGCACACTGTATATGATATGTATTTCTGTTGTATTTTTGACTTTGTTTTGTTTTACCCCATATGTAACTCTGTGTTGTTGTTTTTATCGCACTGCTTTGCTTTATCTTGGCCAGGTCGCAGTTGTAAATGAGAACTTGTTCTCAACTGGTTTACCTGGTTAAATAAAGGTTAAATAAAATAAATAAATAAAAACATATATTTTCATTATTCAGTTACAGTAACTCTAACCTAACCATAGCATGTCCACTAACTGTACAGTTGATGATGGATCACCTCTTTAAATTGAGTTACAAACCAGAATATAATTGAGACATGTGCCGATTTGCAATAGCCTGGATGCTGATAACATTAGGCTTATTCAATTAAACCAGAGCTCATTTAAAGGAGGGTCCCCTGTGGTGTGGCTGTCATGCAGCTTTGGCACTCTGAGTTATCTCCTTGCTTTGATTAAAGAGCTTCTACACTCTCCTCTGTCAAGTCTTCAGTGTAATTAACTACAGATTGGACACCTCTGAAAGAGAGAGGGGCTTATGATTGAGCTAACAAACTATCACAGATACTGTTTCAGCGCAACAATAGTCATGTTATCATACTGACGATATTGTTATGGAAATGACTCATTTTCCGCTGATAACATGCTTTGAAATCCTGATCCGTCCTTAGAAACATGATGCATAGATAGTGAATAAATAGAGCCAAATCCAAATTTGACAGAATGGATTATGCTTGGGAATGTTTAAGACATCTTGCATTCCTGTGTCTAAGTGTGATACTAACCATAATAATATAATAAATAATATGCCATTTAGCAGACGCTTTTATCCAAAGCGACTTACAGTCATGCGTGCATACATTTTTGTGTATGGGTGGTCCCGGGGATCGAACCCACTACCTTGGCGTTTCAAGCGCCGTGCTCTACCAGCTGAGCTACAGAGGACCACAGGAGTATTTCTGTAAACCATGACTAAGCATGTTGTGTAGCAATCAATGTTGGGGAGCAGTGAACTATTTGTAGTTCAACTAGTAATTTAACTACATTTTGCAGCATCTTGATGATAGTGGAACTAACTTCAAATCTAGGTAGTTTTTTCAGTTGTTAATTACTTTTTTGCCATGTAGCGGTGTACAGTGCCTTCAGAAAGTATTCATACCCCTTGACTTATTCCACATTTTGTTGTGTTACAGCCTGAATTCAAAATTGATTAAATATATTTTTACACACAATACCCCATAATGACAAAGTGAAAACATGTTTTTATACTGAAGAAAAATATAAACGCAACATGCTACAATTTCAATGATTTTACTGACTTACAATTCATTTACTGTAAGGAAATCAGTCAATTTAAATAAATAAATTAGGCCTTAATCTTTGGATTTCACATGACTGGGTAGGGGCGCAGCCATGGGTGGGCCTGGGAGGGCATAGGCCCACTCACTGGGGAGCCAGGCACGGCCAATCCGAATCAGAGTTTTTCCCCACAAAAGGGTTTTATTACAGACAGAAATACTCCTCAGTTTCATCAGCTGTCCGGGTGGCTGGTCTCAGATGATCCCGTAGGTGAAGAAGCCGGATGTGGAGGTCCTGGGCTGGCGTGGTTACACGTGGTCTGCGGTTGTGAGGCCAGTTGGACGTACTGCCAAATTCTCTAAAACAACGTTGGAGGGGGCTTATGCTAGAGAACTGGACATTTAATTCTCTGGCAACAGCTCAGGTGGACATTCCTGCAGTCAGCATGCAAATTGCACGCTCCCTCAAAACTTGAGACATCTGTGGCATTGTGTTGTGTGACAAAACTGCACATTTTAGAGTGCCGTTTTATTGTCCCCAGCACAGGGTGCACCTGTGTAATGATCATCCTGTTTAATCAGCTTCTTGATTTGCCACACCTGTCAGGTGGATGGATTATCTTGGCCAAAGATAAATGCTCACTAACAGGGATGTAAACAAATTTGTGCACAACATTTGAGAGAAATAAGCTTTTTGTGCGTATGGAACATTTCTGTGATATTTTATTTCAGCTCATGAAACATGGGAAAAACACTTTACATGTTGTGTTAATATTTTTGTTCAGTATAGACATTTTTGCACATTGATTGAAACTGAAATACAGAAATATCTAATTTACATCAGTATTCACACACCTAGGTCTGTGGTGGTCATGAAATTTTGTCAGCCGGTGATTATCAAGAAAGTAACTGTCAGTCTAACGGTAATTGACCGTTAATTAACATAAACACATTTAGCATCTCCTGGCTTCCACGCATAGCCTATAAACCACTGATGCAGACCTTTGGAACATCTACATTTAATCCATAAATCCATGTAATATAGCCTACACCATCACAATAAATCCATTATTTATTTTAGACAGGTCTAAAGAAACATGACAGAAGAACAGAAAAGCATACTCTGAGTTGTCCTTATGTTAGGCCCTGATCTGGCTATGCCATATGGCTGTGGGTTACACTAGTTCATTTAGCAGACAAGATTTGCTTAGAATTCCATGGCATTATTTTATATTCTTTTATAGTATGAAGAATACAATAGAACATTGCTGAATAAAATAGAAATTATATTTTCTCCAAACTATTTGAGGGAGTGCGCACATTCTGTGTTGAGCGGTTAACAAATAAACAGGTACTCCTATAAGCTTAATTTAGTTATTTATGTAACTTTAGTTGTGATAAAAATGTTGAGCTATATGTTTCGATTTTTAATACATTCTAAGGCTGCATGATGCGACTCTAATAATGATTTGAAAAAAGTCGCATGAAAGTCATGAGCTCTGCTTTGTTTTTTGCACAGGCTGTACACACTTTATCAGTCTCTCATTCACAATTTGAAAAGCACTTGATAATGCCTCAAATTTCCCGGCTACACCACCTTTGTGTGGCCGTAATGCCCCCTAAAAAAATCCATGCCTTTTGAGGCCAGTGGCCGTTGTGCCTTTGGGTTGAATATAATAATTATAATTCCCTTCTCCCGGTTCTGTGCCGAAGCACCTCTCACTCACATGGCTCTCAGTCAGGTGATCAGGTCTTTCTCACAGGCTACAAGTGAAGACAGACACATCTGGGACGTAACTGCGCACATCCTTATCCAATTCTGAGGCGCATATTGAAGATATTGGAAGAACTGTCAACATTTACTTTTCGTCAGCCAACAAGATGAGTAGGCCTAACGAACAGCAAAAGCACTAGCCTATGTCAATCTACTATGACTTGACCTATTCTATTCTATGCGAGAAATAAATATTCCAAACATAGTCTGGGACAGTTGTGGGATGTGATAGATCCCAAATTAATACAACCACTAGCATTTAAAAAAAAACTGTTTTAAGCAATGAGCATGACGCAACAGATGAGAACGTTTAGCTTAAAATTTTGATAAACGATTAGGTTATTTCTTCACATTATAACACGGCAGCAGGCTACAGTATAAGCACGAATGTTCCATTAGCAGGAAAACACCATTCTCAATTATGCATGTAATGCTTTTATTATAAAGGTGCATTTTTATGGTGAAAATGATCTTCCCCAAACTTGAAACTCTGCGCTGCGTATGCCAGTTAGGCGCTACACCCGTTGTAAAGCTGATTAATGTGCTTCATTTTAAGAAGTTATTTGGCTACTTTAGTTGCGATACAAACCTTATCAAAACATATAGGCCTATGGGCTAGGCTACATGAGGTGTGCGACTATGATTTGAAAAAGTCGCAAAAAAAGCATGTGCTGTTTCTTGCCTTAAGCTGGGCATCATTCACAAGTGATAATATATAATTTACAAGTGATAGGCTAATATTGTCACCCATCACACTATTCTTGATTTAATCTTGTCTTTACATATACTAAATAATGTGTGAAATTTGTTTTGATTTAGAATGGACCATTATCATGCACCTATCTCGAAACTGATGCTTAGGACCGTACGTCAAGCAGTGGTGCAGTTAAAAGGCCACTCAGTCACTTTTAAGCTCTCACCAGTGTGCAACCCGTCCAAGCAGTTCAGTATCAGCAAAGCTTTCACTGCTGATGACCTAGGTCTCACAGAGCACTCCTACCGAGTGGAGGCTTTGCAGAAGCGTTACCAACACCTCCGAGGTCTTCCCTTCAAGACCTTCACCAAGGCCAGTCCCTTGGTCCCGATCGGCTCAGATCACCCCCACCTGCTAACACCGATGGAACTGGTGTGCATGGGCCCTCAAGGTGGACCTGTTTCAGTCAACACAAGACTTGGTTGGGCATTACAAGCGCCTGCCAACTTCCCGTCCAATTCCAGCAAGGAACAGAAGTGTCTGTTCATTTCCACCATCTCTTATTCAGATGACATCTTCCGCCATGTGGAGAAGCTGTGGCAGATCAATACTCTGACTTACTGCAAGGAGAAGATAGCGACCCGGTCCAAGATCATGAGGCTATCCGCACCTTTGAGACCGACACCGTACGTGTGACTGTTGTAGATGTTGCATGCTACGCCACTCCTCTACTCCGATTAAGGACTCTCCATGCTTGAAAGCACCCAAGGAGGCAGTCTTGGCTCATCTGAGGAGCACCGAGCGACGCCTAGCCAAGAACCCAGTGCAGGCAAAGATCTACTGCCAAGAAGTTCAGAAGCTAGATCCTGCAGGCTACGTGATCAAGCTCCCCCCAAGAAGAGGTTGACTCGGCAGAGGAGACCTGGTACATCCCACACCATCTGTTGCACCACAACGGAAAGAACAGGTTCACGTTCAACTGTTCCTTCGTGTACAAGGGCCAAGTTCTTAATGAACTCCTCCAACCAGGACCCACCTTGAATCCTTCCCTCCTTGGCAGCCTCCTGAGATTCAGGCAGCACACAGTGGCTATCTGTGGAGACATCAAGGCCATGTTTCATCAGGTGCACCTGCTACCCCAAGACTGAGGCCTTCCCCGATTTCTGTGGAGGGATCTGAAGAGTGACCAGACGTTTACAAATGGCAGGTTCTTCCTTTTGGCATGACCTGCAGGCCCTGCAGCGCCACATTAGCCTTGCAGCAACATGTGTGAGATCACAAGGATGGTAACGAGGATGTGCTACAGATAGTGGAACATGCCTTCTACATCGACAATTGCCTTCATAGCCTCCCTGCATCCCAGAAAAAACACCAAGTCGAGGACTCTGCCACAAGAGGATTTGAGATCCGTAAATGGGCGAGTAATGTCCCGGCCATTGTTGAGCATCTCCAGAAAGAAGCAAGATCTGAGAGCACAGAGGTGTGGCTCTCCCAAGACCGTGTGGACCCTGAAGAGCCCACATTAGGACTCTGCTGGCACTGTCTTACAGACACATTGGGTTCAAGTACTGCCCTGTGTTGGAGCCGACGCCCAACATGAGGACCATCTACTGTAGTCTTGCCAGCCTGTACGACGCCCTGGGATATATCATCCCCCACACGACGAGAGCAAAGATTCTGTTACAGGAGCTCTGGAAGAAGGAGAGGAGATGGGACAACCCACTCTTACCAGCACCCCTACTAGACCAGTGGAAGGAGTGGTAGTGCGAACTAGGTCACCATCCCTAGGTTTTATGTCCCTCCAAACATAGACAGCGCCGCAGTGACCACCGACATCCACATCCTCTGCAATATTTCAGAGAAAGCATATGGATCTGTGGCCTATCTCCGCACAGAGGACGACCAAGGACAAGTACATGTCTCATTCCTCGTGGCAAGATCTCGAGCGGCACCCAAGCGCCAACTCTCAATGCCCCTCCTGGAGCTGAATGCATACTGAGCTTAATTTGGAGGTCCGCAGGACAACCCTGTGGTCAGATTCAACAACCGTCTTGAACTGGTGCAAGAAGCGTTGGACTTTCTGGATATTACGAGGCCGGGAGGCCATTCGACAACTTCACCACACCTATCTGGAGTATAGGAAATGGCGAGCAAATCCTGTCGTCCCAAAGATGGCAGACTTACCTCCATCCTGCCTCTGGCTTTACAAGCCGCCTTTCTAGTCTACCAGAGACTGTTTTTGTCCATTTACAGTGAAGATGGAAAGACGTACAGAGAAGAGGTGGGGAGTCATCTTTAAGTGCCTCACCACTCGCTGCACCCACCTCGATCTCCTGACCAGAATGGACGTAGATACCTTCCTGATGGCTCTCCGCCACTTCATTGCCTGATGAGGAAAACCCGTCGAGATCCTGTCGGACAATGGGACCAATTTCCGAGGGGCGGACAGAGAGCTGCAAGAGGCCTTCACGGCCCTCAGGCCTGCTCTTCAGGAACAGCTGGCTGAACAGAAGATCAGTTTCCCGTTCAACCCCTCGAATACACCGCATTTCAGAGGCACCTGGGAGAGGGAGATAAGGTGTGTGAAGAATGCTCTTTGTATAACACAACATGAAGATGTCCTCCTAACAATCCTTATGGAGGTGGAAGGCATACTGAACTCCAAGCCCCTTGGCTATGTTTCAGCAGACGTAGCAGACCTGGGATCCAGTTACACCTAATCTGCTCTTGATGGGGCGACATGATGCTTCACTCCAACATGCCATATATGCAGACTGAGACGTTCTCGGACGACGCCGTCGGAAGCATAGTAAGGTCCTGGCTGACCACTTTGTACCCACTTCATGCGGAACTATTTGCCAAGTCTTCAGCAGAGGCAGAAGTAACGGAAGGGCACACCAGACTTGAAGGTTGGACAAGTGGCCATGATAGTGGATCCTCAGCTACCACGAGCATCATGGCCAATCGGACAGATAGTGCAGACGATCCCAGGGAGTGCTCCTAATCTCAGCTTGTTACCTGTATAAAAGACACCTGTCCACAGAAGCAATCAATCAATCAGATTCTAAACTATCCACCATGGCCAAGACCAAAGAGCTCTCCAAGGATGTCAGGGACAAGATTGTTGACCTACACAAGGCTGGAATGGGCTACAAGACCATCGCCAAGCAGCTTGGTGAGAAGTTGACAACAGTTGGTGCGATTACTCGCAAATGGAAGAAACACAAAATAACTGTAAATCTCCCTCGGCCTGGGGCTCCATGCAAGATCTCACCTCGTGGAGTTGCAATGATCATGAGAACGGTGAGGAATCAGCCCAGAACTACACGGGAGGATCTTGTCAATGATCTCAAGGCACCTGGGACCATAGTCACCAAGAAAACAATTGGTAACACACTACGCTGTGAAGGACTGAAATCCTGCAGCGCCCGCAAGGTCCCCCTGCTCAAGAAAGCACATATACATGCCCGTCTAAATTTTGCCAATGAACATCTGAATGATTCAGAGGAGAACAGGGTGAAAGTGTTGTGGTCAGATGAGACCAAAATGGAGCTCTTTGGCATCAACTCAACTCGCCGTGTTTGGAGGAGTAGGAATGCTGCCTATGACCCCAAGAACACCATCCCCACCGTCAAACATGGAGGTGGAAACATTATGCTTTGGGGGTGTTTTTCTACTAAGGGGACAGGACAACTTCCCCACATCAAAGGGACGATGGACGACGCCATGCACTGTCAAATCTTGGGTGAGAACCTCCTTCCCTCAGCCAGGGCATTGAAAATGGGTCGTGAATGGGTATTCCAGCATGACAATGACCCAAAACACACGGCCAAGGCAACAAAGGAGTGGCTCAAGAAGAAGCACATTAAGGTCCTGGAGTGGCCTAGCCAGTCTCCAGACCTTAATCCCATAGATAATATGTGGAGGGAGCTGAAGGGTCGAGTTGCCAAACGTCAGCCTCGAAACCTTAATGACTTGGAGAAGATCTGCAAAGAGGAGTGGGACAAAATCCCTCCTGAGTTGTGTGCAAACCTGGTGGCCAACTACAAGAAACGTCTGACCTCTGTGATTGCCAACAAGGGTTTTGCCACCAAGTACTAAGTTATGTTTTGCAGAGGGGTCAAATACTTATTTCCCTCATTAAAATGCAAATCAATTTATAACATTTTTGACAGGCGTTTTTCTGGATTTTTTTGTTGTTATTCTGTCTCTCACTGTTCAAATAAACCTACCATTCAAATTATAGACTGATCATCTCTTTGTCAGTGGGCAAACGTACAAAATCAGCAGGGGATCAAATCCTTTTTTCCCTCACTGTAAAAGCCAGTTAGATTTTAATTTAGAATATCGCTAAATTGAATTAGATCTACAAGGACATTTTATTGATCTGCCAGTAATTGTACAGCCAGCTGGGTTCTCAGTACATCGCGCAGATAGGTATAAAGAACTCTCTGGGAAGAAGAAAGGTGGAGGTGTACTGTATGTTTCATGATTAACTACTCATGGTGCAATTGTGGTAACATACAGGAACTCAAGTCCTTTTGTTTGCCTGACCTAGAATACATCACAATCAAATGCCAACCGCATTACCTCCCAAGAGAATTATCTTCGGTCATCGTCACAGCAAGCCGATACCATGACGGCTCTCAGGGAACTACACTAGACTTTGTGCAAACTGGAAACCGCATATCCTGAGGCCGCATTTATTGTAGCTGGGGACTTTAACAAAGCAAATCTGACAAAAACGTTACTGAAGTTCTATCAACACATTGCCTGCAGTATTCGTGCTTCAAAAACTCTTGACCATTGTTACTCTACCTTCCGGGATGGCTACAAGGCTCTCCCCCGCACTCCCTTCGGCAAATCAGACCCCGACTCCATTCTGCTCCTCCCTTCCTATAGGCAGAAACTCAAACAGGAAGTACCCGTGCAAAGGTCTATTCAACACTGGTCTGAGCAATCGGAATTCATGCATCAAAATTGTTTTGATCACGAAGACTGGGATATGTTCCGGGTTGCTTCTGAGAATAACATTGACGTATACACTGACACGGTGACTGTGTTCATCAGGAAGTGTATAGGGGATGTTGTTCCCACTGCGGCGATTAAAACCTATCCAAACCAAAAACCGTGGATAGATGGCAGTATTCGCGCAAAACTGAAAGTGCGAACCACCGCTTTTAACCACGGCAAGGTGACTGGGAATGTGGTTGAATACAAACAATCCAGTTATGCCTTCCGTAAGGCAATCAAACAGATAAAACGTCAGTACAGAGACAAAGTGGAGTCGCAATTCAACGGCTCATGCACGATTACAAAGGGAAAACCAGCCACGTCGTGGACACCGACATCTTGCTCCTGGACAAGCTAAACACCTTCTTGATCGCTTTGAGGATAACACAGTGCCACCAATGCGGGCCGCTCCCGAGGACTGTGAGCTTTCATTCTCTGTGGCAGACGTGAGTAAGACATTTAAGCGTGTTAACCCTCGCAAGGCTGCCGGCCCAGACGGCATCCCAAGCCGTGTCCTCAGAGCATGCGCAGACCAGCTGGCTGGAGTGTTTACGGACATATTTAATCTCTCCCTATCCCAGTCTACTGCCCCCCTTGCTTCAAGATGTCCACAACTGTTCCTGTACCCAAGAAAGCGAAGGTAAAGGACTATCACCCCGTAGCACTCACTTCTGTCATCATGAAGTGCTTTGAGAGGCTAGTTAAGGATCATATCATCTCCACCTTACCAGATACCCTAGACCCACTGCATATTGGATTTACATTGTAGTAAAGTTTCCCTCTGTACACAGACCACATGTATACTCTATTTCATCATTAAAACTCATAGACTAGGCTTCTGTGTCTGTCATCACTCTTTGACCAGAGTGCAGTCCGGAATCCGTCTCCTCCCAGTGGCCATTCCACACATTAGAGAGTAGCAGACTCCGTTTTATAAATACTTTTTCAAAGTAACATTAGTTAAGTAAACTATATTTTTCATAATGGTACCTTTACTGTAGCTTAACTTCTTTCAGTGTTAAGTAATTGGTAGCTTGGTAAACAATCTTTTCAGAGTAGCTTCCCCAACACTGGTAGCAATCATTACCAACAGGATAGGTCGATTAAATCTATACAGATACTATGTCAATGCTGTACTTTACCTATGTGAATCTACATAATACAACCCTTTTATCCCTTACTGAGGCAAAACTTGAATTAACCAATATGAAATGGGGTGATTTCTGTATTTCTGGAACCGTCGGCTGTTCACTCTCCTGCTGTAACAGCCGAGGCCCATTACAGAGAATGGGCTGGCAGTAGGGAGGAAGACATTAGGGACAGAGAGAGGGTGGATGCGTGGCTCTAATGGGTGCATTAGACAGCAGAGAGTGGAGGTGAGATCCTGCCCTATCCATACCAGGGTATAAAGGGCTGGGTTGACGGGGGGCAGCACTCACACCCACAGTCCAATAAGACAATAGGAGCAGAAGAGTAGTCATCCAGTGACCTGTCAGTAGAGGAGACTGTACCGTGAGTTAGGGAGACTGTGGTGGGGGTATTGGTTTGGCCTCTGCAGACATCCAGATTTCACTTAGATTCATAACTGAGAATTGCCATTTGTGCTTCATTTCAACCCAACACAAGAAACTGCAGTGGCAAATTAACCTTATTTTCAGCCATTTATGGACAAAACACAGTCGACATGACATACAGTACCAGTCAAAAGTTTGGACACACCTACTTATTCAAGGGTTTTTCTTTATTTGTACTATTTTCTACATTGTAGAATAATAGTGAAGACATCAAAACTATGAAATAACACATATGGAATCATGTAGTAACCAAAAAAGTGTTAAACAAATCAAAAAATATTTTATATTTGAGATTCTACAAATAGCCACCCTTTGTCTTGATGACAGCTATGCACACTCTTGGCATTCTCTCAACCAGCTTCACCTGGAATGCTTTTCCAACAGTCTTGAAGTAGTTCCCACATATGCTGAGCACTTGTTGGCTGCTTTTCCTTCACTCTACCGTCCAACTCATCCCAAACCATCTCAATTGGGTTGAGGTCGGGGGATTGTGGAGGCCAGGTCATCTGATGCAGCACTCCATCACTCTCCTTCTTGGTCAAATAGCCCTTACACAGCCTGGAGGTGTGTTGGGTCATTGTCCTGTTGAAAAACAAATGATAGTCCCACTAAGCCCAAACCAGATGGGATGGCATATCGTTGCAGAATGCTATGGTAGCCATGCTGGTTAAGTGTGCCTTGAATTCTAAATAAATCACAGACAGTGTCACCAGCAAAGCACCCCCACACCATAACACCTCCTCCTCCATGCTTTACGGTGGGAACTACACATGCGGAGATCATCCGTTCACCCACACCGCGTCTCACAAAGACACAGCGGTTTGAACCAAAAATCTCAAACCTAAAAAGGACACATTTCCACTGGTCTAATGTCCATCACTCGTGTTTCTTGGCCCAAGCAGGTCTCTTCTTCTTACTGGGGTCCTTTAGTAGTGGTTTCTTTGCAGCAATTCGACCATGAAGGCCTGATTGACACAGTCCCCTCTTAACAGTTGATATGTCTGTTACTTGAACTCTGTGAAACATTTATTTGGGCTGCAATTTCTGAGGCTGGTAACTCTAATGAACTTATCCTCTGCAGCAGAGGTAACTCTGGGTCTTCCATTCCTGTGGCGGTC
Organism: Coregonus lavaretus; assembly: GCF_964263955.1. Taxonomy (NCBI): domain Eukaryota; kingdom Metazoa; phylum Chordata; class Actinopteri; order Salmoniformes; family Salmonidae; genus Coregonus; species Coregonus lavaretus. The sequence goes on from NC_140004.1 coordinate 17,845,577, forward strand.
CTCATGAGAGCCAGTTTCATCATAGCGCTTGATGGTTTTTGCGACTGCACTGTCTTAAAATAATGATGGACTGTCCTTTCTCTTTGCTTATTTGAGCTGTTCTTGCCAAAATATGGACTTGGTCTTTTACCAAATAGGGCTATCTTCTGTATACACCCATACCTTGTCACAACACAACTGATTGGCTCAAACGCATTAAGAAGGAAATAAACAAATTAACTTTTAAGAAGGCACACCTGTTAATTGAAATGCATTCCAGGTGACTACCTCATGAAGCTAGCTGAGAGAATGCCAAGAGTGTGCAAAGCTGTCATCAAGGCAAAGGGTGGCTATTTGAAGAATTTCAAATATAAATTGATTCCATATGTGTTATTTCATAGTTGTGATGTCTTCACTATTATTCTACAATGTAAAAAAGAAAGAAAAACCCTTGAATCAGTAGGTGTGTCCAAGCTTTTGATTGGTAGTGTAGGTTGCAATTAAATTGACCAAATCAAATGCAGGTTTTCCAACAAATGTCAATACTAAACATATTACATTATAATTACATCATTATAGGTGGAATGGCATAAGATAATGTAATGAAATAGTAAAATGTTGTTAATGAAAGAAATCAGCATTCATTCTACAGACAGACACTTGCAGTCCCATGTGTTACACCACTGCTGTTGCACATAGAACTGGCTATTTATGAGAATACATGGCAGATTCCCTCTATTCCCACAAGCTGGTCCAGCATCCTGTTTCTGTTATTTTTAGAAACTCTGAAAAAGTGCATGCACTCAGACAAATCTGTCTATCATATTGTGAATAGTAATTGTGATATTGTTCAAGGTTTATTTGAAATAGCAGCAGCACCTGTGGTGCCAAGGAAATGACCAGATGCCAGGGTTGACAGTGAGAGTAGTGGGCCTAATAGTTTACAAACACCTCCTTCCATAACGCGTCAACAGTAGGAGCACCTGTGGCCACTGTATGGATGGGTAGGCTACTTAAAATGTATGTTAAATAATGGAGAGGAGCTCCTGCATAAACGGAAATATTGGGACTTATCCACGACAGTCTAAATTACGCAAGCTGCATATAGTGAAAGGTTTATATATCTGTTAGAAAAATTATAATCAAAATTGTTAGAATGGGACTGACAACACACATGTTGACAAGCAGTGCAGTGATGACAGGCATTTGTCATGACAGCAGATCGATGCACATTTGCACGATGTAGGCATACTGTGCGCAATTTTGATTGATTCGTACGCAATAATTCCAATGTAGATAGTTTGTCCTTACCTTCCTCAATAGTTTAAGCACGTCGGTTGCCTGATCTATCCTGCGATCACGGAGCAGCTTTTGTATCTCTCGGATCCATGCCACTCGCCTCACGTAGGGACTGTGATTGGACCGCCTCAGCATCCCCGGCAGTTTATCTGATTTCAGCATCATTGTAAACAGAATGTCGCCGCCGCCTCGAATTCCACCTTTGTCGCCTTCTCCTGTGCTATCAAGATGCTTGCAACGCCTTTTCGTAAAATTCTCATTGTCCAGACTACTCTGTCTGCTTAATCTAGAACCCATATTTAAGTGTTTATATCGACAGTATTTTACAATTGCACAATGCAACCATAATACATTACCCTGTCTAAACTCAGAAATATAACCCAGTTCAATAGCCCATATATTATCTGTAGCCTATAGCCTATTATTGTTGTCAGAAGACAACATCAAATACAGACAGCTACACAGCACAATATTCCTGATTTACCTGTTACCGGATATTCAATGACTGTCTATTTCGCCCGTGACACATTTACGAGGAAAGACGAATGCTCTGTTTATTTTATGATCTCTGATGGTCTACGTGTGCCAGCAGTTGATGCTCATGCCTTTACGCTGTTGTTTAGGTTTGTGCAGTGTTGCACGGCAGACACCAGACTCGTGGCGCGCATAACCAATCACAGCCTTCTTGTGCCATTGCGCGCCCTACGAAGTTACGACACGCCCTTCTCACGACTTCAATTTAGGAAGGTGCATGGTACGGACACAGAGTGCACAGCCTTTATTAGGACACACCTGTTGTGAATAAACTCTACCACCTTAATTTACTGTGACATTGAGCTGTAATTGCATTAAACCTTTTGCAGCAATCACATAGATTGCATGGGGGTTGTTTATTATAAAAATGATCAGTGAGACCAGTTTTTAATGTGGAATAAACCACAGAGTTTGCGTTGGGGCCACAGTGCTTTGTTGTTTTACATGAATTCCCTAGATTAGGCCAAATGTAGTCACAGGGGCCATCAGGGGTTCAGAACAGTATGCAGCTAAAATAGACAATGGTAAGCATATAGAAATAGAATCCTACTATTTAGATTATATTTCTATGGGTGAGCTGCTGTCCAATCCATAAGGGAGCATATGCTGTGCTGTGCATTTGAGCAATATATGGAAGTAAATTCATCATCAACTATAAACTGTGTGATTTATGCTATCAAATTGATTAGGATATCATTGTTTGATATTGAGATTCATTTTTGAAAATTGGAATTCTGTCAAGTGTTATGACATGGTTGGCAATGATGAAATCCTGTATAATTCGTTGTGAAATAAGCTACTGTGTGATTAAATTAAAATCACTGTAGACTCCTTCAAAGAGCATATTATACATCTAATAAAGGATTAAAATGAACTTTACAAGTTTAAAATGCAATGTGAAAAATATTTTTGTCTCAAAAATCTTGGTTTGTTAACTATTTGTTAACTGCTTGTTAACTCATTGTCTGGGTTTTAACCCTCTGTTCGGTCTAGAATTACATGGCTACCCCAATTCCCATCAAGTCGTATCCAACTACCTCGTATGTCTCCAGTGTTTGTCTGGCCAAATATGGTATGTCTGGCCAAATCAACATTACTGAACACAGAACACGTCATTTGATTGAGGCAATGTGCTGTTGCGTGTGCCAAAGCTGGTTATGGCAATTTAGTGTTGTTATAAAAATGATTACACATGCTGATTAGGCTATGTTGATTACCGGTCAATTACAGAGACCAGAACACGTGGTTGAGGCCGAAAGTAAGGAGTTTTCTATACTGTAAATCAGTTGCGCTGCTGGACACCACAGGACTAGGCTAAATGTTACTATGTAACTCATTACAGTGTTCAGTAACTCATTACAGTGTATTGTTGTTCCCTTCTGAACAGCTTAGTTCTAAAGTGTAGGCCACATATCAGATATCAGGGTTACATCTATTATGTAAGTGTTTCAAAATGGTTGATAAGACAAACTCTTAATATAATTATTTTATAACACAATGTACTTTATGGTGAAGAGTACATTGATGTGGTTGCCACATTTTCTGTGTAGACAGATTTTTCACTTTAAAATGTATTTCAAAGTTTAACCAATAGCAGAAACTGTCATTTGAAATGTTAAACTTTGAAATCAATGGATTTTGTTTGGTATACACATTTTTTACTTTCCATGACATAGACCGACCAGGTGAATCCAGATGAAAGCTATGATCCCTTATTGATGTCACTTGTTAAATCCACTTCAATCCGTGTAAATGAAGGGGTGGAGACAGGTTAAAGAAGGATTTTCAGCCTTGAGACAATTGAGACATGCATTGTGTATGTGTGCCATTTAGAGGGTGAATGGGCAAGACAGAAGATTTAAGTGCCTTTGAACAGGGTATGGTAGTATGTGCCAGGCACACCAGTTTGTGTCAAGAACTGTGACACAGCTGGGTTTTTCATGCTCAACAGTTTCCTGTGTGTATCAAGAATGGTCTACCACCCAAAGGACATCCAGCCAACTTGACACAACTGTGGGAAGCATTGGAGACAACATGGGCCAGCATCCCTGTGGAATGCTTTCGACACCTTGTAGTCCATGCCCCAATGAATTGAGTCTGGGGCATGGGGGGTGTAACTCAATATTAGGAAGGTGTTCTTAATGGTTTGTACACTCAGTGTATATTTTCAATTTCTTGTATTTTACACTTAATTTTATGCTTCCTATGTAAGGGAGACCAGGGTTGGTTGTCACAGCGTTTGACACAGGGCTGTGTGATCATGTCAAGATAAAAAAGTGTGTCCTCTATAGGAGGGGCCATCCACGTGGTCACTTCAGGTCAGGATCACAAAACATTGAGGTGAGAGGAATATTATCATTTTTCATGGGTGAAAGTAAATATTCACTTGAAATAAAGTGTATCATCATTTGACAAATGTACAATCACAAGGAATTCACACTCAGTTGGTAGAGCATGGCATTTGCAACACCAGGGTTGTGGGTTCGATTCCCACAGGGGGCCAGTATGAAAAATGTATGCACTCACTAACTGTAAGTCGCTCTGGATAAGAGCGTCTGCTAAAATGACAAAAATGTAAAAAAATTGACATCTTTAGGTTCTTATAGTCATCAATTTGCTACCTGCTCACTCAGCCTCAATCCCAGGTAGTAGGCTACCACTATTATCTATCAGTAGTTTTTGTTTTATTATGCTTGAGTTTAAAGTTTAATGGAGCTTGTCAAATAAAAACCACCATCTCGGTACCATTTTGTAACTCACAGAAATCATTAAGTGACACATGCAGTGAACTCAAGGGACAGCCTCTGACATCCACACAAAGGCAGGATGAAGCCTACTCTGGTTCAACAGTTTAGATTTGAGTCAAATATATCTGATTAAAAATCCACAGCATGCTCCATGGGGGACCTCTGCATTGGGATGATAGTGATGACATTGAGACACAATGCCCATGGCACTTCGCAGGTTCCTTTGACAGTGTTTCATCAGGCAGACACAGCACTAGGACTGACTGCATGCTGTATTAGCTGCTAAAAAAAGCCTACTACTTCTAATTATATAATACATTAAATCAGGAAGATACAGTACCTGTAAGGCTCCTGTCTAACTGTAAGATGTGTTGGTGTGTTGGTTCCCCTGGGTAGGAAAATGGTCAGGAAGTCCCTGGTGGCTGGCCTGGTGGTTTTGTTGGTGGCTGCAGTAGGAGTGTTCGTGGGGGTGTTCATGGGGGTGGGAAACAAGAACCCCATCTCACCCTCAGACCATTTCTACTCAAAAGCTGCCGTGGCTGCAGATGCTGGGACATGCTCTGAGGTGGGGAGGTAAGTCATGTAACACTAGCCAACTAATTCCCATTGATACAATGATTCATGGTACACGCTTAGTCAAATGACTGGACACGATTAAGCTCTACAAGGAGCATTAAGTGTGTGTGTGTGTGTGCGTACCAAGGGACATCCTGAAGAGGAACGGCTCAGCGGTGGATGCATCTATCGCCGCTCTGCTGTGTGTTGGCCTCCTGAACGCTCACAGCATGGGCATTGGAGGGGGTCTTTTCTTCAACATCTACAACGCATCCACAGGTGAGTCAGTGTGTCCTCAAGACTCCACAAATGAAAAAATGCTAACAAACATCCATCTGTCTGTATTTTGTATCACTGCTTGACAGGGAAGGTAGAAACCATTGACGCGAGGGAGACAGCACCCATGAAAGCGACGGAAGACATGTTTGGCAATAACACCCAGCTTTCCCGGAAAGGTACCATTTTTACTGTTCTAGAATGTACGTCAGGTACAGGGTGGGCTAGGAAGGTTCTGTAGTTCAAACCATCCTGAGATAACAGTTGAACAGTAATATGGTAGCTGTCATCAGTGAGACGGGGATAGAGAGAAGATAACACTGTGTTTGAACCTTCTGTCAGCCTCTTCCCTGATCTTCCATCATTCTAAGGAACATTAGCTCTAACCTTCTGCATCATATGCTTTGCTAAGGGGGCAACAGTTTGATGTATCAAAATTAGGAAATGGGCTGATACGCATTTTAAATCGTTTGTGGGCATGATTTCAACTTTGTGCAAAAGGTGGTAAAGTCTTCTCTGCATAACAGGTGGATTGTCTATAGCCATTCCTGGGGAGATCCGTGGTTACGAGATGGCACACAGGAGACATGGCAGGCTGCCATGGAAGGAGCTGTTTGAGCCAAGCATTACGTTGGCACGCTTAGGTTTCCCTATAGGCAAAGCCCTGGCCAAGGCCATCTCCAAGAACAAGGAGGCTATTCAAGGAGATGCCAATATGTGGTGAGGACAGGAGAAAACAAATACTGAAAAAAAGTATTCTGTAAATGCTATATTACTACTACAACCACTTCTACAAATCGAATAATATTGACAAAGATAGACTTAAGTGATATGAATGGTTGATAATAGCTACCGTTTAATGACAGTGTAAATGCTCTATAACAGGGATGGGCAACATTGACAGGGGTGGGGGCCACAAAAAATCTGAACTCATCATGAGGGGCCGCAGTGGTTCGCGGGTCTGTGTACCCACATCCATACCCACACATGCAGTCAGTGCCGGCCCTAGCCTTTTGGGGGCCCTAAGTTACATTTTGTTGGGGGGCCCCCCCACCTTGGGAGCAGAACATTTTAGCAGCCCCCCTCTTGACAGAAGATAGAAAAATTTAAGTTTTAGAGTTAATTTCCTGCAATTCTACACATTTTGCCATGGGGCATAGAGGGTGTTCTACAGCACCCTCAGCAGCCCTACTTCCCGCGGCTATGGAAAATGTGGCAGTTTTAAAGCAAGTTTGCTGCAATTCTACCAATTTTACCATTAGGTGGAGATTTTTTTGTTGCAGTTTTGAATATGATATCTGAGTGACAGTGAATAACAAAATCAATGGGGGTCCCCTGGTCAGTAATATGACCATGATTACTACAAGTTTAGATTGCAGGCTAGACTAACTTACCAATCAAATGTTTTTTTGCTGACATGGGCTAATTGAGTAACATAACAAGAGAAAAACTTCTGATGCACAACAACATTTCGAAGTTGCACCTTGTGTGATCTACTATTCTAACTCTCAACATTAAGTCCATCCATGCTCTCTAAAGAACTGTAATAGGATTTTTAGTGGGGTTTTATCACAGAGTACCACATTGATATAGTGCAACCAATAAAATGTGATTACACTGATGTCCAAAATTCATGGCTTCCTCTGTGATTTATTATGATCATTGATGATTTGATTGGCCGCTGTAAACCCTATGATGACAATGCCATGGGAATGCTGGTCCTTTTATTCTACAGGTTTGTTTGGATAACTCCTGACAAGTTCTCTGCTCTTGTTTTTGTATTCCAGTGAAGTGTTCTGTGACTCCCAGAAAAATATCCTGAAGGAAAATGATATCATTACATTTCCCAAACTAGCAGACACCTACAAGAGGATAGCGGATGAGGGACCTGATGTTTTTTACAATGGGACAATGGCACAGACAATTGTGGATGACATCCAGGCAGCAGGTCTTTCTCTATTTCTTGTGCATTATAATATTATATTAAAGCTCATCATTCTTGCTGTAAACACTTTGATGATGATCAGGCGAGACAGATCTGATAGGCAGTTTGTCGATGTGCTTCTTGAGCAGTTATTATTTTCTCTTCTCAGGTGGGATTATCACCCTGGAGGACCTGCTGGAGTACCGGCCTGTGTTGAATGAGAGCCCACTGAAGCTGACCGTGGGGGAGTACACCATGCACATCCCAGACGCCCCCTCCAGCGGCCCAGTCCTGGCACTCATACTCAACATAGTGGACGGTGAGCAGCAGCCTAGATAACTCTGAGTCTGAACTCAGCCATGCAGACCAGAGGATGTCAGGTTTCCTTCCACTGTACCCCCTAGGACAGTGTTTCCGCCCCCTCCATAACCACCACCCCTCTACACTAATCCAGCTACAGCTAATTTACCAGATGCAGAGAGTGTGCTCATGGAGAAGATCATTAGCCATGCTTTAGACACAGAGGGGCATCATCATCCACCACTAATTGGCTGTAAACAAAACAGCTCACAAGGTCTCCCAGTTTCTCATCTCATCTTAAGAGAGATTTGCTGTAAGCTCTCTGGACATTATCTCACTGGAAATGAACTAAACTGCACTAGTCCCCTACATCTTGACATCAACCATAGCTGCTAGTGTTTGTGCAAAAACAAGGACGGAATCGGACGGAAATGACCCTGTGATGGAAACATTGAATTACATTAAAACTGTATCTTTGATAAATGAACATATAGTTCTGTTTTTTGGCTGATATATTAGATCAAAGGTGGGAAAACTACGGTCCGTGGGCCCCATATGACGCGCCAGCCGATTATTTTTTTATTTTTTTGATAATGGACCTATATAATTTCAAATAACTCCTATTTTTCTGGCCCGCAAATTAATTTTGACAAAAGAATCGGTCCCCAAAAAATCAGTGCAGCCCTCCGTTGAATTTTGAAATCCCCGATGACCCAATAGAGTCAAAAAGTTTTTAGATCAACATTTTTTGTGTGTTTTTTCTTCAGGGTATAACTTCACTGGCACAAGTGTCTCAACGGCCAAGAAAAAGACTCTGACGTATCACCGCATCGTGGAGGCTTTCCGGTTTGCTTATGCCAAGAGGAGCAAACTAGGGGATCCACGCTATCTCAATATCACTGATGTGAGAACCCTGATACACAGCCTTCAAATACAAAGTTTCACTCACAAATATACAGTACCAGTCAAAAGCTTGGACACACCTACTCATTCCAAGGTTTTTCTTAATTTTTTAAAATTTTCTACATTGTAGAATAATAGTGAAGACATCAAAACTATGAAATAACACATATGGAATCATGTTGTGTTAAACAAATCAAAATATATTTTATATTTGAGATTCTTCAAAGTAGCCACCCTTTGCCTTGATGACAGCTTAGCACACTCTTGGCATTCTCTCAACCAGCTTCATGAGGTAGTCACCTGGAATGCATTTCAATTAACAGGTGTGCCTTCTTAAAAGTTAATTTGTGGAATGTATTTCCTGCTTAATGCCTTTGAGCCAATCAGTTGTGTTGTGACAAGGTAGGGGTGTATACAGAAGATAGCCCAATTTGGTAAAAGACCAAGTCCATATTATGGCAAGAACAGATCAACTAGACAAAGAGAAAGGACAGTCCATCATTACTTTAAGACATGAAGGTCAGTCAGAACTTTGAAAGTTTCTTCAAGTGCAGTCGCAAAAACCATCAAGCACTATGATGAAACTGGCTCTCATGAGGACCGCCACAGGAAAGGAAGACCCAGAGTTACCTCTGCTGCAAAGGATAAGTTCATTAGAGTTACCAGCCTTAGAAATTGCAGCCCAAATAAATGCTTCACAGAGTTCAAGTAACAGACACAACTGTTCAGAGAAGACTGCGTGAATCAGGCCTCCATGGTCGAATTGCTGCAAAGAAACCACTACTAAAGGACACCAATAAGAAGAAGAGACTTGCTTGGGCCAAGTAACACGAGCAATGGACATTAGACCGGTGGAAATCTGTCCTTTGGTCTGATGAGTCCAAATTTGAGATTTTTGGTTCCAACTGCTGTGTCTCTGTGAGATGCAGAGTAGGTGAACGGATGATGTCCGCATGTGTGGTTCCCACCATGAAGCATGGAGGAGGAGGTGTGATGGTGCATTGCTTATGACACTGTCTGTGATTTATTTAGAATTCAAGGCACACTTAACCAGCATGGCTACCACAGCATTCTGCAGCGATACGCAATCCCATCTGGTTTGGGCTTAGTGGGAGTATCATTTGTTTTTCAACAGGACAATGACCCAAAACACACCTCCAGGCTGTGTAAGGGCTATTTGACCAAGAAGGATAGTGATAGAGTGTTGCATCAAATGACCTGGCCTCCACAATCATCCGACCTCAACCCAATTGATATGGTTTGGGATGAGTTGGACCGCAGAGTGAAGGAAAAGCAGCAAATATGTGGGAAGTGCTCAGCATATGTGGGAACTCCTTCAAGACTGTTGGAAAAGCATTCCTCATGAAGCTGGTTGAGAGAATGCTAAGAGTGTGCAAAGCTGTCATCAAGGCAAAGGGTGGCTAGCCCCCCTACCTCTACGGAAGCACAGTTCCCGCTCAGCCCAGTCAAAGCTATTCGCTGCTCTGGCACCCCAATGGTGGAACAAGCTCCCCACGACAGCCAAGTCACTGACCACCTTCCGGAGACACTTGAAACCCTACCTCTTTAAGGAATACCTGGAATAGTATAACAGTAATCCTTCTACCCACCCCACCCCCTCCCCTACCCCCCCATAAAAAATAAAAGGGGGTGATTGTCTCACTGGCTATCCTAAATTGAATGCACCAATTTGTAAGTCCCTCTGGATAAGAGCGTCTGCTAAATGACTTAAATGTAAAATGAATGAGTAGGTGTGTCCAAACTTTTGACTGGTACTGTATATACACAGTGCATTCGGAAAGTATTCAGACCACTTAATTTTTCCCACATTTTGTTACATTACAGCCTTATTCTAAAATGGATAAAATTATTTTCCCCCCTCATCAATCTACACACAATTCCCCATAATGACAAAGCAAAAACTGGTTTTTATAATTTTTTGTAAATTTATAAAAAATAAGAAACTGGAATATTACATTTACATAAGTATTCAGACCCTTTACTCAGTACTTTGTTGAAGCACCTTTGGCAGCGATTATAGCCTTGAGTCTTCTTGGGTATGACGCTACAAGCTTGGCACACCTGTATTTGGGGAGTTTCTCCCATTGTTCTCTGCAGATCCTCTCAAGCTCTGTCAGGTTGGATGGGGAGTGTTGCTGCACAGCTATTTTCAGGTCTCTCCAGAGATGTTCGACTGGGTTCAAGTCCGAGCTCTGGCTGAGCCGCTCAAGGACATTCAGAGACTTGTCCCGAAGCCACTCCTGTGTTGTCTTGGCTGTGTGCTTAGGGTCATTGTCCTGTTGGAAGGTGAACCTTCGCCCCAGTCTGAGGTGCTGAGCAGGTTTTCATCAAGGATCAAGTTCAATCTTGGTTTCATCAGACCAGAGAATGTTGTTTCTCATAGTCTGAGAATCCTTTAGGTGCCTTTTGGCAAACTCCAAGCGGGCTGTCATGTGCCTTTTATTGAGGAGTGGCTTCCGTCTGGCCACTCTACCATAAAGGACTGATTGGTGGAGTGCTGCAGAGATGGTTGTCCTTCTGGAAGGTTATCCCATCTTCACAGAGGAACTCCGAAGCTCTATCAGAGTGACTATCGGGTTCTTGGTCACCTCCCTGACCAAGGCCCTTCTCCCCCGATTGCTCAGTTTGGCCAGGCGGCCAGCTCTAGGAAGAGTCTTGGTGGTTCCAAACTTCTTCCATTTAAGAATGATGGAGGCCACTGTGTTCTTGGGGACCTTCAATGCTGCAGAAATGTTTTGGTATCCTTCCCCAGATCTGTGGCTCGACACAATCCTGTCTTGCAGCTCTACGGACAATTTCTTCGATCTCATGGCTTGGTTTTTTATCTGACATGCACTGCCAACTGTGGGACCTTATACAGACAGGTGTGTGCCTTTCCAAATCATGTCCAATCAATTGAATTTACCTCAGGTGGACTCCAATCAAGTTGTAGAAACATCAATGATGATCAATGGAAACAGGATGCACTTGAGCTCAATTTCGAGTCTCATAGCAAAGGGTCTGAATACTTACTGTATGTAAATAAAGTATTTCTGTTTATTATTTGTAATACATTTGCAAACATTTCTAAAAACCTGTTTTCACTTTGTCATTATGGGGTATTGTGTGTGGATTTTATTTAATCAATTTTAGAATAAGGCTGTAACAAAATGTGGAAAAAGGGAAGGGGTCTGAATACTTTCCGAATGCACTGTATTTGACTTATTTATTAAATAAAAAGATGGTTTGTAGTTGTTTACTGAATAGGCTCTATAATGACATGCTGTTGACTGCTGTCATTCATCTAATTCCTGTTTGATGATTTTATCTTCCTCCAGCTCATCCACAACATGACCTCAGACTACTTTGCTGACGGGATCAGGAGCAAGATCACAGATGACACCACTCATCCTGACAGCTACTACGAGCCAGATTATTTTGTCCCAGACAATCATGGGACAGCACACCTGTCCGTCATAGCTGAGGATGGAAGTGCTGTGGCTGCCACCAGCACAATCAATCTATAGTAAGAGTCCTACAAGGCAAGGCCTCCTCTGAGACAATAGGACTGATGAATACATAATGCAACAGGGTAGATTATAGATATCCAGAGACAGATCATTAATATAGTATACATGTGCACTCTAAACACCCTTTGTTGCCGATGGTCTTACTAAGAATGTTCTATTTGCATTTAACACAAAAATAACATGCATAGGTTACTTAACTCCTATAGTTACTCAACTATCATTCCTATCTTCAGTTTTGGCTCAAAAGTCATGTCCCGATCCACTGGCATTATTTTCAATGATGAGATGGATGACTTCAGCTCTCCATACATCACCAACGGCTTTGGAATCCCTCCATCTCCTAACAACTTCATCCAGCCTGGTGAGAATAGGAACTGAAATCGATATCCTTATTGCTGGTAGGCTACTGAAAGTTCTCAATTTACACATGGCCCCAGTTTGATCCTTGGCTGGTTTGTTTTATGAGAATACCTTTTGGTCTGAATATTTAGATCTCTCTCATTTTTAGGTAAAAGGCCTCTCTCTTCTATGTGCCCAACTATTATCTCTGACAAAGACAATAGAGTGAAAATGGTGGTGGGAGCCTCTGGTGGAACAAAGATCACCACAGCAACTGCCCTAGTAAGTCTTGATCCATACACATAAATGTACTCTCTAAAACAGATATAGCCTACACTAACACATGACAGCCATCTATCCTTACATAGTGATATTGTGATGAATCAGAGTACAAGTAGCTTTCTTTTCTCATTTACATAGGTGATTCTGAATTCCTTGTTCTTTGACTACGACCTCAAAAAAGCTGTGACACAACCTCGAATTCACAATCAACTCAACCCAAATATGACTGTAGTGGAGGACGGCTTTGAAAAGGTGGGTAATTCTGAACAATATTGCATCGTATATTGTTAAATTAAATAAAAATAATGTTTTATTGATTTGAAAAGGCATTTGGTAGCTCTGGAATATAATATGTGTGTGTGTGTGTGTATTTATTTGTGTGTTTATGTATGCATGTGTGTGTGTGTTTGTGTAAAAGAGTGTATTAGAAGGCCTGGCACAGAAGAACCATGTGACAGAGCTGCTGATGACTCCTGATTCAGTGGTTCAGGCGGTGGTGCGACAGGGGGAGTGGCTCTGTGCCGAGTCCGACCCCAGGAAAGGGGGCCATCCAGCAGGCTACTGAGTCTGACCTCACCCCTTCCTTCCCAAACCTGGAGTGTACCTCCATAAAGAGGCAGGGACAGAGCTATGTATCTGCAAAGACACGTGAACAATGCCTCAAGGTGACACAGCCACTCGTTCTTCAGCTGAAATTCATTTCAAGACAATATGGAAAATGACTTTACTCCACATCAATACCTCCTCCCTTCACACCAAATAATCGGCAGCATTTCTGCTTTTATTTCAGCATTATTTATCAATAACTTTTGTGTTTTGAAAAAGAAGTGAGGTTGCAACTGAGAATGGCATGTTTTAATCCTAGCTGTATCAAGAGATCATCATTATCGATTATCTTGAAGAAAGAAGTTTATTAATGCAATGCGGTGGGGTAGCAGAACGCTGGACTGCAACTTTCGATTCCTGCTGGATGTAAATACCAATGGGCCAGAACTTAAATGGACGCCATTAATCTTCTGATATACATTATGAAATAGTTTGCCTAGGAAATATTAGCCAACATATTAGTCAAATTACTTTGTGATGATGAGCGATATTTCTGTTTGACAGAAAAATAGCCATTTATCTGAGATTTAAGAAAAGCAATGTTTTAGGGGAGAATATGAACACCAATATGGAAGGTTGTCAAAGTAGTTTGTCTGTCCATTGAACAAATCAAATGTAGAGAATTGACTGTTTCATCTCTCCATCAAGGAAAAATGGTCTGCATGTTTTAACCTCAGGTCTTAACCTCAGGTCTTAACTGGTCAGGTTGCTATATCTGTTTGTGCTTTATGGGTTGGCTAAAGCGAAAACAGATCAGGCAACCAGGCTACATGTCTACCATCTGCCTTATGAAGATGTTGGTCACAGGTAGCTACATTTTTCCTTTCATGAGAAAGCAGATTCTGATCTGTTAACTGAAAACTGTGATTTCTGTTTTTCTGATTTAATCTCAACTCTGACCATTGCCCATGGGGGCCTATTGTTAGTAAGGGCTCAAATATGGCTGCCATTTACCTATTCAAATGGTATTTTTATATTTTTTGTGATGCAGAATGTTGAGAAAGACACATACATTGTTAATGTTTAATATCGAGTAAGACCGTAGCAGTACAGTGAGTATTTTACATTTGCAGATATATTTTTTTAAACATGCATTGTTCTCATGCCATGCTTGTTATTAAAAATGTTAAAATAAGATATATTTTACATTACTCAGCCTGTTCCCCATATTCTTAGGGACCTCTTTCTCTGCATCGATAACTGTAACCAAAGAACTGTTGAAAGGTTTACACAATAGATTAATAACAGCTACATTATGTCTAAACAACTGACTGAACTACAATTTTACACCTACAACCTAAAAATTGGGCTCGACTTCCTTCAACAGTCTGAAGAACAAAATACCCAGCAGCTTCCTTCTGACAAATCTTAGCAAGACGTGGCATTTGGCGCCAGCTGTGGCTTTTACAAAAGCCTCCAAATGGATTAATCACTGAAGCCATTGAACTGCCTGTGTTTCCATAGACCAGTGATGTATAGGATGCTACATAGCCAATAAATCACACATTCGGGACTGAAGCTGTATATTACGTACAAAAATAGCAAAGCAAGGGTTTTTTTCAATCCTTTGATACATCTCATCTAACTGTGCTAATAGAACATATCTCATGGCCCAGACTAATGTGATCCTCTTGACAGCACAGGCCTGAACAGAGTAGTGTCAGTGTTGATGCACAGTGCTCACATACAGGGGAGGCCACTGGTGCAGAGGACATTTAGCATCACTGGGCACATGCCCTATCTAGTGCTGTCTGATGAAGAGACACAGCAGGCCATCCCACGGCTGCAGCTTACCGTTGTCAGTCTCTCCCTCTCCATCTCTCTCTAGAGATATAAACACATGCACACAACAGCAGAGTGAATTATGCAGTGTGAGTCTGTGTGTATTTACACAGACAGGCTCTGTCCCGTCTCCTGTTCCATGGAGGCCCATGATCTACTGTATGTGTTTATAGAGCGAAGGTGACGTGTAGCTTATTTCAGACCCCACACAGGGCCGTAGAGAGTGCTTCTTGTGCAAACATACCAATAAACATACAAAAACTTTTAACATCTGGACCAAACCTACATGGTAGTTAAGATTGATAGGGCAATGGAACATACTTTCTTTTTGTCTAATGTAAGCTGTTGACATCAACCAAAAAAGGTTCAAGTAATGATGACAATACATTTATGTGAGAGGGACATGCAGAACTTTCTCAAAAACCAGCCCACTCAAATGTTAAATATTCCATTGGCTTTCAACTAAATTGGTTCTGCTTTGTACCTCTGAAAAGACCCAGAATGTAATATTTGAAGGCTCAGGGCTGCATCACTGTGGCAATACTTCCTATCAGTAATAAAACTTCAGTGTTTTCATACCAATGTTAGTCTAATAGCATTTAAAACATTACCTAAGCTTCTTCTGTATACAAACCAAAGGGAAATTGAAAATATCCTAATATTTCATAACCCCTGATCTTGGATCAATGCCATTATGAAGAGATAATGTAAACGTAATGGCGCTCATGACTGGCACTGACTGAGTATGCTGAATAACTTAACCTAATAAAAAATGATCACTCTCACAGGTTGCATAAATCTACACCAGACTAACAAAAACAATGTGCAGTGTCATTGTTCAGCTCAGTTCTCACAGATTGCGTCACGTTATGGCACACACACAAAGATATACATTTCAAATAATCTCAGGACTATTACATTAATGTGCACATATCTCTGGGAAATATTTTCCTCCGCTAAAATGATTCCCTTTTTCATTGGCATGCTTTCAGCTGAAGAAAAATCACAATGCTCTCTTTAAAACATATTCATCTTCTGCCCGGCTCTGATATTACTCTCATTCATCATATCGTGGTAAAACTGCCTCTCCGACAGCTCAGATACATTAAACCTTCCTCATTCTCTAAGCATAGATGAGACTGCGGATCCTCTATGCTAGATATCTCTGTATGTCTATCTTTGACCTATGATGGGATCCCACCACTGGGACTTTGAAGAACATGATAAATGACTACATTCAAGTCCATATCATAGAGAATGATAGAGGCCTCTAGAGACCAAAAGGTAGAATTAGCATCGGCAGCATATTTGAGGGCTTCCACCATGTTAATGTAGTCAACTGGGTGGGACCTCCAACTTCATTGGCTGATCCCTCCTGTTGACCCTGTTGGAGTGATGTCCAACCGGGTCATCAGGAGGGATTAGCCTATCGTGAAGAAAATGTACTACTTAAAAATGAAGATAGCCTCAATGGAGCTGCCCATACCGTCACAGACGCTATAATTGCACAGATACACAGACGAGACCTCTATCTATCTCTATAGTCCATATCTATTCTATCCACATCCTACAACAGAGGCAATGACTACCTCTAAAGGATCAGATAGTTCTGGTCCTGAATAAAGGATCAACTGTTGTCTAACGGTATGTATGCTGAAATTCAAATACTATGTGGGTGCTACTCAAAGAGGAGTGGAGGCATCTAGGTTTCCATATCGAGGCCTCTGGATCCTGCACAGTTATCCATCACGTCCTGAGGGGAACACCTACGTTTGTTGGAACTGTTTTTACTGCAAATAAACGTTACATTTGTGGGGAGGCCAAACCAGGCTGCACCTTTTCTCCAATAGCTGTGCTTGACATCTAGTGGTTGTCAGACAAACATTTTCAGGTTGAACAAAATCTCTTGTTCTCCGTTTTGCAAAAAAAAAGGACAACAAACGTGAGAAATAAGATTATAGAGACTTGAAGTCTGATCTTTATATTGTAGATAGACGATACAAGTTGGCAATGTAAATTGGGAGTGCCCTAAACCAGTTGTTTCTCTACTCTAACACACAAGTAATGCAGTAATTTCAACCAAAAGACAGGATAGAATGAGAAGTCCATGACAATGACAGAGTACAAAAGTTTATGTACCGGTCTGTGTCGGAGAAGGTAGGGTGGTGATGACTGTTCAGAGTCGCATGGCAACAGCTGCCCCCGGCGCCTGCAGCTCCTGGTCCAGGAGGCGGAACAGCATGGCACATTTGTTGCGTTGGGGGGTTTGTCCCAGGGTGTGGTGCAGCCGGGCCTGCAGGTAGTGGACGTCACGGAGACGCTCCTTACAGTCCAGCATGGAGAAGTAGGCTGCAGCCTCGCCCAATGTCTGCACAGCCAGGCCCAAAGCTGGAGGGAGACAACAGGGAGGAAGACTCTGAACGACTCCTGTCTGTGTACTTACATGACAAAGTAATTGTATCCACAAACATGTACATTTCTTTGAGGTAGTTAGTGATATTACGTTTTGGTGTTGGGGATGTGCGGTACCTGCATGCCTCTGGCCGTTGGGCCGGGTCCCAGCCATGGCCATCTGACAGCGGGCTGCCAGCAGCAGAGCTCTGCCCTTATCCATGACCGCTCCATGGGCCAGGATGGGCTCCATCGCCTCATGAAGGACACACAGAGCCTGCTCCGGCACTCCCAGCATCAACTGGACAGGGGGAAGGAGAAGAACACAAACTATTGGAGTTTTTAAATATAAACCAGTATGAATTTCCTTGTTTTGCCTAAATGTGGGAGTTTGCTTTGCATACAGTATGCAATTCCGTCTAAGTTAAAGGGTTTGAAGATGTGTATATCTGAGAATATGTGTGTATGAGTATGTGTAGGGGTTTTATACAGAGTATACAGTGGTGTGTTTGCCATAACAGGGTTAAATATTGCGTGTGTGAGTCTGTTGTGCTGACCTGAGTGAAAGACAGATGAAGGATGGTCTCGGAGACCAGGGCCTGTAGGTGGTGCTGTCTGGCCAGGGCCAGGGCCTGCAGCAGGAGAGGAAGGGCTGTGGCAAAACCTGACGACTCCCAATGTAGCTCAGCTGTGGCCAGCATCACCCTGCACAATGCATACAAACATATCTAAAACACATATCTGATAAACAACCCTTACACCCCAAAAATAGCCTTGACAACTTGATAAACACATTCACACGACATTCAAGGACTCCATCGACAGATATGGAGTCTGGTGTTTCATTTAGAGAGTGCTGGCCTACCTGATGATCATCTCTGTGTACTTGGTCTTCTCACAGTACAGCTGCAGCCTCTGCAGGATACTGTGTGCTTCTGTGGTCCGGTTCAAGGCCTTCAGCACTTGAGCTTTCCTGTTAACACGACAGATATACACATGGGTCGTTCCACGAAAAGAGTGCCTTTTGCATCCCTTTGATATTTTAAATAGAAATTGTGCGCCAATATTGCATTTTAAAAGCCTGTTATATTAAATGAAGTGCCCTTTAATATAGACAACATTCAATAAATGTCCCTCCGTCAACCCTGTGTCACTTCTAGGAAGATTTCAACCCACATATTCCCCAAATTTCTCCAAGTTTCACCATCATTGTAAAGCCCAAATTATTTTGTTACTTTGACAAAGTTATATCGGAAGATTGTTATTTATTTAATGTGATTAGTGATTCATTTAAGCCTGAACCTCATTTTAAGGTCAACCCTGTTACGTGAACTGAACTCTCATTTGAATAAAGGTGAAACTATTCCTTTTTTTTATTTTTATGTAACATCTAATAGTTAAATCATAGCGTAAAAAAGCAGGTGAGCTGGTTCTAATCTTTTTTTTAATGTTCTAGTGTTTTGTGGTAGAAAACTGAGCGGGTCGAGCGTAACACCCATAGATAGACAGGCTCAGTTGCCACTCCTTGTTACACAAAACAAGCTTCCATTCCCCCTGTCACGAGAGGATTTATAGCTGATTTAAGATGAAACCGTCAACCCTGCTACTGCATACCCTGTTACTTTATTTGGCACTTAGTATAGTCCTTTTTTGAGATGGGAAAACATGTTTTTCATGAAGTTGAACATGTGCTCTTCATGACAGAATGTTGAAATTAGGTGAAATCAAGAAGGTTTTTTGGACCAAGTTACACTTCTCAAAAGGCACTGAATTGGTGGAACGACACACATACAGATAGCTACAACACTGGAAGACTGTGTAAAGGTGTTCTCTGTTCTGAGTCAAGACCCTTCCTTACCTATAGAGACCCTCAGTTTTGTTCAAGGCAGCAATGGCTGTGACATGGGGCTCCGCCAAGTGGTATTTCCCATCATTCATAGCTCTGTCAAACTGGATCTTGATGTCACAGAGCATCCACAGCTTGGTGATAGAGAACACAAACCATTATAATTAAGTTAGTTCCCTACAGCCCACTTCATACCAGCCATGTCAGTGACATTGCCTATTATTTGTATTTTACCTTTATTTAACTAGGCAAGTCAGTTAAGAACAAATTCTTATTTACAATGACGGCCTACACCAGCCAAACCCGGACGACGCTGGGCCGATTGTGCGCCGCCCTATGGGACTCCCAATCACGGCTGGTTGCGATACAGCCTGGAATCGAACCAGGTGGTCTGTAGTGACGCCTCAAGCACTGAGATGCAGTGCCTTAGACCGCTGCGCCACTCGAGAGCAATGGTGTTTCTGTTTACTATAGCAATAGGAAAGTGCTAAACATGGGGATTGAGGTCAAGTCTAAAGTTGATGGATAGAGAAGAGTTGGAGTTCAGAATGGCTCACCTTGGCATGTTGGGTGTGAGGTGGAAACTGCTCCTTCAGATGCTTCAGGACCTCAGACACAGCGCCATACAGGCCCTGGAGGGAGAGGGACAGGAACATGTAACTAGCGCAGGCCTCACTAACAGCCTACACAAGTGCACATCTCCTGAGCTGTAATCTGGATCACATCAATGCTTATGAAACGGCCCTGAGTGACTAAACGAGGACCGAGGGAGATGTGATAGTGGGACTGAAGCCGGAGAGACAGAGGTGGGATGAGGTGTACTAACTACAGTACCTGTTCAGCATGCAGCTCAGCCAGGTGGCAGAGGGCCACAGCAAAGGCCTCTGTGTTGTTCTGCTGGACCCCAAAGTTAACCTGCTCCAGGCTATTCATGTTCAGGAGGAGCTGGGCCTGCTGCTGAGCCATGGTGCTGGAAGAACACATACGTACAACAGGACATGACAGAACATGGATGTTGGAGACATGCAGTCAGTGAATATGTGTTGGATGGATTAAATTAGTCAAGACTGGACATCAATAACTGACAGTCACTTTTTTTTTTACTATGCAAGTAAAAAACAGGTTTTATACTGAAAGATAAACTCACTGGTTAGAATTCTGTACAGTGTGGATTCTGATTGTCAGGGAGCATCAGGATGCGTGAAGGAGACCCACCTCTTGCCATACATTCTCCATATGGACGTAGTCTGAGCTAGGCTGATGTCTATAAGCTCTGACAGGCTGTGCTTCCAGTGCAGGATGTCTGTGTCCTTCAGAGCATCCATCAGCTCATGGGCTGTCTTGCCCTGGATCGCCCCCTGCTGGACTAGGGACTGAATGCCCAGAGACGCCAGGTACTGACAAGGAGAGAGAGAGGCTGAAGGTAATGTGAGGCTTAGTAAACACCTGGATCTACTGAACTCCCATAGCCTGACCTCTCAGTTTAAAACATAAGGGCAGATCCATCGTTGCCAGTATAGACTCTCTTCTAGACCCACTCTCCAACTATGTTGATTCATTAATTAAGCCGATTGTGCAAAAACTCCCAGCTTCGTCAAAGATTCTACAGATGTGATTAATAAAATATCAGAACTGATTAATCTCCCTGACAACATCATATTGGCTACATCTGATCTAGAAAGCCTCTACACCAGGGGTGTCAAACGTACGGCCCGCGGGCCGGATCAGGCCGGCAAACGGGTTTAATCCGGCCCGCGAGATGATTTAAAAAAATAATAAGAATAATAATAATAAAAATTTTTTTGGGTAAAGTATAAAAATGCGCTGCAATTTTTCAATAAAATAAACTGCTGTTCCAATTGCGTCCACTGGATGGCGCAATAGCAATTGTGTTAAGCAAGCAAACTGTTTATACCGGGGCAGAGCAAGTAGGTCAAGCACGTGCAGCCAATGAGCTACTTTGTTTTGCCCGCGATATTTATTACGGCTTCTACTTTAACATTACGTGCTTTGGCACCCTCATTGCCCCAATATGTCTCTGTCAAAAAAGAGAAAAGTGGACGCAGAGTGCAGAGTGTTCCAAGAAAAATGGTCATCCTATTTATTCACGGAATTGAATGGGAAAGCTGTATGTTTGGTGTGTTCAGAGCATGTTGCAGTGCTGAAAGAATATAACCTTCGTCGCCACTATGTGAGTCTTCATGCCGACAAATATGACAACTTTCAAGGACAGCGGAGATGAGAGAAGGTGAATGAACTGTTGGCGGGTCTGAAGAAACAGCAGTCTGTGTTTACTCACAGCCGAGACATCAGTGACGCTGCAGTGAAAGCTAGCTACCTCATTGCTAATGAAATCGCAGTGGCTTCAAAACCATTTAGTGAGGGTGAATTTGTAAAAACATGCATGATGAAGGCAGCGGAGATTGTGTGCCCTGAAAAGCGGCAGGCTTTTGCAAATATCAGCCTGACAAGAAACACAGTTGCAGACAGGATTTCCGATCTTTCAGTGGATTTGGACAACCAGTTGAAGCAAAAAGTAAAGTCATTTATTGCGTTTTCGGTTGCAATTGATGAAAGCACGGACATTACAGATGTTGCACAACTGGCCATTTTTTCATCCGCGGAGTTGATGACACATTGACCGTCACCGAGGAGTTCGTGGAGTTGGTGCCGATGACAGATACAACGACAGCAGCTGATATTTTTACCGCACTCGTCGGCGCGCTGGACAGGGTCGGAGTGGACTGGTCCCGCGCTGTCAGCCTGGCTACAGATGGTGCGCCCTCAATGATCGGGAAAAAAGCAGGCGTTGTGACAAAGTTCAGAGAGAAAGTGCAATCTGCAAATGGAGGACGTGATTTTTTGACTTTTCACTGTATTTTGCACCAGGAGGCTTTGTGTTGCAAGTCATTAAAGATGGATAACGTCATGAAGGTGGTCATCCAAACTGTTAATTTCATCCGATCCAGAAGCCTGAATCACCGTCAGTTTGACAGCCTTCTCAGAGAGAAAGACCACATCTATGGCCTGCCATACCACACTGAGGTAAGATGGTTAAGCCGAGGTGCTGTGCTGAGGCGTTTCTTTGATTTACGAGAAGAAATTGAACAGTTCATGGAAGAAAAGGGCAAACCAGTGTTAGAATTTCATTCCGCAGATGGAATGCCGGACCTTGCATTTATGGTGGATGTTACAGAGCACCTGAATAACTTGAACAAACAGCTGCAAGGGCGCAACAAAGTTGTCACGCAGTATTATGACAGCATACGTTCTTTCAAGTTGAAGCTGTCATTGTGGGAGACGCAACTTGCCGGTGGTGATGCAGCTCACTTCCCCTGTCTGAAGAATGTGTGCGCGACCCAACATGTGGCAGACATGAAGCGGTTCAAAGATAAAATAACGGGACTGTTACGGGAGTTTGAGCAACGCTTTCAGATTTATGTTTATATGTTTTTATGTTGATGTGCTATTGTTTTTAATTGATTTTATTGTATTTGTATATTTAACCTATTCTTGACTCTGTGGTTCTTGCACTTGTTTGGGGAACAGGATTTCATTATTTTTATCTACATTTCTGCCTGAGAAATGACACCCTGATATAGTTCTGTGATCTGTGAAACAGTTCTGTTAATCACTGAGGCATTGTGTGTTTGTGTGTTCTTTTTCTTTAGAATTTTCAAATAAACTTGACGTGTTTTATGATTAATAGTGATGTTGTGCTTGTACTATTTTGGACACACTGTCCTCAGGCTCCAGCTTTATGTTGTATGTTGATCGTATTAAAACAAAGAAAACAATCTGAAGTTGTTGTTTTTAAGTTATATATACCATGGTTTTTCCGGTCCGGCCCACTTGGGAATAGATTTTCCTCCATGTGGCCCCTGAGCTAAAATGAGTTTGACACCCCTGCTCTACACGAATATCTCTCATGAAAAAGGCCTAGATGCACTGGGATATTACCTACAGGACCGTGATGGAGAAATGTCACCACCTAGTGAATTCCTCTGTGAACAGCTTCTCTAGTTCTCAAGTTCAACTATACTGAACAAAAATATAAAAACGCAACATGCAACAATTTCAACGATTTTACAGAGTTACAGTTCATATAAGGAAATCAGTCAATTGAAATAAATAAATTAGGCCCTAATCTATGGATTTCACATGACTGGGCAGGGGTGCAGCCATGAGTGGTCCTTGGAGGGCATAGGTCCACCCACTGGCAGCCAGGCCCACCCACTGGGGAGCCAGGCACAGCCAATCAGAATGAGTTTTTCCCCACAAAAGGGCTTTATTACAGACAGAAATACTCCTCAGCACCCCCCCTCAGACGATCCCGCAGGTGAAGAAGCCAGATGTGGAGGTCCTGGGCTGCCGTGGTTACACGTGGTCTGCGGTTTTGTGAGGCCGGTTGGACGTACTGCCAAATTCTCTAAAACGACGTGGGAGGCAGCTTATGATAGAGAAGTGAACATTCAATTATCTGGCAACAGATCTGGAGGACATTCCTGCAGTCAGCATGCCAATGGCATTCTCCTTCAAAACTTGAGACATCTGTGGCATTGTGTTGTGTGACAAAACTGCACATTTTAAAGAGGCCTTTTATTGTCCCCTGTACAAGGTGCACCTGTGTAATGATCATGCTATTTAATCAGCTTATTGATATGCCACACCTGTCAGGTGGATGGATTATATAGGCTAAGGAGAAACGCTCACTAACAGGGATGTTAACAAATTTGTGCACAAAATCTGAGAGAAATACGTTTTTTTGTGCGAACTGACAATTTCTGGGATTTTCTATTTCAGTACAAAAGCTGAAGAACATGCGCACATCCAGGTACTTTCTGCAGGTGCTGGAGTTGTAGGTGAACTCATGGAAAATCAAAAGCAAAACACTGCACACTGCTTCTCATGCTCTCAGGTGATCAGGACGCCTGATGAAGACCTAAAGCATGAGCAGCAGTGTGCGGCGTTTTCCTTTCTATTTTAAATGTTTTATTTCAGCTCATGAAACATGGGACCAACACTTCACATGTTGCGTTTCTCTTTTAGTTCAGTGTAAATTCACGCCCAAAGCCTTTATGATTAAAAACATAGTGATGAAGCACTGGCATATGCTCACCTCAGACCCGGGCACTCAGCCAGGAATTCAAGAACCCCCCCCCCCCCTTATTAATCTACAAACGGGGCCCCAGTCTTCGCAGTAGACTAGTCCGAGCCAGCGTCTACAGGGTTTCTAAACAACCCTCCTTACTCCCCTGAGAGATATAAATTACCCCTGTGGCAAATGGTGCTCAGTGCAACATCACCAAAAAAGAACAGTTCCGACACCCTAGGTCTGGAAAAATATAGTGTTAAAGGCATGATCACATGCAACACAAAACGTGATTTACATCCTACGCTGTGTTTGTGATAACATGTACATGGGCAAGACATACAGAAGCTTGAAACAGAGAACAAGTGAACATAAGACTTCTTCTATAAGACGCAAGGATGAAAATTACTCTGTTGCGTTTCACTTTATCCAGTGCGCCTTCTCTACAATTCCAGGGTATTGAGAAAGTGGAAGTGTCACCAAGAGGAGGAGCTAATGACCATAACCTCTGCTAGAGAGAACTCCTCTGGATTCATACTTTAGGCACCCTACAGCCGTTAGGACTTTATGAGGATTTTGATGAGGGTCATGTTGTAATTCCTATTGTCATCATCTTAGCTTCACACACACCCTCCCTGGTATTAGGGTGTCCTGTATTCATGATGGCCCTAGTGGCTGATACTTCCCCAACAGGTTACCTTAACTTTTATCTAGTTTTGTCTAGATTTCTCCTGGTTCTACATATGCACAGTGCATTCGGAAAGTATTCAGACCCATTCCCCTTTTCCACATTTTGTTTCGTTACAGCCTTGTTCTAAAATTGACTAAAATAAATCCCTAAAATCTACACACAATACCCCATAATGACAAAGTGAAAACAGGTTTTTAGAAATGTTTGCAAATTTATAAAAAATTATAAACGGAAATATCTTATTTACATAAGTATTCAGACCCTTTGCTATGAGACTCGAAATTGAGCTCAGGTGCATCCTGTTTCCATTGATCATCCTTGAGATGTTTCTACAACTTGATTGGAGTCCACCTGTGGTAAATTCAATTGATTGGACATAATTTGGAAAGGCACACACCTGTCTATATAAGGTCCCATAGTTGACAGTGCATGTCAGAGCAAAAACCAAGCCATGAGGTCGAAGGAATTTTCCGTAGAGCTCTGAGACAGGATTGTGTCGAGGCACAGATCTGGGGAAGAGTACCAAAAAATATCTGCAGCATTGAAGGTCCCCAGGAACACAGTGGCCTCCATCATTCTTAAATGGAAGAAGTTTAGAACCACCAAGACTCTTCCTAGAGCTGGCTGCTCGGCCAAACTGAGCAATCGGGGGAGAAGGGCCTTGGTCAGGGAGGTGACCAAGAACCCGATGGTCACTGACAGAGCTCCAGTGTTCCTCTGTGGAGATGGGAGAACCTTCCAGAAGGACAACCATCTCTGCAGCACTCCACCAATCAGGCCTTTATGGTAGAGTGGCCAGATGGAAGCCACTCCTCAGTAAAAGGCACATGACAGCCCGCTTGGAGTTTGCCAAAAGGCACCTAAAGGATTCTCGGACTATGAGAAACAACATTCTCTGGTCTGATGAAACCAAGATTGAACTCTTTGGCCTGAATGCCAAGCGTCACGTCTGGAGGAAACCTGGCACCATCCCTACGGTGAAGCATGGTGGTGGCAGCATCATGCTGTGGGGATGTTTTTTAGCGGTAGGGACTGGGAGACTAGTCAGGATCGAGGGAAAGATGAACGGAGCAAAGTACAGAAATATCCTTGATGAAAACCTGCTCAGGACCTCAGACTGGGGTGAAGGTTCACCTTCCAACAGGACAACGACCCTAAGCACACAGCCAAGACAACACAGGCGTGGCTTCGGGACAAGTCTCAATGTCCTTGAGTGGCCCAGCCAGAGCCCGGACATGAACCCAATCAAACATCTAAGGAGAGACCTGGAAATAGCTGTGCAGTGACGCTCCCCATCCAACTTGACAGAGCTTGAGCGGATCTGCAGAGAAGAATGGGAGAAACTGCCCAAATACAGGTGTGCCAAGCTTGCAGTGTCATACCCAAGAAGACTCAAGGCTATAATCACTGCCAAAGGAGATTCAACAAAGTACTGAGTAAAGGGTCTGAATACTTATGTAAATGTAACTTCTGTTTTAATGTTTTTAGAAATTTGCTAAAAATTCTAAAAACTTGTTTTTGCTTTGTCGTTATGGGATATTGTGTGTAGATTGATTAGGGTAAAAAACTATTTAATCAATTTTAAAATAAGGCTGTAACATAAAATGTGGAAAAAGTCAAGGGGTCTGAATACTTTCCGAATACACTGTATATAGCGATGTATATGTTTTCCTTTTCTTTCCTTTTAAAGTTTTTCGGCTTTATTGCTCTCTCTTTGAGGGTATGGGTTCCTTATGACAACACCACATTCCCTGTGTACATGCGTTTTTGTTAGAGTAGAAATACATCTATAACATGTTCTGTTCTATCCTGTATTGCTATCTGATATGAGAACTTGTGGCCCTTGTGGGTACTTTAGATTACCACAGGTGTCTGCAATTACCTCTGGCTCGCTGTGTGGCATTATCTGTCCCACTATTGTTTGTGGAGATATGTTCTGATGAATGTCGACTGACCGAAAGCTCAGCTATAATTTAAATAAATTAACATCTGGCTGGAAGTGTGCGGAGACTTATTCCTGTTTTGCCTTTTGCCTCCACCACCTTCACAAATCAGCTTTGGGTGTGCGGTAGATTCTGCCTATTATCTGAATGTATTGCATAAAACGGTACGAGAACCTGGAGTGCTCCAGTCTTCTCTGCACGGTCATGCTATTCTTACCGGTAGACAGAAGTGGGCAGCCATTTTCACAGAGTCCTCAGTTAGCACAGAACTGTCAGATCCTTTCATCTGTTCCAGCGTATAAAGCCAACTCTGAAAGAGATACAAAGACATTCATAGATGATTACACAGGTACAGTATTGGTGCTGAGAAAGTGATACAAGGTATAGACACGGACCAACCTTGACCACCCATATTGTGTAAATACTGTATGTAGAGCATAACACAAAAGGAAAAGCTCCTACCAGGCAATGCTGCAGGCAAACGTGATCATTGGACTCCTGGGCGATTCGGATAGCTTCCTGTAGAGCCAGGTCAGCCTGTTGACTAAGTCAAGAGTTGGAGTTGATTTTTATTTTGACATGAATCAATATTGCATAAATAAATTGCAACTTAAATTGACACAAACTTTCCCCACCACTACTCACTAGTGCCCAAAGCGACAGTGCAGTGCTGCCAGGTTGAGGGCAGCGTAGCGGAGACTTCTCCCGTATCCTTCGTCCCCGTTGCTCTTTCCCTCGCTTCCCGACAGGATGAGGCGGTCAAAGTAATGTAACAGACTGTGGGTGGAGATGAAGATGTCCTGGACTCGCATGCTGTTCAGGTAGCTCAGGTAATGCTGCAGAGACACAAAACACACAACAGCTGCCTCAAGCACAATCAGGTTGACCGGAAATCACTGAAAAACTCACTTTCTGTTCAAGACATATTTTATGTCATGTTTGTTTGGGTGAGTCCATATTATATGATAGTAGAGCCTCACCGCCTCAGCAAAGTCAGGGTTGAACTTGAGCATGTTGTTCAGCTCGTCCTGCAGGGCAGCTGGCTTCAGGGCTTTGTTCTCATCATTCTTTAGAAGGTACGCCTGTCTAGCAAGAAAGTACTCTGCTTGCTTCTGCGAGAGTGGGCCTCTGCTCGGGGCATCCTCATTTCTATAGAACAAAAGGTAGCAAATAAGGAAAAAGAGAAATGTGCAAAGGATAAGCTGATGACCATCACACTGATGAGAATGATTACTACATGTCATCATGCCTGGTGTTCAACCTTCCCAAGTTCTCCCATGTCACCCCGCTCCTCCGCACACTCCACTGGCTTCCAGTCGAAGCTTGCATCCACTACAAGACCCTGGTGCTTGCCTACAGAGTAGCAAGGGGAACTGCTCCTTCCTACCTTCAGGCCATCCTCAAACCCTACACCCCAACCCGAGCACTCCGCTCTGCAACCTCTGGTCTCTTGGCTGTTCCACCCCTACGGGGGTCAGCTCCCGCTCAGCCCAGTCAAAGCGCTTCTCTTCCTGGCACCCCAATGGTGGAACCAGCTTCCCCCTGAAGCTAAGACAGCAGAGTCCCTGCCCATCTTCCGAAAACATTTGAAACCCTACCTCTTCAAAGAGTTGTAAATTGTAAGTAGCTCTGGATAAGGGCGTCTGCTAAATTACTAAAATGTAATCAATACTAACACAGTACTCCCTCTACAACCACCTCTGCTTTTACTTATACAAGGGAATTATACAAACCTTAGCTCAGACTCATGCAGCGGTGCAGTGTCCAGCTCCTCCTTCTCCATCCTCTCCCCTACTGTGTCCTCTGTGCTGGTGAGGTCCATGTCAGAGTCATCTGCAGGCAGCCCCACCTGGACATCACCAGGCTGGGCGTAGTGACTGTGGTAGTACTGCTGCAGGGCTTTGTACAGTTTGTACACCTGGCTGAAAGACAGCTTGTTGTAGGCCAGGAGCATGTGTCTCATGAACAGGCCTGAGAAAACATAAAGAAGACAAGATCATGTGCCATAAATTCTAAGGAAAATCATACAGCACCGCTCTCTAACTAAACACGATGCTCAGTTGATCCAACCTTTGGACTTTTGAATCAAATGATGCATACGATTACTCACCAACAACACTGGTCTTATACGCCTCAGAATCAATAGCGCTGAAAGGAGTGGGGAGGGTGGCAAAGAAATATTCCATGTCCTTCAGCTCTCCATCAGCCATTTCTTGTAACCTGTGAAGAGAAAATGTGTGTGGTGAAAGAGCAGATAACATGCAGCACTGACCTCTTACACTAAACATAGGCCTAGGCCACAGCAATTGAGTCAAGGACTCGTCCATACCGGAGTTTCACAGCAAATGCTGTTTGAGGGCAACATTCTTCCACAGTCTTCAGGAATTGGCCAAGAGTCAAGTCTGGACCCTGATAGACAGACAAACCTTTGATAAAGAAAAGCAAGCAATTGACAGTTGAAAGTATAAGTTGTAATGTGATCAATAGATATTCCAACCTGTTGTAGAGGCAGGATGAGTTTGTTCAAGCGCCTTCTTTCCTGAAGAGCAATTGGTTTTGACGTGGTCATCTCATAGAGCAAGGCCAGAACGGAGATTTTATACGGAGTCACCCAATCTTTGATGCCAAAGACATTGGCATGGACCACCCCATTTGTCATCATTGGGTTGAAATACAAACTTTCATGTACGCTTGCCATTGTTTAAATTGGAAAGTTAACTCGCTAGCTAGCTTGCTAAATATTATAAAGTTACATTTCAACTGCGTTGTATGAAGCCAAATAATCAAGAAAAACATGCAACAATTCGCAAACCATGTTATCGAGCTAGCTAACGTTAGCTAGGCTGACTTCCTTGCTAGCTAAACACGCTAGCTTGCTAACTACTTGAGAGACTACCTAACTATCTTATATTTTTGTGAGCTACTTTTTTGACAAGTTGACTTATGCAATTTATAGTCTGCCACATAAGGCAATATTGACAGTAGTATTTTGGTAGCTAGCTGTATGGATTTTAAAACATGTTTACTTTTACCACCCCGTCAGTTTTGCTTCAAACTGCCCTCCTTCTGTCCCTCTCTAATGACGTTGCTACATGGCCACGCCTCTAGATGTCAGTACATAGAGTGGATCGATTGGTCCTATCAGCACAACAAGAAACTCCCATTCATTTATTTTCTACTACATTTGACATTATTTTAATATGATGGATATCGTCTTCTCCATGATATTTTAGATTTGCCATAGTACCATCATTTCCCTTCATGTAGGTCAGGCCTACTTATTCATGTTAATGTCCCAATTGTACATATCCCATTTTTAAACATAGTTCACACAATTTATACTTAACTCTTGATATATTTGTTTTCTTTTTATTAACAAACAACAAACATCAACAAACAAAAGAGGAATAGTCACATACAAAAAAACATACATAAAACCTTTTAAATTGCCAGAAATCCTACACAAACAAATCGTATTCATTAATAATACTAGAGGTTTTAATTGCCTTTTAGTTTTTTAAGTTGTGCCATATTGTTTAAATTCCTTTATAAAGTGAAAGAAGTCCGGTTTTAAAATCAGACCATTTGCATTTTATGATATGACATTTACTTATTATTATTATTAGCTGTTGAATTAAATATACTACATCCTTATCAATATCATAATTTCTGAAATAAATCATTATATCAAAACCATTCAATTGTATAACATGTTATGTTTTCTTTGTATGTCAATCCCAAAAATTATACTATAAATACAGGTAAAAAAAACATGTGAAAAATGGTCTCCATTCTATAGAAATCACAAATATAATCAATATTCAGCTTGAATCTTTCCTAAACATGTTTCACGGGATAAATTATTTGTTAACATTTTAAATGAAACTTCCTTTACCTTGTTACTGATACAATATTTGTTAGGAATCTTCCATGCTTTTCCCCTTACAGTATATCACCATAGATATTCAACCAAAAAATCTTACTGAGGGAAATGCAGTATCACAAACAATATTCCTAATCTGTTTATTACTACATTTCAGTGGTGGAAAAAGTACCCAATTGTCATACTTGAGTAAAAGCAAAGATACCTTTAGGAATGTAGTCAGTAGTGTAAAGTATCTAAGTAAAAATATTTTACTTCAGTAGTTTTTATGGGTATCTGTAATTTACAATTAATATTTTTAACAACTTTTACTTTTACTTCAGTACACTCCATCCATTTTTCCTGACACTGAAAGGTACTCGTTACATTTTGAATGCTTAGTAGAAGAGGAAAATGATCCAATTCACACACTTACAGTGAGGGGGAAAAGTATTTGATCCCCTGCTGATTTTGTACGTTTGCCCACTGACAAAGACATGATCAGTCTATAATTTTAATGGTAGGTTTATTTGAACAGTGAGAGACAGAATAACAGAAAAGAAATCCTGAAAAACGCATGTCAAAAATGTTATAAATTGATTTTCATTTTAATGAGGGAAATAAGTATTTGACCCCTCTGCAAAACATGACTTAGAACTTAGTGGCAAAACCCTTGTTGGCAATCACAGAGGTCAGACGTTTCTTGTAGTTGGCCACCAGGTTTGCACACATCTCAGGAGGGATTTTGTGTCCCACTCCTCTTTGTAGATCTTCTCCAAGTCATTAAGGTTTCGAGGCTAACGTTTGGCAACTCGAACCTTCAGCTCCCTCCACAGATTTTCTATGGGATTAAGGTCTGGAGACTGGCTAGGCCACTCCAGGTCCTTAATGTGCTAATTCTTGAGCCCTGGCTGAGGGAAGGAGGTTCTCACCCAAGATTTGACGGTACATGGCCCCGTCCATCGTCCCTTTGATGCGGTGAAGTTGCCTGTCCCCTTAGCAGAAAAACACCCCCAAAGCATAATGTTTCCACCTCCATGTTTGACGGTGGGGATGGTGTTCTTGGGGTCATAGGCAGCATTCCTCCTCCTCCAAACAAGGCGAGTTTAGTTGATGCCAAAGAGCTCAATTTTGGTCTCATCTGACCACAACACTTTCACCCAGTTCTCCTCTGAATCATTCAGATGTTCATTGGCAAACTTCAGACGGGCATGTATATGTGCTTTCTTGAGCAGGGGGACCTTGTTGGCGCTGCAGGATTTCAGTCCTTCACGGCGTAGTGTGTTACCAATTGTTTTCTTGGTGACTATGGTCCCAGCTGCCTTGAGATCATTGACAAGATCCTCCCGTGTAGTTCTGGGCTGATTCCTCACCGTTCTCATGATCATTGCAACTCTACGAGGTGAGATCTTGCATGGAGCTCCAGGCCAAGGGAGATTGACAGTTATTTTGTGTTTCTTCCATTTGCGAATAATCACACCAACTGTTGTCACCTTCTCACCAAGCTGCTTGGCGATGGTCTTGTAGCCCATTCCAGCCTTGTGTAGGTCTACAATCTTGTCCCTGACATCCTTGGAGAGCTCTTTGGTCTTGGCCATTGTGGAGAGTTTGGAATCTGACTGATTGATTGCTTCTGTGGACAGGTGTCTTTTATACAGGTAACAAGCTGAGATTAGGAGCACTCCTTTTAAGAGTGTGCTCCTAATCTCAGCTCGTTACCTGTATAAAAGACACCTGGGAGCCAGAAATCTTTCTGATTGAGAGGGGGTCAAATACTTATTTCCCTCATTAAAATGCAAATCAATTTATAACATTTTTGACATGTGTTTTTCTGGATTTTTTTGTTGTTATTCTGTCTCTCACTGTTCAAATAAACCTACCATTAAAATTATAGACTGATCATTTCTTTGTCAGTGGGCAAACGTACAAAATCAGCAGGGGATCAAATACTTTTTTCCCTCACTGTATCAAGAGAACATCACTGGTCATCCCTACTGCCTCTGATCTGGCGGACTCACTAAACACACATGCTTCATTTGTAAATGATGGAGTGTTGGAGTGTGCCCCTGACTATACAAAAAAAATATTATATATATATATATATATATATATATATATATATATATATATATATATATATAGTGCCGTCTGGTTTGCTTAATATAAGGAATTTGAAATGATTTATACTTTTACTTTAGATGCTTAAGTAATCTACATCAGCTAACGTCACTTTTTGTCAATTTTTCTGCATTTATGTAATTTAAAAAGCACATAAAGGGTCATAATTCATAAAGATCATGTTAACTGACTGATATCTCATAGAACAAAACACATAAGATCTCCTAAGCTTGTCTTAAACTCAGACCTTATTTTCGGCGTTTATCCCAAAACCCTATACCTTTCCTATTTATTTTTGCCATAGGAATGATTGAACTCAAGGCTGGCGTGGTCTATAGAGCCTCCCACAACACAGGTGATGGCGGCAAGATGAATGCCATGTTCAAGTGCTAGTCGGAACTAGGAAACTTTGAAATGTAAAACTTGCTAACTGGTTGTAGTTATAGAGCCCCACAGTGGACGTGTCATAATACCCATAAAACCTAGCGGTCAAACAGGGAAATGGTTCCAATAGTTTTTCCACCATTCATTTTTCCTTTAGGGGATTTTAGAAACACTTAAAATAAGGGCTGTGTTTTGTTTAGGCTTACCCTGGTGTGACATTTTGATAACCATGCCTCAATTCTTCAGTCTCGTCCAGATCATCATGGCATTTTTAGTTCTTTATGATAGCCACATTAGCAGCTAATTAGCGTTTCATTTTAGGGGGGTAAATACAAGTGAATATACAGGTGAACGATTGGAACCATTTGCCTTTTTGACTGCTAGGTTTTAAGGGTATTATGACTCACTGTGGTACTCTATGCACGTGCCGCGTTCAACCATGTCGGAAATTTCAGAGTTTCCTAGTTCTAACTAGCACATGAATGCGGCAGTAGTTGGTGAAGAGCAACTGCAGAAATTTACAGTCGACTGCGGTCAAAACTTCATGAACTTTAATCACATGGTTTTCATGAAGTTCATGCAGGCAGTCATGTAGGCACATCCCCATAATGCAACACACTTTGGAAGGCGTCAACGACTTGACAAAATTGATCCGCTCGAACACGCCCGCTGTCTCCCTTAAAGCTCCAGATGCTGGTGGAAGGAAGGAAGAGTTCAAAGCATTTCATATGCAGCAGCTGTTAAAAGGGATGAGGGTTTGAATGGTGCACCTGAAGAGTCCATGGTGGTGGATAGGCCTTCACTGCAGGCTGCAGGGGTTGCCTTTCACCAGCAGGATCCTGACATTTGAAAGGTTAAGAAGGTGGACTTTGTGGCCTTTATAGCTATGGTGATTAATGACACAGCCAAGGTGGAGAGAAGGTCCAGGAAGATATAAATCATTGTGGATGTGGCGGAGCTGTTCCTGGGGCTGAATGATTTCTAGGCGAAGGAGTTACATGGAATCTTGTCACAAGCAGTACCACCCTCTCAGGCCCTAAAGCCTGAGAAGGGAGATACAGATATTTGAAAGAAGGAACAAGTGGGAGTTTTGTTTTGTCAATGTACTATTTTTATTTGTGTGGATTAAGTTTCCCTATTACGTATGGAGTTTTATTTTTATTTTTAAAAATTTTACCTTGTGTTGGTTTCAACCCGTCCAGTTGGTGGCGGCAATACACCTTTTTGGGTTGTAGTCCGCCATTAAACCCACAGAAGAAGAACAGAAGACGTAATAAAGTGAGGATCTCTGGGTTGTTGCAATGGTCAGATTATCATTTTTTTGCCACAAATTCCACAACCCGGAGTTGCTATGAAGGTACAATTATTTTCCTGATATTTGTAGTTGAAATTCTACTTACCGCAATTCTCAGTCGGTCATTGCTGTCAAGCTAGCTAGTTGACTGTCAGCAAATATGCTAGTTAACGTTAGATTGCTCACAGTTCTTTTTATTTTTACACACGCTAGTTAGCTAACAATAAATAGATAGCTAACTAGCTATATATATCCAGCTAACGTTAGCTATGTTGAGTGAGCTGAGTTCAATCATCTCTGTCTGTAGGATTGATGCTTGGTAACTAATGCAGCTAGCTATTAGCTACTGTCAGTATGTAGCTACTAGGTACAGCTACAATGTTGCCGAAATAGGCTAACTAGTTAGCTAGCTACTTTAGCTAGATTGTCTTCTCTAACTGTATATAAGAGCTAGCTAGCTAGATTACACAGTGTATCCAGGCAGTTTCTCGATAACCAGTATTAATGTTCAATGTCATTACTATTGATGATTACCCCCACGAGTCGACCAAGGAAGAGTAGCACAGTAATGGCTTTATGTTTTGCATCTAACGCTAGGGTACTAGCTAGCACAGTTAGTCTTTCCTTGTTTGTGACTGATATTTGTGATTTAATGCATAGTTCAAATCCTCCCTCCTAGGAAGAAAGCTTCTTGTCGATTGATTTTTTGGAATTTATGTTACAGTTGTCTTTAGGCTGTTTGGTTCCACATCTGTAGAAATCCTAACGCTCATTGGGTGTATTGACGTTTAGCCTTTATAGTGGGAGTTATAATGTTCATATAAAATTATCACATTGTTGCCCACTTAATTCAACTTTTTTTTTATTGTTGTACTATCTCTCTTCAATGAATATGCATTAGTAAGGATACGACCAAATACTTTATTTAATTTAATCATGATACAATCTCAAACTTAGAGACAACTGTGGTATTTTGCAGATATGAGTGGATGATTAGTAGAACCTTGTATAATTCAGATCAGTAGGGGGCTCAATGCAGGTACAAGTCAATGTACACAAGCTGATTTACCAGGAGAAACTGCACCTTCAAGAGAAACACCCCCACAACGCATCAAAAAAATGTAAATATGAATACAGACTCACATTTAGACTAACAACTTGAGAGCAGAAAATGGAACAGTATTACAACAGTATTAACAACAGTAGTACACCAATTTATGCACAAATTGACCTGTTGTCTGAGTAAATATATTCCTCTAGTTGACTACTGCTCAGTACTATTGTTCATGTAACAGAGACTAGGATCAAAAGTAATGGGAAAATGATAGGGCCAACGTTTGGAAACGGATTACCTCATTGATAGAGATGGGAGCTGAACTGAAATTTAGTTTGTGGAATTATCTTCCCATGTTAATACAGGGGAATGCATTCTCTAGTATTAAATGGCAAGGGAACAGATATCAAGTTATCATTTGCAGCCACTCATCGAGGTAATTAGTCTGTTAGTTTATCTGATGCATTAATCATTTCTCCACTACACACCTTTGCTTTCTCACACATTCTCCCCTGCAGACAAAGTATCCCATTTAGAGAAAGTTTGTTAGGATGTGCTAGATGTAGGTCTATTAGGGCTGGTCAGCATGCAGTTCCTGGGCATGTCTAGTCTATTGTGCCGTCCTCAGTCACCACAGAGCTATGGTCTATGCTTTTAATTTCCTCAGCCATAACAAAGTGATGCCTCCAGCCTCTCCTGTGGCTGCAATATTAAGAGTATAATAGCCAGTGTTTCCTTGACCACTCTATTTTTAGGAGATGTTTTAAGACTTGCAATAACCTGTGTGCAATACATTGCGGCATCAAGCCAATCCGTTTGTAGATTCCACTGTGATAATGAATATAGGCTGTCTGGTGTTTCACAGATGGGTCCCAGCTCAATTAGAGGAGGCTTGTCGACACTACAGGACTGTTGCTGGTGATGTTTGACAGGGATACCTCACTGAGGTGGTGACACCTTTTCACGTCTGTGGAGCTGTGCAGTCTCTAAACACTGCTGTCTGTGTTCTCCAGGCGGGGGCCTCGTCCATGTGGGCTTCATGCTGTGGTCTGCTGAATGACGTCATGGGCACAGGGGTAGTTAGAGGTCAGCAGCCTGGGTTCGGAGCCGGTGCCGGACCCTTCCGGTTTGCCCCCAGCGCAGGATACGCCACATATCCACCCACAACCTCAGGGAGCCCCAGCCTCGTATGTAAGGCCTGTGGCCAGGCCTTCTCCGTCTTCAGGAGGAAGGTAGGTGTTGGGTTTGGGGACCATTGGGGCAGCTAGTAGACTTACTGTGTGAATGGCCTATATGATTGTAGGCTTGTCCCAGATGGTTACGGGTGTTTTTATAGGCTTTGGGGTGACCAAGAAGGAACCTGATTGGGTATTTGAGCCATAGAATAGTTTATAATTGGTGTTGACTGAGGAGACACTATCAAATTGAATACACTGATATTCTTAGATATTTTATTAGATTAGACTTTTGATCAGAGTAGCCCTCTTGTTTCTTTTGCCACTCATCCTCAGACACACCCTACTACAGTAGGCCTACATGTTGTTAAGTAAGGGCCAATGTTGATTAGTTCTGTCCTTAGACGTAATCTGATGTGTCCTCCGAGAGAGCCAAAATAGGATATGCTGAATACAGCCAGTTACGTCATGAGACTCATGAGACTGCACTTACTACAAGCCCATGGCACAGCAGAGGTAATTGCTACACTCCAAATCAAATTTTATTTGTCACATGCGCCGAATACAACCGGTGTAGACCTTTACCGTGAAATGCTTAACCCTTAACCAACAATGCAGTTTTAAGAAAAATAAGAGTTGAGAAAATATTTACTAAATAAACTAAAGTAAAAAAGTAACACAATAACGAGACTATATACAGGGGGTACTGGTACCAAGTCAATGTGCGGGGGTACAGGTTAGTCGAGGTTATTGAGGTAATATGTACATGTAGGTAGGGGTAAAGAGACTATGCATAGATAATAAACAGTGAGTAGCAGCAGTGTAAAAAAAGGGTGGTCAATGCAAATAGTCAAAGGGTTGTGTTGTGATGACAGAGGTTCTCCCGAGTGGCGCAGTGGTCTAAGGCACTGCATAGCAGTGCTAGCTGTGCCACTAGAGATCCTGGTTCGAATCCAGGCTCTGTCGTAGCCGGTCGCGACCGGGAGACCCATGTGGCGGCGCACAATTGGCCCAGCGTCGTCCAAGGTAGGGGAGGGAATGACCGGCAGGGATGTAGCTCAGTTGGTAGAGCATGGCGTTTGCAACGCCAGGGTTGTGGGTTCGATTCCCACGGGGGGTATGAAAGATAAAAAATAAAAAAACGAACTAACTGTAATTCGCTCTGGATAAGAGCGTCTGCTAAATGACTAAAATGTAAATGTAAATGTAGAGGGAGATGTCATCTCCATATTGCAGGGTTGAATTCCTTTACTCTGTCTGAACTGGTCCCTCTGCTGCTCTGAGTCACCATGCCAACACAGCGCTTAATCCTGCCATTTGCATGTTATTACTGTTTGATGTTTGTGACATGAAAGAAATGAACTGCCTGCCTCCCGTCCAAATGTCTGGAGAGGGAGGGGAACAGATACACATGATTGAAAAATGCAGTAATGGTATAAAGACATCGATCTTCTGCTTCCTCATGGCTTGTTGGAGCTCCAATACCCCACATCCTCTCATCTGTCCAACATAGCCTGTGAAAGTTATATTGAAGATTAGCCTAGAGTATTGGTCAGGCTTTGTGGATCCTATTAAGGCACAGTGTGCCCTGGAGCCTACATTACTCTTTGTCCATGTCTCTTCACCTGCTTAATGCGCACACACTATCTCTCTCTTTCCCCCAGCATATCTGCTGCGACTGTAAGAAGAGTTTCTGCACTCTGTGCTCCGTGCTTCAGGAGAACCTGCGTATATGTGCCACATGCCACCTGCTGAAGGGGACGGCCTTCCAGAGACCACAGCTGATGCGGCTGAGGGTCAAAGACCTGCGGCAGTACCTGCTGCTACGCAACGTCCCCACAGACACATGCAGGGAGAAGGAGGACCTGGTGGACCTGGTGCTGTGTCACCAGGGGACCGAGGGGGAGGCGGACCACGACAACTCCCGCTCCCTCTACACCCTGCCTCCCTCCGCCACACGCTCCGCCTC
The DNA here is from genome assembly GCF_964263955.1 of Coregonus lavaretus. Lineage (NCBI taxonomy): Eukaryota > Metazoa > Chordata > Actinopteri > Salmoniformes > Salmonidae > Coregonus > Coregonus lavaretus. The sequence goes on from NC_140004.1 coordinate 17,884,452, forward strand.
TGAGCTGTCTGCGCTCTCAGTCTCCGCCTCTCAGGGGGAAGCTCTCAGCAGGAGCGACAGCTCAGGGACTACCAACCAGGTACACATACTTCTTATACACCCTTCCCAACTACCAACCAGGTACAGTACATGTCATGCAGGTAGAGAGGGAGTGTGAAAGGTATTAGGTGTGCTCTGGAAGTGACAGGTCTAAGTTAAGAGATGACTGCTATAAATACCTGTACTTTACCTGTTCAGCTGGTGCAGAGAGCAGTATAAGTTTTACTATGAATGGAAACATAGTAGTCCCCAAGGTATCAATGGACTGAACAGCAGGTGATTAATCCTAATCCCTGCCTGGATTTTAAGGATTTATAGTGCTCTGTGGAGGTTTCTGTCTGAGTAGGGCTGTTGCGGTGACCATATTACTGGCAGTCATGAGTAATGACTGCAGTAAAATTCCATGTGACCGTTGAGTCATGGTAATGTCCTCTTATGCACTCAGGACATGCATTGGTAGTACCCAACTAGCTAACGACCATCAGGTCCACAGGAGGCTGCTGAGGGGAGAACGGCTCATAATAATGGCTGGGACTGAGCAAATGGAATGGCATCAAACACATAGAAAAATGTGTTTGATGTATTTTATAACATTACACTGATTACGCTCCAGCCATTAACACGAGCCCGTTCTCCCCAATTAAGAAGCCACCAACCTCCTGTGATCAGGTTGCTAATGGCCTGGTACTCGGGGCTCTGTTGTCCCTCTAACCACTCTGACATCAATGCAAATGCAATCGGAAATCACATCAAACTCGCCTTACTGTGGTTGATCAATTTGAAGAAAGAAGTTCAACAACAGGTTGAAACTGAGTGGGAAAACATGGTCATTGTGGATGTTGTTTCAAAGCCAACAACATGGACAGGGCTTTCTAAGGTGATGATTCATTCAAGAACACCCATATGCATATTAGAGCTTATGCATACTCATAGGCTGAAATACAGTATGAGCCCAAGCCTGAAAAAAACCAACCTGAGATGATTGTGCCATTATACAACACATAGTCTACTGCATATTACGCATGGCAGAAAAACAAAAACAACATTATTTAAGATGTCTTTGCTATGTAATTAGTCTAGCCTAAACTCCAAAATTACTAATCGCCTTTGAGTGTGGACTGTATTATTATGCATACTGGATGGATTGGTTACTTATGCTATGCTCCAATCTTTCTATTCATACATTTGGGATATAAAGTATTTTTTATTTATTTTATTTCACCTTTATTTAACCAGGTAAGCCAGTTGAGAACAAGTTCTCATTTACAACTGCGACCTGGCCAAGATAAAGCAAAGCAGTGCGATTTTAAAAACAACAACACAGAGTTACATATGGGGGTAAAACAAAACATAAAGTCAAAAAATACAACAGAAAATATATATACAGTGTGTGCAAATGTAGCAAGTTATGGAGGTAAGGCAATAAATAGGCTATAGTGCAAAATAATTACAATTAGTATTAACACTGGAATGATAGATGATGTGCAAATAGAGATACTGTGGTGCAAATGAGCAAATATAAAAATAACAATATAGGGATGAGGTAGTTGGGTGGGCTAATTTCAGATGGGCTGTGTACAGGTGCAGTGATCGGTAAGGTGCTCTGACAACTGATGCTTAAAGTTAGTGAGGGAGATAAGTGTCTCCAGCTTCAGAGATTTTTGCAATTCGTTCCAGTCATTGGCAGCAGAGAACTGGAAGGAATGGCGGCCAAAGGAGGTGTTTGCTTTGGGGATGACCAGTGAGATATACCTGCTGGAGCGCATACTACGGGTGCTTGTTGCTATGGTGACCAATGAGCTAAGATAAGGTGGGGATTTGCCTAGCAGTGATTTATAGATGTCCTGGAGTCAGTGGATTTGACGAAGAACATGTAATGAGGACCAGCCAACAAGAGCGTACAGGTCACAGTGGTGGGTAGTGTATGGGGCTTTGGAGACAAAACGGATGGCGCTGTGATAGACTACATCCAATTTGCTGAGTAGAGTGTTGGAGGCTATTTTGTAAATGACATCGCCGAAGTCAAGGATCGGTAGGATAGTCAGTTTTACGAGGGCATGTTTGGCAGCATGAGTGAAGGAGGCTTTGTTGCGAAATAGGAAGCCAATTCTGGATTTAACTTTGGATTGGAGATTCTTAATGTGAGTCTGGAAGGAGAGTTTACAGTCTAACCAGACACCTAGGTATTTGTAGCTGTCCACATACTCTAGGTCAGACCCGTCGAGAGTAGTGATTCTAGTCGGGTGGGCGGGTGCCAGCAGCGTTCGATTGAAGAGCATGCATTTAGTTTTGCTAGTGTTTAAGAGCAGTTGGAGGCTACTGAAGGAGTGTTGTATGGCATTGAAGCTTGTTTGGAGGTTTGTTAACACAGTGTCCAATGAAGGGCCAGATGTATACAAAATGGTGTCATCTGCGTAGAGGTGGATCTGAGAGTCACCAGCAGCAAGAGCGACATCATTGATATACACAGAGAAAAGAGTCGGCCCGAGAATTGAACCCTGTGGCACCCCCATAGAGACTGCCATAGGTCCAGACAACAGGCCCTCCGATTTGACACATTGAACTCTATCTGAGAAGTAGTTGGTGAACCAGGCGAGGCAGTCATTTGAGAAACCAAGGCTATTTAGTCTGCCAATAAGAATGCGGTGGTTGACAGAGTCGAAAGCCTTGGCCAGGTCGATGAAGACGGCTGCACAGTACTGTCTTTTATCGATCGCGGTTATAATGTTGTTTAGGACGTTGAGCGTGGCTGAAGTGCACCCATGACCAGCTCGGAAACCGGATTGCATAGCGGAGAAGGTACGGTGGGATTCGAAATGGTCGGTGATCTGTTTGTTAACTTGGCTTTCAAAAACTTTCGAAAGGCAGGGCAGGATAGATATAGGTCTGTAACAGTTTGGATCTAGAGTGTCACCCCCTTTGAAGAGGGGGATGACCGCGGCAGCTTTCCAATCTCTGGGGGTCTCAGACGTTACGAAAGAGAGGTTGAACAGGCAAGTAATAGGGGTTGCGACAATTTCGGCGGCTAGTTTTAGAAAGAAAGGGTCCAGATTGTCTAGCCCAGCTGATTTGTAGGGGTCCAGATTGTGCAGCTCTTTCAGAACATCAGCTGTCTGAATTTGTGTGAAGGAGAAGCGGGGGGGGCATGGGCAAGTTGCAGCGGAGGGTGCAGAGCTGGTTGCCGGGGTAGTGGTAGCCAGGTGGAACGCATGGCCAGCCGTAGCAAAATGCTTGTTGAAATTCTCGATTATTGTAGATTTATCGGTGGTGATAGTGTTTCCTAGCCTCAGTGCAGTGGGCAGCTGGGAGGAAGTGCTCTTATTCTCCATGGACTTTACAGTGTCCCAAAACTTTTTGGAGTTCGTGCTACAGGATGCACATTTCTGTTTGAAAAAGTTAGCCTTTGCTTTCCTAACTGCTTGTGTATATTGGTTCCTAACTTCCCTGAAAAGTTGCATATCGCGGGGGCTATTTGATGCTAATGCAGTACGCCACAGAATGTTTTTGTGCTGGTCAAGGGCAGTCAAGTCTGAGGAGAACCAGGGGCTATATCTGTTCTTAGTTCTGTATTTTTTGAATGGGGCATGTTTATTTAAGATTGAGAGGAAATTACTTTTAAAGAACAACCAGGCATCCTCTACTGACGGAATGAGATCTATATCCATCCAGGATATCTGGGCCAGCTCAATTAGGAAGGCCTGCTCGCTAAAGTGTTTTAGGGAGCGTTTGACAGTGATGAGGGGTGGTCGTTTGACCGCGGACCCGTTACAGACGCAGGCAATAAGGCAGTGATCGCTGAGATCCTGGTTGAAGACAGCGGAGGTGTATTTAGAGGGTAAGTTAGTCAGGATGATATCTATGAGGGTACCCATGTTTATGGATTTAGGGTTGTACCTGGTAGGTTCGTTGATAATTTGTGTGAGATTGAGGGCATCTAGTTTGGATTGTAGGATGGCCGGGGTGTTAAGCATATCCCAATTTAGGTCACCAAGCAGTACGAACTTTGAGGATAAATGGGGGGCAATCAATTCACATATGGTGTCCAGGGCACAGCTGGGGGCTGAGGGGGGTCTGTAGCAAGCGGCAATAGTGAGAGACTTATTACTGGAAAGGTGGCTTTTTAGAAGTAGAAGCTCAAACTGTTTGGGCACAGACCTGGATAGTATGATAGAGCTCTGCTGGCTATCTCTACAGTAGATTGCAACTCCACCCCCTTTGGCAGTTCTATCTAGACGGAAAATGTTATAGTTGGGGATGGACATTTCAGAATTTTTGGTGGCCTTCCTAAGCCAGGATTCAGACACTGCTAGAACATCAGGGTTGGCAGAGTGTGCTAACGCAGTGAATAATTCAAACTTAGGAAGGAGACTTCTGATATTAACATGCAAGAAACCAAGGCTTTTACGGTTACAGAAGTCAACAAATGATAGTGCCTGGGGAGTAGGAGTGATACTGGGGGCTGCAGGGGTTAGCCTCTACATCACCAGAGGAGGACTAGGATAAGGATACGGCTAAAAGCTTTAAGAACTGGTCTTCTAGTGCGTTGGGTACAGAGAATAAAGTGTAGGCCTAGGCAATGCCGTTGGTTCATTAATTGTGCAGGGCGGCTTACAGAGTTAGCCTACAATTATAGTGCATTTGTATTTGATTTTGAATAGCCTAGTAATAGGGATAAAAAAAAAAATATATTTTCATAATAATAGGCTAACTCATTACCTTTTAGCTACAGAATATCTCACCACCATGCATTTCCATGTCCTCCCCTCTCTCCATTCCTTTCTCGAGCGAGCAGAGAGAGGGGATGTCAACAGTTTAATTAAATATGTTTTGTTGTGAAAACATGTTACTATCGATGTTCCTGAACAGATTTCACTTGGTTTCCCAAATTAAGCACTGGGTAGCTGCAGGAACAAGGTTGTAGAGCCCATGGCATACAGAGTTTGGGCGGAATATCACCTGTCATGCAGCGAAAGGCTGCATGCTCCTCAAACAGTGGTTGATGTGTGGAGTGACATAACAGGAGTAGCCTTTCCGGCATGAGTGAAAAATGCATTAGAGTGCATACAGATGACATGTATTTGTTCCCCTGCCCCTGTTCCTACCCATTTGATGATGGGCTATTGTAAATCGAAACAAATTTTACATATTAGTGAAGACTTGATTACATTGAGAATAGTCTGATGGGTGAAAATATGATCACCTGATGTGTGTAGCCTGAGGCAAGGAACAGAGCGCAAGTTATTTTTACAATAGCCTATAGTCTCATCATGCAGCCCATATATGTTCTGATTTCTGAGACATTCTAATGTTTGTATCATTCACAACTTAAGTTGCCAAATAACTCTGAATCTAGACTATAGGACCTGTTTCAAATGATCACCTTTATGCTCAACATAGCCACTTCATATGTGCACTCGCTCTGTAATGGGAAAAATATCCTTTATTTTTTATTCAGCTAAGTTCGATTACATTCTTCTTACTATAAAGTAATGTAAAATAATGGCACAGAACTTATAAGCATATCTTGTCTGATAAATGACCAAGCCTATGGCATGGCACTTAGCTAGATAACATACAGTAGGCCAACTCATATTCTGTTCTTCTAAAATACATTTCCTTCATATCATAATGTTTCTTTAGACCTGCCTAAAATAAATAATGGATTTATTGTGATGGTGTATATTAAATTGATTTATTCTACTTTTTTAAATGTAGATGTTCCAAAGGCGTGCATCAGTGGCTTGTATGCATGGAGGCCTGGAGATGCTAAACGTGTTTATGTTAATTGACGGTCAATTATCGTGAGACTGGTAGCCTTTTGCATGACAATAACCGGCTGACGAAATGTAATGACTGCCACAGCCCTCTGTCTGAGTCATGTGTTTGTTTGTTTTGTCTGAACAGGATATAGGAGACGCCACGTCTCTCTCCCTCCTGAACCTGGAATCCAGTGAGCACACACCAGAGGTAAATAATAAACATCACTCCCAGTAGGCTGCTAACTGTTGAAAAATGTCCTCTCACAGCATCTGGAGCTTATTCAAAGGGGTGCAAGTTTATCCTGTCCTATCTGCCCCTTTCTCTCCAGTGCAGTGTGTGTCATGTATGTAATGGCTTATGACTCTCCTCTCTCTCCTGCAGGTGAGCCCTCAGATGCGGACGCGAGCGCGGGCCTCTCTCTCAGACATCTCCAGCCTGAGGGACATCGAGGGCCTGTCAGTTAGACAGCTGAAGGAGATCCTGGCCAGGAACTTTGTCAACTATTCAGGCTGCTGTGAGAAGTGGGAGCTGGTAGAGCGTGTCAGCCGCCTGTACAGGGAGACCGAGGAGAACAGGAAGTCATGTGAGTAGCAGTGAGCCTGGTCCCAGATCCATTTGAGCTGGCTTGCCAACTGCTATGGTCATTACCACACCATGTTTGCACATCAAAATGGTGTACAGTAGTTATTAATCTAAATGTGTTTTCTTTCTATCCTCCAGTGGAAAACGTGAACACAGCTATAACTGCAGGTAAAATATCACTCCTCTGTCTCTTTCGTGATGATATGTATAGTCTGTGTAACAGGAATGGAAAGTACAGCTACTTGACATGTAACCCTTCAGTCCTTGTCAGTGATATTCTAGCTCAGGACGTACAGTATCTTCATTACTGTACTTTAATATTGTACCATCAGAGTTCCTGTATCCCATCAATGCTTTGTAGCAAGGGTTGTTTCTGACTTGATTTCTGTAGTAAAACATAAATAAAAAAGAATCAGTATTTAATGACTGTTGCTTTACTCCTTCCACACAAGTGGTGGCCTTGCCCCCTCCTCCCATCTGCAATGGAGGGATTGGAGGTAAGGTATCTGAAAAAGGCAAATCTTCCCCTGGTCACTCCTACTGTTGACCTGGTCACTCCTACCATCTCATGGCCCCTCAGCCTGCATGTAACACAGGCATCCAACCTCATACACAGCCCTCAGCCCTTAGTGATGCATGCAGGGAGTATCACCTTACTTACTACATGTGGTCTCACCACCACTACTACTGCTGCACATCCATCGTTCTGTCTTTGTATCTCATCCATACCAAAGGTACCTTCATGCCATCTGAGCATGTCTAGCTGTTGGAGGTCCTCATTGCCCCTTTCCGTTGCCAAGTAAGAACCAGTCATCCAAGCGCCATCTTTAAGTTTATTACCTCTTAGAAAGCCCAAGATGTCTGATAATTTCACACACGTGTCTATAAAGCTAAATCTATACAGCTGTAAGATGTCTGGGGTCTGAATTCAAACCTCCACTGATACACCGTCAGGTGATGAAGGGGGTCTCATTGTCATGGAAACCCCTCATAGCGAAGCCTTTTTTATCAGACAGGGACATTTCCAGGAGCCTGTATGGCGCTTGCCCTCTGGTTTATACCAGCCATGATCTTCCTAAGATAAGGGACCCTGGATAAGCGAGCAAGGAGATATTTTAGTGATCTCTCTCTCTGGCAGTGCCACTCTCTTCGACCTCTCCAGGGCTTGACATCATCATCGCTCTCCTCTCCTCCCCTCTATGTATGGAATGTCCTGTTATTTTGCTTTCTTCTCTGATTCCTCCCCTCTGTCTTCCTCCAGATGGGGAGAAGGCCCAGCTGACCAATGTGGATGACAACCTGTGCAGGATCTGCATGGACGCCGTGATCGACTGCGTCCTCCTGGAGTGCGGTCACATGGTGACCTGCACCAAGTGTGGCAAGCGGATGAGCGAGTGTCCCATCTGCAGGCAGTACGTCGTGAGAGCCGTGCACGTTTTCAAGTCCTAATGTCTCAACCCACCACTTCCATCATCATCACCACCACCGTGTCACATCTTCAACAAAACATTCACATCCAGAGAAACATATCTTTGTGTTGTTCTGTCCTAGTTGTGGGTGTTCTGTTGTTATCCCCTGAAATGCTTACATTATTTGTGAACTTGATCATGAATTTGAGAGATGAAGTGTTCTCATTATTTTTTTCCATTTATGTTTTGGGGGACTAATCAGTGTTTGACCAATGAAAAGGAGAGAAGCAGTCTACCCTTGTATTTACCCATTCCATTCCATTACTAAACACATCCTTGACGTTTTGTTATCTACCGTATCTTTATGTTATGCTTTTTCTTACTAATGTTGACTTTTAAACAAGAATGTGAGCTGTGAGTGCGCACCATCGTTCCCAGGTACCTACAGAGTGAACCACTAATTGTGACTTGTAACTCACTGTTCCTCCTGTCCCAATGACCAAACCCATCATGTAATGTCTTCCCATATAGAGGTCAATTTTGATTTGAAAGGAAGTCTCATATTTGTGTTTTAATTCTGTCATAACGGCAATATCCAATATCTTATCTGCTCTTTGTCATAGTCTTAGCACTGAATGTTAAGATGAAAAAGAAAACTGGTGCTAAATACATTCAAATATGTTTTTCCTGTTTTCTGTTTGTTAATATACCAACTTGTGGATATCGTCACAAACAAACTTTTCAGGAAATGGTCAAAATGACCATATTTTCCCATTAACGAACATACAATAATGAAACTTCAGAAGCTATTTCGAATACATTTTCTTGGTCCTAGAGTCATCAAATGTTCAGAGCACAACATTGAGGGGAGTTACTGCTTTTAATAAATGGAAAAACTAAATGCAAATTTACAATTGAGTTATGAGCACGTAATTCCATCAGGCAGCGACAATGCTTTGAATATTTTCAGTTTCCTTTCTTGGAAGTGGAGGGGATATTGTCTGTTTTTAATTGATACGTTATTGTAGTTTTAATCAAATATATAGCTGCAAGTTAACTGGCACTTGTGGAATATGAAGTATGTAGAGGAAAAGTGACTTGCTGTACAGTTGCATATAATGTTTCATATCACTATGAGATGTACATATCTATATTTTTTCCATTTGATTTGAATGTGTAATTGAATTGAAGATGTCCCTCAGATTAGTTTATTATTAAAGAGTAAGGTTTCACTGTCAGGTGGATTGAAATGTGTTACTGCATTGGTTTGCTTGAGCGGTATGTCCCCAAATGAAAAGCAGAGCATGATGACATCAGTCTGAATGGTTGTGTCCAAAATGGCACCCAATGCCCTATGGGGCTTTGGTGAAAAGTAGTGCACTATATACAGTGGCTTGTGAAAGTGTTCACCCCCCTTGGCATTTTTCCTATTCTGTTGCCTTACAACCTGGAATTAAAATTGATTTTTGGGGGGTTTGTATCATTTTATTTACAAAACATGCCTACCACTTTGAAGATGCAAAATATGTTTTCTTGTGAAACAAACAGAAAACTTGAGCGTGCATAACTATTCACCCCCCCAAGTCAATACTTTGTAGAGCCACCTTTTGCAGCAATTACAGCTGCAAGTCTCTTGGGGTATGTCTCTATAAGCTCGGCACATCTAGCCACTGGGATTTTTGCCCATTCTTTAAATTGGATGGGTTCCGCTGGTGTACAGCAATCTTTAAGTCATACCACATATTCTCAATTGGATTGAGGTCTGGCCTTTGACTAGGCCATTCCAAGATATTTAAATGTTTCCCCTTAAACCACTCGAGTGTTGCTTTAGCAGTATGCTTAGGGTCATTGTCCTGCTGGAAGGTGAACCTTGCCTCAAGAATTTCCCTGTATTTAGCGCCATCCATCACTCCTTCAATTCTGACCAGTTTCCCAGTCCCTGCCGATGAAAAACATCCCCACAGCATGATGCTGCCACCACCATGCTTCACTTTGGGGATGGTGTTCTCTGGGTGATGAGAGGTGTTGGGTTTGCGTCAGACACAATGTTTTCCTGGATGGCCAAAAACCTCAATTTTAGTCTCATCTGACCAGAATACCTTCTTCCATATGTTTGGGGAGTCTCCCACATGCCTTTTGGCGAACACCAAACGTGTTTGCTTATTTTTTTCTTTAAGCAATGGCTTTTTTCTGGCCACTTCCGTAAAGCCCAGCTCTGTGGAGTGTATGGCTTAAAGTGGTCCTATGGACAGATACTCCAATCTCCACTGTGGAGCTTTGCAGCTCCTTCAGGGTTATCTTTGGTCTCTTTGTTGCCTCTGATTAATGCCCTCCTTGCCTGGTCTGTGAGTTTTGGTGGGTGGTCCTCTCTTGGCAGGTTTGTGGTGGTGCCATATTCTTTCCATTTTTTAATAATGGATTTAATGGTGCTCCGTGGGATGTTCAAAGTTTCTGATATTTTTTTATAACCAAACCCTGATCTGTACTTCTCCACAACTTTGCCCCTGACCTGTTTGGAGAGCTCATTGGTCTTCATGGTGCCGTTTGCTTAGTGGTGTTGCAGACTGGGGCCTTTCAGAACAGGTGTATATACTGAGATCATGTGACACTTAAATAAAGTCCACCTGTGTGCAATCTAACTAATTATGTGACTTCTGAAGGTAATTGGTTGTACCAGATCTTATTTAGGGGCTTCAGGGGGTGAATACATATGCACGCACCACTTTTCCGTTATTTATTTTGTAGTATTTTTTTAAACAAGTTATTTTTAAAATTTCACTTCACCAATTTGGACTATTTTGTGTATGTCCATTACATGACATCCAAATAAAAATCCATTTAAATTACAGGTTGTAATGCAACAAAATAGGAAAAACACCAAGGGGGATGAATAGTTTTGCAAGGCACTGTAGGCCAGGGAATAGGGTGCCATTTCAGACATAGGCACTGAGATTGGGTTTGAGATGTTATCTCCCTACTGATGTTTGTTTCCTTCTCTTTTAAAATACCAAGCACTCTACTGTATCACACAGTCAACATTGCTGCTATTTCCAAAAAGATGTCACATGCGAGAGATTACAGTAACTGAGCAGGTTGCACTTCCTGTTGGAAGGATATGCTAAACAAATTGTGCAACGTCTGGTCTTTGTATTTGGGAATGTTGAACTTTTTATTTTGATAATTAAAGATTACATTAGTTTGACTTTGTCTACTTGTCTGATATGTAGTGATGCCCAGACCACTTGTTCTTGGCACCCCTTTGAAAAATGCGATTAAGAATTTGATAAATGGGAAAATGCTTCAGGAAAATGAATGCAATCCTGTAGGGTGAACTAGTGTTTAGAGTGCCAGATTATACCGTTGTCTAGGAGAAGACAGCTGCAGAGAGCAGCTTCCATGTGACAAATGCTGAATGGAAAAATACAAGCATGGTTGATACATGATCTCAGAGTTGGGTGAGGGGGGTTCCAAAAATATGTCCAAATACCAATGTTATTTCCTGCTCATTGAAAGCTAAGCCACCCGGGGTCACCAGTGACCCTGGCATTTAGGAAATACTCTGCTGAGGGTCAAAAATGTCAGCATAGTATGAGAAGTCTGATTTTATACAGAGAAATATACTTTTAATGACATGGTTTTAGATTTACAAATATAAAACTACATCATGTGCATCTGTGTGGCCAACAGCATTCACTTGACATTGTATGCCACAATCACGACAGATAAATGACAATTATAATTATATTATTTGCAAAAAAACACAGATAATTATGGATGATTACTCTCAAATATAAAAAAACAACAACAAAGGAGTAGATCTGTCGGTCTTGGAATTCATTATTGGATGAGCAAATGCTAGTTCAAAGAAACTCATTACACACCAAGTTTGTGGAGGCCACTTATTGTATGTATGGGTGGAAAATGATTCAATTACTTGACAAACTCACATTATGGGCTCTTGCTAAAACATGTGAAACACGACATTGAAATTTGTATGAAACAGGAAAATACAGAAGGTATCATTGAGAGATTTAAAAATACATTTGACTAACTTTCCTTATGTCAATATTGATTGACTGATTAATTTCAAGCTGCATTCATTTAACCACTTGTTCAACATTTATTTAAAGATGCAGAAATCGCCTCGGCATTTCCTGGTTGCAAAAATTCTAATAGTTCGCCTAATTTCAGTTTGTGACAAAATAAGCAAGTATAGTGTAGAGTACCATCTAAACCGCTGTGAAATATATTTTCCATAACCAAAAATATTGTGTTTTTCAGCTGTTTAAGGCTGGTGTACAAAACCGAAAGCAAAAGACAAAAACGGAACTTAAGAACAGGAAGCATAGAAATAACTGATCTACTTCTTAGACTTGCTTTCAATGACAGATCTTTAACTATGTGAATTTGGTCAGGTCACCCAAAAAGTTACATATTGCAGCTGTAGACATTTATAACATATTTTATGATGGTCTTATTTTCATGTTTTAAGTAAAGTAAATCCAGTCCAAGTCAGTAACTACCATAAAACTTGTAATGTCAACTTCAGAAATTGGCACATGATATCAGGTAAAACACAGCATCCAAAAATATATATTACCATTGGTGTCAAGGCAAACTGATATAAAAGATCTGTAGGTCAATATTCAGTTCTAAGACATGTCATCTGGGATCTGTTCATATGTTGAAATCTGGAGTGTATATGGTACACATAAAGTTTCACTTAAACTTAAAATGTTTTGCCCAATTCATGAATTGTTGTATAAAACAAACCTAAATAATAGAAAACAAATTCCCCAACAAATTCAATACAACAAATAAACCTTAAATAAAGGTACAAACACAAAAAGAAAGACTCATGCAGGCTTTGTTTTCCTTCACCATCTCCTTCTGTCTAGTAGCTTTACATCTTCCCCTTATCAGTACAAGGATTCTGCAACATCCAGAAAGACATTGATGGAAAAATCTCCCCAGTCCATTTACACACCTCTGCTTCTCTCATCAACTCATGTGACATTGTTTGTTCAGAAATCTAACACAGTAGATTCTCCAATGAAGAGGAAATAAACATACAAAACCAACCAGTCCAGGCTTGATGGGGGAAACCTTGTCTTGCTCCATTTAGTGTAAAAGGTAGTTCTTTGTTGCTGTGTACATTTTGGCCTGTGTCAGTGTCCCTCAATGAACTAGCCGAGTTTCTGCAGTAATTTGTCCTCTTTGAGGCCAAACTGTACACTTACAGACATCTCTGCTATGAACTGTTCACAGGCCGTCTTGGTCACCTGTTTGCAGTAGCGCAGGTCAATGTGACAGATGCTTCCACAGCGCTTGAAGAAGGTAAGGGAATGGTCTGTCACCCTATTACAAACTGGAGGGGGAGACAAAAACAGAGCCAGGCATGAGGAAATGTGTACGGAGTCGAATTGAATATTATGTATGCTAAAATGCAACATAAAGACTTGCAAGCTATAGTTAAACTCTTAATATAAAATTGAGATAACAGACTAAGAATAAATACTTATTCTATATTAACAGACATAAAAATAAGAAAAATAGCAGAGTAACTAGAAACAGCCTCTGTGCTGTTATCTTAGCCCCTATAGCTCATACTGACGTTGTGAGAGTAGTGTGACTGACTGAGGCTTCCTACCTGACAGGTTGATCTCTGTGAGGGAGTCTCTGGTTGTCGTCCCTGCGGCCGTCAGCAGGTTGACCGACTGATCATTGACGTGGTTGCAGTAGCTCAGGTCCAGTTGGGAAAGTACCGGCATATGTCTGATAATCAGACGCAGAGAGGCGTCTGTGATGTCCAGTCCGGCCAGACGTAAGTCCACAACGTTCCTCAGCTTACAACGGTTGTCCAACTGACCTGAGGGTGGAACAAAATATGAGTGATTTCCTGTCTCGCAGTCAAACATGGCGAGTAATGTAATTAATTTTGGTTAACATCCTTTAAATAAACACATGTGAACTATGTAGTCCCGTGTAGCTCAGTTGGTAGAGCATGGCGCTTGCAACGCCAGGGTTGTGGGTTCGATTCCCACGGGGGACCAGTATGAAAATACATGCACTCACTAACTGTAAGTCGCTCTGGATAAGAGCGTCTGCTAAATGACTCAAATGTAAAATCTAAAGATCCCCTCATGTTCTTCCTAATGGTCACACCCAGGAAAACCACCAGGGGGTGCTATAATACAGTCACGTCAATTTCACCTAACTCTCCCCTCCTGTTGCCGGTGGTTACCTGGTCTGTTGTCGGTCGGAGGCGAGAGCAGGTCCCTCATCTGGGCATCTTTGAGCCCCTCCACCCACTGCACATCGAGGGTTCGCAGCAGAGGGCAGCTAGAGGTGCAGAGGGCAGATACAGCCACCCACGAGCAACCTGAGAGCAGCAACACCCGCAGACCTGCAGGACAGAGCGGAGTAGTGTCAGAAGAGTTTCAACACTGAGATAGAATCACAGAGTGGTGGACAGTCTCTAATCTCGACCCAAAACATAGATTTCTGTCCCATAGATCAGAGTGTGACATGGCCATGGTACATACCTGGTAAGCGGTTTATAAGCCAGCTTAGTTGCTTCTTGGAGATGTTGGTCCAGCTGAGGTCCAGTGAGAGGGGCTGTCTGCGGATGATGCCACTCAGCATCAGGGGAGTGATAGATTTACAGCGGTTCAGATCGATTATGGTCCACAGTCTCTTATCACAGCACCTGTCAGAGATAGACAACAGAGATACACAACTCTATTTGTAATGGACAGACGAATGTTTTAGATACTTGGTATATTTTAATCTAAGTGTTTCTTTATGTTTTTAAAAACCTGTGATGTGAAGTGTAACAGTCTGAGTAGAATGGAGCTCTCACCATCTGTTCCATGTCTTGCAGACACGCATGCAGATACACAGCTCCTTGTGTGTGACGTGTCCGAAGATCTTCATCCAGACCTCTCGCTGCACCGTGTGGGTTTTCCCATCCACCAAGGGCAGTCTGTCTGGTGGGGGGCTGATGGGTGGCGGCCGGATGACGTGGCGCTCCATTTGGACACACTTTGGTGGGGAGCGTGGGGGCAGGGGCCGGGTGCCAGGGGAGCTCCTGTTGAAGCCCAGAGGGGTGATCTGGCTGGGATAGAAGTGGCGCAGCTCCCAGGGGGTGCCGTTCATTTCCTTGGTCCAGAGGTGGGGGCGCTCCCCTCCTTGGTCACTGCTGTTGCGGAAGCCCCTCTTTGGCTCCTCATTCTCACTCTCTGGCTCCACCTTCAGGGGCTGGCGGTTCTCATTGGCTAGGCAGTCCTCAGTCTTCTGGATCTCCTGGTTCAGTGCTTTGCTCAGCTCTTTGCTCAGCTCCTTGTTGGGTAATCGGCGTTTGCGGCACGCTTTGGGACGTGGGCCTTTCTCCTGGGGTTCACTGCCCCCCTCACTGCTGGGGCCGGCCCATGGAGAGCTGCAGTGAGACTGATCACTGTCTAGAACAGGAGTTTTGAGAGGAGGCCTGGACAGGTTTGTCTTTGTGTCCTCGTCATCCCTGTCCTCTGCCTCCTCCTCGGTATCTCCTAAACGCCCTCTCCTCTCCAGGCCTCGCCGGTACAGAGAGGCCTTCTCCTCCTCATCCACCTCATCCTCCTCCTCCATCTTGATCTGATGAAGGAGTTTGGGGAACAGAGGTTCATCTGACTTTCCCTGTGGGGGATAGGAAGGTTTAGTTAGAGAGCATGTTCAACTATGGATACCAGAGCACATAACATCCAAACATTTAACAAAAGGAGTTGCTTGGCACAGCATGAAAATGGCCACCTATAGTCAGAGTAACATTATACTAACAAACACAAACCACATGATGAAATCGGAGTCTCTCTACCTTCTTCCTCACACCAAAGTCCTCTTCATAGTCATCATCGAAGAGCTTTCTCTTCTTCCTCAGTTTGTCCTCAGGTCTGGGCCGAGGCAGGGTGCTGGGGGATAGGACAGGGGGTTGTCTGTGAAGGGGCTCCCATTCCTCAGGTCTGTGTCTGGGAGTCTCATCCCTCTCAGGCTTGCTCTTGGCTGTAGACGTAGAGGTGGACTCGCCCTCCTCCTTGACCGCCTTTTGCTCCCTCAGCAGAGAGCCAGGGAGGTTGGACGCGTACTTGAACCCTGGTCCCCTTTTTTGCTTGCAGACCAAAAAGGTGGAAAAACAGGGGAGACAACTTTATACCTTTTGCTTATCACTACGGGGTCACCAAACTGAGCTACTGTACTTGTTTCACAAGAGTGAAACTAGATCGACTGTGACTACCACTTCTAGAGAATGAGGTGTTTGTTTCCCCTGTAACAGACAGGGCATTGGTAAGTAGCACAGTAAGTAAACTCAGCAAAAAAGAAAATGTCCCTTTTTCAGGACCCTGTCTTTCAAAGATCATTTGTAGAAATCCAAATAACTTCACAGATTTTAGTTGTAAAGGGTTTAAACACTGTTTCCCATGCTTGTTCAATGAACCATAAACAACTAATGAACATGCACCTGTGGAACGGTTGTTAAGACATTAACAGCTTACAGACGGTAGACAATTAAGGTCACAGTAATGAAAACTTAGGACACTAAAGAGGCCTTTCTACTGACTCTGAAAAACACCAAAAGAAAGATGCCCAGGGTCCCTGCTCATCTGCGTGAACGTGCCTTAGGCATGCTGCAAGGAGGCATGAGGACTGCAGATGTGGCCAGGGCAATAAATTGCAATGTCCGTACTGTGAGCCGCCTAAGACAGTGCTACAGGGAGACAGGACGGACAGCTGATCGTCCTCGCAGTGGCAGACCACATGTAACAACACCTGCACAGGATCGGTACATCCAAACATCACACCTGCGGGACAGGTACAGGATGGCAACAACAACTGCCCGAGTTAGACCAAGAACGAACAATCCTTCCATCAGTGCTCAGACTGTCAGCAATAGGCTGAGAGAGGCTGGACTGAGGGCTTGTAGGCCTGTTGTAAGGCAGGTCCTCACCATACATCACCGGCAACAACGTCGCCTATGGGCACAAACCCACCGTCGCTGGACCAGACAGGACTGGCAAAAAGTGCTCTTCACTGACGAGTTGCGGTTTTGTCTCACCAGGGGTGATGGTCGGATTCGCGTTTATCGTCGAAGGAATGAGCGTTACACCGAGGCCTGTACTCTGGAGCGGGATTGATTTGGAGGTGGAGGGTCCGTCATGGTCTGGGGCGGTGTGTCATAGCATCATCGGACTGAGCTTGTTGTCATTGCAGGTAATCTCAACGCTGTGCGTTACAGGGAAGACATCCTCCTCCCTCATGTGGTACCCTTCCTGCAGGCTCATCCTGACATGACCCTCCAGCATGACAATGCCACCAGCCATACTGCTCATTCTGTGCGTGATTTCCTGCAAGAAAGGAATGTCAGTGTTCTGCCATGACCAGCGAAGAGCCCGGATCTCAATCCCATTGAGCACGTCTGGGACCCGTTGGATCGGAGGGTGAGGGCTAGGGCCATTCCCCCCAGAAATGTCCAGGAACTTGCAGGTGCTGTTTGTCACTTCCATTTCTGTTTGTCACGTCTGTGGAACTTGCTAAGTTTATGTCTCAGTTGTTGAATCTTGTTATGTTCATACAAATATTTACACATGTTAAGTTTGCTGAAAATAAACGCAGTTGACAGTGAGAGGACGTTTCTTTTTTTGCTGAGTTTACATTATGAAATGCCTCAGACTTTAAAGAATGAAACTCTTTGGGGAATGTTTTCCAAAGTTCACAGCCCTGTTTCTTAAGTCACTGCAAATTCAATATCAGACTACAAAATAACATGTACATTTTAGATTTCTGCACATACTTAAATAAATGATGAATTCATATAGGTACTCACTTTTCCTGTTTTCCCAGCGTAGTTGCATTTGGGACATTCCCAACAGTTAGGAAGTTCATCATTCACCACGCCAGAGGCATCTTTTACCTGAAAAGCATGAAGTAAAAGAGCTAGTTAAGAAGAAGGGCAGAACGGGAGTCTAGACTAAAGTACAATGTGTTCACCAGAGACAAACAGGGAACTGAAACCACTTAATGTGAGGCAGTTAAACACTTCCTTTTTTCTCAGACATTTAAAGTGAGAATCTCTGGCAAACAACAACCTCTAACATCTGATATAAATACCTTCTCACTAATTCCTATTATCAAAATGAAAAATGTATATTCTTCAGGAATCCTTTACCTACCACTTTAGAGCATTATGTGCCTGGAATACCAAAGGCAGTCACAACTTCCCTTCATTTGAACAGGTTTGAGCAAGATCATGCTATGGTTTGGCAGAATGGTTGTTAAGAGTGCACGAGTGACTTTGCATTTTATTTGCATCCGGCTCGACCCGGCAATGTCAACAACACTGCAAAGTTGTATTCTTATGTCATGTGATTTCAGCTGGACACTTCTCCTTCCCAGAGACTATAGTAGCCTTCTGTAAGTCAATCTGGAGGAGGGAAATTGATGAGCTGGTTCAGTCAGTGTCAAACAACAACAAGAAGTCCCCACCACACCGCCTCAACAAGCTGCCTTGTAAAACTGTCTGAAAGTCAAACACAGTGAACCACCTGCCATTGGTACAGCAGCAAACATTCCAGGACACAGTATTGCCCTCATTTGAGTCACAAAGCATATCAAATCTCTCAACTGTATCATAAACATTTTTTTTTTTAGCAGACGCTCTTATCCAGAGCGACTTACAGGAGCAATTAGGGTTAAGTGCCTTGCTCAAGGGCACATCGACAGATTTTTCACCTAGTCGGCTCGGGGATTAGAACCAGCGACCTTTCGGTTACTGGCACAACGCTCTTAACCACTAAGCTATCATTCAGGTGAATCTCACTCACACAAATTATGAATCATCAAACTCCTCGTGTTCAGTCATGACTTGACATGCTCATCCTAGCTCACCTTTAAGCAGTTGGGGTGAACAATCTCACTGCAGATGGAGCACTCCATGAGCATGATGTTGAACTTGTCCTCCTCTTCCTCCAGTGTGTCCTCCTTACCTGCCTCTCCACACACAACACACACAGCCGTGTGGGGCAGGACAGGCTGCAAGGGACAAATACATATTCAGTGACAAACTAATTGAGTCAGACACATTGAGTCTACTATGCCGGTGCGCAATAATATTTGGAAAAAGTGTTCATAAGCTGCTACTGGGCATTCTGTTTCCTGTTTTAGGAGAATCAGTAACAGACATTGGCGACTATGCCAAGCCGTAGACAAATATCTACTGAATGGACTCAACAGAATCTAGAGACCATTGACAGATGAATGAGTCATACTGTGCCAAATAAAAATGTTAGCACTCACTTCCTGATGTCTCGCTCTGTATCATTGTACTTTTGGTTGGTTCTCTCTTACACTGACTCTTGTTTCTTGAACTGCATTGTTGGTTAAGGGCTTGTAAGTAAGCATTTCACGGTAAGGTCTACACCTGTTGTATTCGGCGCATGTTATTTGATTTAAACCCTGAACTGTGAACCTCTCATTATGGTTTGCATGTCAAATGCACAGTCTTTACATGTGGCACAGCACGGCATCATTGAATAAGACAATATTGGTTAACTGAACTCTCTGCTAAATAGTATGGATAATGAAAAGCCTGTGTGGTTTTACTCACTGCAATGCACTGCCTCATGATACAGGACTGTTTCATGCGCCCTGGTCCTCCAAACTTCTTCATGTCTTTACAGAAGTGACATTCTCCACATTCGGTTCGGAGGCATGCCTCACACTTTCGGCAGCGTGTTCTCCTGCGTCTGGCGCCAGACGCACTGCGATTGGACGGCAGCTTGACCGCTGCTGACGTCCCCATCTTGGGCTTTGGCCGGTTGGCTGCATGTTGCTGCAGAGAGAAAAACTATAAAAATCAGGTTGAGGTGGGCAATTCAATGGACACCGTTGCCTAAGACAGTAACCTACCTTCTACTTCTATGGTCTAATTCCAGTCTAATTCTGACATCCATAAAGCTAGTGAGACAGTAGTGCAGGGGCCACCGGCTGTGAGCCACAAACCTTTCTAAATGACAATGCCAAATCTGTAAATCAGCTTTTGTCCCCCCCAAAAAAGATTCTCAATGCTCTTCACCCAAGCCTAGAGCCACCAAAACAATAAAACCATCAAAATGAGAGATTCCCTACACCATTACTGAGAAGCATTTCTTTGCTGCAGAGGCGAGTGTTTCCTTGGAAACACAGTTCCCCTGCTTTTCTTAACCATTTGAATAGAATAATGAGAGGAGATGGGAACTAGCAGAGACACACTGTACTTTAGCTTTAATGGGAGGGGTTCCGATTGTTTTGAAATGGATCACTTTCATGACTCCTCTCGCAGCAGTAAAGTACACATAGCTTGAGGCCATGGGAGATATGCTGGGGAAAAAAGTAACAGATGAATGTGCTGTAGATTGGGTTATTCATTCCCCTGGTGGCTGTTCTTACTGGCATTAAAAAAAAAATATGTGATCGATGAGTGCAATAGAAGGTAGATCCTAAGGGAGGGCCACTCTCCTTCCCTCACAGGCTATAGCAGCAGGAGTGGTGGATATGGAATAGAAATGGACCTTGAGTAGAATCTGCTGGTTGTCACAAAGAGCCCTCAGTCTCAGTCCCAGTCGAGCATGGTGGCTTGCCTCCTATCTCCTGTAAAGGACATCAGTGACCAGCACAGCTCATCTATAAAGGCCTATACAACGTTTACACAACCTACCAATTGCATGGTGTCCAAATATGACAGCTTTCAATCAATAGACACTGGATCAGTTTTCATCTAGAGGTTTGGAGGAAATATATTCTGTTGAACATACAGAACACGGCTCTTAATGACATTATCAGTGCTTTTCAATTAGAGAACACAGATAATTAAATACCAAAAGCTCAGTAACAAGAACTTCAAGGCACAGGGAGGGGTGTGAGGACAGTTGACTGCAGAAAATCCAAAACAACCACAATCTGTTATCAAGCACTGCAAAATCAGAAGGCTATCACACTCCTGTTAGGCTTAAGCAAGCATGTCAACACTGCATGCTTGTGTATTTCTGGCAAAAAAATATCTGCTACTGTATTAGCCAGTAAGTCCATCAATTAAAAGAAACATGAATCACAAGACAGCAACACACAGGTCCACCAAAAACATCTTACCACCTAGCAATGCTCCTCAATGAAGGATTCATCCACAACAGTGAAAACCTTCCACTCCCAAACTAAAACACTGAGATACACACGTCACAGCCCTTACATAATCATCCTCCTGGACAGATATGGTTAATAAGGACAAAAACCTCCATTTTACAAAAGCAGATGGAATTCTTGCTGCGGGCTTAAAGAGAAAGAAAAAAAAATAGAACAGGGTCATTGCGAACAAAGTGTTCCTTCATGAATACCAGAATAACATTTAACCGGGGACGGGAAACATACCACAAGAACATTCATCAGGAAGCTTTTCTTCAGGTTTGTAGAGTTGTTTTGATAACCTTTTACCTTTCATCTTTGGTCATCCTCAGGCATATATCCAGATCCAAACTGAGATTCTCAAACGTATTAGGTTGTTGACGACGCAACTTCCAACAGGGATTGGGAAATACAGACTACAATCTGATGCTTTTCATAATAAATATGATCAACCAATAAGTGTATGGAAAGACATAGGAGGAAGACAGAGGCTGCAAATACTATGACTATCAGCATTGCACAACATTCAAATGCGATTGTGACATATTCCTGGCATTGTCTTGAACTGTTAAAATTCCTAGAAC
Organism: Coregonus lavaretus; assembly: GCF_964263955.1. Taxonomy (NCBI): domain Eukaryota; kingdom Metazoa; phylum Chordata; class Actinopteri; order Salmoniformes; family Salmonidae; genus Coregonus; species Coregonus lavaretus. Next base: position 17,906,011 of record NC_140004.1, read on the forward strand.
AGATATTTTTCAGTGACCTTTGAACAGAACTCTACAAAATTGTATCCAACACAACAGATCCTTAACATCAAACGCACTGATAGACCAACATGATCAATGTGTAGGCCCACTAGAATCCCATGTGTGCTGCATGACCTCTTTTCCCCTGGAACAAACAAACTCATCTTCACCCTGTCAGAGTGCTTGAGTAAAGTAGTTGATACTCTCTTACTCCAAATATTAAAAGCGGTGTGCAACAGCATCAGCATTATATGTGATTGATATAAAAAAATGACTTTCTTCAAAATTCTGTTCTACCAAGGGGGCATGAGTTTGTTTGTTTGTCTTAGGTAAGTACTCATTTTGTTTTAACCAACAAGTGGGTGAGTATAGTCTATATATGCCATGTTATGTGAAACCTCTGAATTACAAGAGAAAGCAGTAAATAGTGTGGCTAAATAATGAGTGATCCTCACTGGATGACACATCCATGAGTCATTGAAACTGATACTCACTGAGCCAGGTTATTCTCCTTCTCGTTTGACCCTCTTCCAAGAATCAAAAGTTAAATCTTTAAAGGCCTAGTGCAATTCACAACGTGATTTTGCTGTGTTTATGATAGATATATACACACACACTACATTGCCAAAATTATGTGGACACCTGCTTGTCAAACATCGCATTCCAAAATCATGTGCATTAATATGGAGTTGGTCCCCCCTTTGCTGCTATAACAGCCTCCACTCTTCTGGGAAGGCTTTCCACTAGATGTTGGAACATTGCAGCGGGGACTTGCTTTCATTCAGCCACAAGAGCATTAGTGAGGTCAGGCACTGATGTTGGGCGATTAGGCCTGACTCGCAGTCGGTGTTCCAACTCATCTCAAAGGTGTTCGATGGGGTTGAGGTCAGGGGTCTGTGCAGGACAGTCAAGTTCTTCCACACCGATCTCAACAAACTATTTCTGTATGGACTCGCTTTATGCACGGGGGCATTGTCATGCTGAAACAGGAAAGGATCTTCCCCAAACTGTTGCCACAAAGTTGGAAGCACAGAATTGTCTAGAATGTCAATGTATGCTGTAGCATTAAGATTTCCCTTCACTGGAACTAAGGGGCCTAGCCTGAACCATGAAAAACAACCCCAGACCATTATTCCCCCACCAACAAACTTTACAGTTGGCACTATGCATTCGGGCAGGTAGCGTACTCCTGGCATCCGCCAAACCCAGATTTGTCTGTAGGACTGCAATATATCATTCCAGAGAATGCGTTTCCACTGCTCCAGAGTCCAATGGTGGCGATCTTTACACCCCTCCAGCTGATGCTTGGCATTACGCATGGTCATCTTAGGCTTGTGTGCGGCTGCTCGGCCATGGAAACCCATTTCATGAAGCTCCCGACGAACAGTTCTTGTGCTGACGTTGCTTCCAGAAGCAGTTTGAAACTCGGTAGTGAGTGTTGCAACGCGCTTCTGCACTCCGTGGTCCCATTCTGTGATCTTGTGTGGCCTACCACTTCACAATAACAGCACTTACAGTTGACCGGGGCCGCTCTAGCAGGGCAGAAATTTGACGACCTGACTTGTTGGAAAGGTGGCATCCTATGACGGTGCCACGATGAAAGTAACTGAGCTCTTCAGTATGGGCCATTACGCCGCCAATGTTTATCTATGGAATTTACATGGCTGTGTGCTCCATTTTACATTTTACATTTACATTTTAGTCATTTAGCAGACGCTCTTAACCAGAGCGACTTACAGTTAGTGAACACATATATATATTTTTTTATACTGGCCCCCCGTGGGAATCGAACCCACAACCCTGGCGTTGCAAACACCATGCTCTATCAACTGAGCTACATCCCTGCCGGCCATTCCCTCCCCTACCCTGGACGACGCTGGGCCAATTGTGCGCCGCCCATGAGTCTCCTGGTCGCGGCCGGCTGCGACAGAGCCTGGATTCGAACCAGGATCTCTAGTGGCACAGTTAGCACTGCGATGCAGTGCCTTAGACCACTGCGCCACTCAGTGTGCAACAGCATCAGCATTATATGTGATTGATATAAAAAAATGACGTTCTTCAAAATTCTGTTCTACCAAGGGGGCATGAGTTTGTTTGTTTGTCTTAGGTAAGTACTCATTTTGTTTTAACCAACAAGTGGGTGAGTATAGTCTATATATGCCATGTTATGTGAAACCTCTGAATTACAAGAGAAAGCAGTAAATAGTGTGGCTAAATAATGAGTGATCCTCACTGGATGACACATCCATGAGTCATTGAAACTGATACTCACTCACTCCATTTTATACACCTGTCAGCAATGGGTGTGGCTGAAATAGCCGAATCCACTAATTTGAAGGGATGGCCATGTAGTGAGCGAAATCTATATATACACAATTGAAGTCAGAAGTTTACATACACTTTAGCCAAATACATTTAAACTCAGTTTTTCACAATTCCTGACATTTAATCCTAGTAAAAATTACTAGTCTTAGGTCAGTTACGATCACCACGTTATTTTAAGAATGTGAAATGTCAGAATAATAATAGAGAATTATTTATTTCAGCTTTTATTTATTTCATCACATTCCCAGTGGGTCAGAAGTTTACATACACTCAATTGGTAGCATTGCCTTTAAATTGTTTAACTTGGGTCAAATGTTTCGGGTAGACTTCCACAACCTTCACACAATAGGTTGGGTGAATTTTGGCCCATTCCTCCTGACAGAGCTGGTGTAACTGAGTCAGGTTTCTAGGCCTCCTTGCTCACACATGCTTTTTCAGTTCTGCACAAACATTTTCTATAGGATTGAGGTCAGGGATTTGTGATGGCCACTCCAATACCTTGACTTTGTTGTCCTTAAGCCATTTTGCCACAACTTTGGAAGTATGCTTGGGGTCATTGTCCATTTGGAAGACCCATTAGCGACCAAGCTTTAACTTCCTGACTGATGTCTTGAGATGTTGCTTCAATATATCCACATAATTTTCCTTCCTCATGATGCCATCTATTTTGTGAAGTGCACCAGTCCCTCCTGCAGCAAAGCACCCCCACAGCATGATGCTGCCACCCCCGTGCTTCACGGTTTGGATGGTGTTCTTCGGCTTGCAAGCAACCCCCTTTTTCCTCCAAACATAACAATGGTCATTATGGCCAAACAGTTCTATTTTTGTTTCATCAGACCAGAGGACATTTCTCCAAAAAGTACGATATTTTTCCCATGTGCAGTTGCAAACCGTACTCTGGCTTTTTTATGGCGGTTTTGGAGCAGTGGCTTCTTCCTTGCTGAGCGGCCTTTCAGGTTATGTTGATATAGGACTCGTTTTACTGTAGATATAGATACTTTTGTACCTGTTTCCTCAAGCATCTTCACAAGGTCCTTTGCTGTTGTTCTGGGATTTATTTGCACTTTTCGCACCAAAGTACGTTCATCTCTAGGAGACAAAACGCGTCTCCTTCCTGAGCGGTATGATGGCTGCGTGGTCCCATGGTGTTTATACTTGCGTAATATTGTTTGTACAGATGAACGTGGTACCTTCAGGCGTTTTGAAATTGCTCCCAAGGATGAACCAGACTTGTGGAGGTCTACAATTCTTTTTCTGAGGTCTTGGCTGATTTCTTTTGATTTTCCCATGACGTCAAGCAAAAAGGCACTGAGTTTACATTTACATTTTAGTCATTTAGCAGACGCTCTTATCCAGAGCGACTTACAGTTAGTGAGTGCATACATTTTCATACTTTTCATAGTATACACATCCACAGGTACACCTCCAATTGACTCAAATGATATCAATTAGCCTATCAGAAGCTTCTAAAGCCATGACATCATTTTCTGGAATTTTCCAAGCTGTTTAAAGGCACAGTCAACGTAGTGTATGTAAACTTCTGACCCACTGGAATTGTGATACAGTGAATTATAAGTGAAATAATCTGTCTGTAAACAATTGTTGGAAAAATGACTTGTGTCATGCACAAAGTAGATGTCCTAACCGACTTGTCAAAACTAATTTGTTAACAAGAAATTTGTGGAGTGGTTGAAAAACGAGTTTTAATGACTCCAACCTAAGTGTATGTAAACTTCCGACTTCAACTGTACACACACACACAGAACAAAAATATAAAATGCAACATGCAACAATTTCAAAGATTTTACTGAGTTACAGTTCAAATAAGGAATCAATCATTTGAAATAAATTAATTAGGCCCTAATCTACGCATTTACATGACTGGGAATACAGATATGCATCTGTTGGTGACATATACAGTGAGGGAAAAAAGTATTTGATCCCCTGCTGATTTTGTACATTTGCCCACTGACAAAGAAATGATCAGTCTATAATTTTAATGGTAGGTTTATTTGAACAGTGAGAGACAGAATAACAAAAAACGCATGTCAGAAATGTTATAAATTGATTTGCATTTTAAATTAGGGAAATAAGTATTTGACCCCCTCTCAATCAGAAAGATTTCTGGATCCCAGGTGTCTTTTATACAGGTAACGAGCTGAGATTAGGAGCACACTCTTAAAGGGAGTGCTCCTAATCTCAGCTTGTTACCTGTATAAAAGACACCTGTCACAGAAGCAATCAATCAATCAGATTCCAAACTCTCCACCATGGCCAAGACCAAAGAGCTCTCCAAGGATGTCAGGGACAAGATTGTAGACCTACACAAGGCTGGAATGGGCTACAAGACCATCGCCAAGCAGCTTGGTGAGAAGGTGACAACAGTTGGTGCGATTATTCGCAAATGGAAGAAACACAAAATAACTGTCAATCTCCCTCGGCCTGGGGCTCCATGCAAGATCTCACCTCGTGGAGTTGCAATGATCATGAGAACGGTGAGGAATCAGCCCAGAACTACACGGGAGGATCTTGTCAATGATCTCAAGGCAGCTGGGACCATAGTCACCAAGAAAACAATTGGTAACACACTACGCCGTGAAGGACTGAAATCCTGCAGCGCCCGCAAGGTCCCCCTGCTCAAGAAAGCACATACAGTGGGGAAAAAAAGTATTTAGTCAGCCACCAATTGTGCAAGTTCTCCCACTTAAAAAGATGAGAGAGGCCTGTAATTTTCATCATAGGTACACGTCAACTATGACAGACAAATTGAGGAAAGAAAATCCAGCAAATCACATTGTAGGATTTTTTATGAATTTATTTGCAAATTATGGTGGAAAATAAGTATTTGGTCACCTACAAACAAACAAGATTTCTGGCTTTCACAGACCTGTAACTTCTTCTTTAAGAGGCTCCTCTGTCCTCCACTCGTTACCTGTATTAATGGCACCTGTTTGAACTTGTTATCAGTATAAAAGACACCTGTCCACAACCTCAAACAGTCACACTCCAAACTCCACTATGGCCAAGACCAAAGAGCTGTCAAAGGACACCAGAAACAAAATTGTAGACCTGCACCAGGCTGGGAAGACTGAATCTGCAATAGGTAAGCAGCTTGGTTTGAAGAAATCAACTGTGGGAGCAATTATTAGGAAATGGAAGACAAAGAAGACCACTGATAATCTCCCTCGATCTGGGGCTCCACGCAAGATCTCACACCGTGGGGTCAAAATGATCACAAGAACGGTGAGCAAAAATTCCAGAACCACACGGGGGGACCTAGTGAATGACCTGCAGAGAGCTGGGACCAAAGTAACAAAGCCTACCATCAGTAACACACTACGCCGCCAGAGACTCAAATCCTGTAGTGCCAGACGTGTCCCCCTGCTTAAGCCAGTACATGTCCAGGCCCGTCTGAAGTTTGCTAGAGTGCATTTGGATGATCCAGAAGAGGATTGGGAGAATGTCATATGGTCAGATGAAACCAAAATATAACTTTTTGGTAAAAACTCAACTCGTAGTGTTTGGAGGACAAAGAATCCAAAGAACACCATACCTAGTGTGAAGCATGGGGTGGAAACATCATGCTTTGGGGCTGTTTTTCTGAAAAGGGACCAGGACGACTGATCCGTGTAAAGGAAATAATGAATGGGGCCATGTATCGTGAGATTTTGAGTGAAAACCTCCTTCCATCAGCAAGGGCATTGAAGATGAAACGTGGCTGGGTCTTTCAGCATGACAATGATCCCAAACACACCGCCCGGGCAACGAAGGAGTGGCTTCGTAAGAAGCATTTCAAGGTCCTGGAGTGGCCTAGCCAGTCTCCAGATCTCAACCCCATAGAAAATCTTTGGAGGGAGTTGAAAGTCCGTGTTGCCCAGCGACAGCCCCAAAACATCACTGCTCTAGAGGAGACCTGGATGGAGGAATGGGCCAAAATACCAGCAACAGTGTGTGAAAACCTTGTGAAGACTTACAGAAAACGTTTGACCTGTGTCATTGCCAACAAAGGGTATATAACAAAGTATTGAGAAACTTTTTTTATTGACCAAATACATATTTTCCACCATAATTTGCAAATAAATTCATTAAAAATCCTACAATGTGATTTTCTGGATTTTTTTCCTCATTTTGTCTGTCATAGTTGACGTGTACCTATGATGAAAATTACAGGCCTCTTTCACCTTTTTAAGTGGGAGAACTTGCACAATTGGTGGCTGACTAAATACTTTTTTCCCCCCACTGTATACATGCCCGTCTGAAGTTTGCCAATGAACATCTGAATGATTCAGAGGAGAACTGGGTGAAAGTGTTGTGGTCAGATGAGACCAAAATTGAGCTCTTTGGCATCAACTCAGCTGTTTAATTAGCTTCTTGATATATGTCACACCTGTCAGGTGGATGGATTATCTTGGCAAAGGAGAAATGCTCACTAACAGGGATGTAAACAAATTTGTGCACAACATTTGACAGAAACAAGCTTTTTGTGCGTATGGAAAATATCTGGGATCTTTTATGTCAGCTCATGAAGCATGGGACCAACACTTAACATGTTGCGTTTATATTTTTGTTCAGTGTAGAGCCACACTATGAGGTTGGATTAATACTGTGAAATTGTGAAAATGATTCTAATGCCGTTTTAGAGTAAGAGCTGTTTGAAAACTTCGTCTGAAATTTCAGCCAGTTTTGATGAAAGTTTTGGCCTGCCTGGCAACATCAGCAGGCGGTATATGTTAAGACCATTAAAACCCCCCAAGGTCGATGTCAGCGCCCACCCCCAACGGAAATCTAATTAGCATAATAATAAAAAAACTCATAAAAAATCCATCAGTTTGGCCTCCCGAGTGCTGCAGCGGTCTAAGGCACTGCATCCCAGTGCTTGAGGCGTCACTACAGACCCGGGTTGGAGCCCAGGCTGTCACAACCGGCCGTGACTGGGAGTCCCATAGGGCGGCGCACAATTGGCCCAGTGTCGTCCGGGTTAGGGGAGGGTTTGGCCGTGGGGGCTTTACTTGGCTCATTGTGCTCTAGCGACTCCTTGTGGCAGGCCGTCAGTTGAACGGTGTTTCCTTCGGCACATTGGTGCGGCTGGCTTCCGGGTTAAGCGGGCAGGTGTTAAGAAGCGCGGTTTGGCGGGTCATGTTTCGGAGGACGCATGACTCGACCTTCGCCTCTCCTGAGCCCGTTGGGGAGTTGCAGCGATGAGACAAGATCGTAATTGGATCGCAATTGGAGATCACGAAATTGGGGAGAAAAAGGGTGTAAAATACAACCAATTAATTTGTTTACTTCCATCAGTTTAAGCCACAGATATGTTTTTTTGTGTGCACAGTCCACCGCATCCGCCAATGTCGCACTTCCGCATCTGCAGTGAAAGAGCTAGAGCTGTCAGACCATGAGACATTCGGAAAATCCGTCTTTTCACAACATCGTCTGTAGCGTCCGAACGGTTTGGCCTACAAACTATTATGACCCCTCTATGGAATGATGACTCTCACGAACATGTGCATGTCGGTTGTTTTGCAACAAATGTTTCCTGATCTTTCATATATACAGTACCAACCACACCTACTCATTCAAGGGTTTTTCTTTATTTTTACTATTTTCTACATTGTAGAATAATAGTGAAGACATCAAAACTATGAAATAACACATATGGAATCATGTAGTAATAAAAAAAAAGTGTTAAATCAAAATATATTTTCTATTTTTGATTCTTTAAAGTAGCCACCCTTTGCCTTGATGACAGCTTTGCACACTCTTGGCATTCTCTCAACCAGCTGCATGAGGTAGTCACCTGGACTGCATTTCAATTAACAGGTGTGCCTTCTTAAAAGTTAATTTGTAGAATTTCTTTCCTTCTTAATGCGTTTGAGCCAATCAGTTGTGTTGTGACAAGGTAGGGTTGGTATACAGAAGATATCCCTATTTGGTAAAAGACCAAGTCCATATTATGGCAAGAACAGCTCAAATAAGCAAAGAGAAATTACAGTCCATCATTACTTTAAGACATGAAGGTCAGTCAATAGGGAACATTTCAAGAACTTTGAAAGTTTCTTCAAGTGCAGTCACAATAACCATCAAACGCTATGATGAAACTGGCTCTCATGAGGACCACCACAGGAAAGGAAGACCCAGAGAAACCAAGATTTGGCCTGAATGCCAAGCGTCACGTCTGGAGGAAACCTAGCACCATCCCTACGGTCAAGCATGGTGGTGACAGAATCATGCTGTGGGGATGTTTTTCAGCGGTACAGAGTGATCCTTGATGAAAACCTGCTCCAGAGCACTCAGGACCTCAGATTGGGACAACGGTTCACCTTCCAACAGGACAACAACCCTAAGCACACATCCAAGACAACGCAGGAGTGGCTTTGGGACAAGTCTCTGAATGTCCTAGAGCTCGGGTGGAACGCGATCTAACATCTCTGGAGAGACCTGAAAATAGCTGTGCAGCAACACTCCCCATCCAACCTGACAGAGCTTGAGAGGACCTGCAGAGAAGAATGGGATAAACTCTCCAAATACAGGTGTGCCAAGCAAAGCTTGTAGCGTCATACCCCAAAAGACTCAAGGCTGTAATCGCTGCCAAAGGTGCTTCAACAAATCTGTGCCTCGACACAATGCGGTCTCGGAGTTGTACGGACAATTCCTTCGACCTCATGGCTTGGTTTATGCTCGGACATGCACTGTCAACTGTGGGAACTTATATAGACAGGTGTGTGCATTTCCAAATCATGTCCAATCACTTGAATTTACCACAGTTGGACTCCAATCAAGTTGTAGAAACATCTCAAGGATGGTCAACGGAAACAGGATGCAGCTGAGCTCAATCTCGAGTCTCATAGCAAAGGATCTGAATACTTACAGTTGAAGTCGGAAGTCATTAAAACTCATTTTTCAACCACTCCACAAATTTCTTGTTAACATTAACATTTAAGTCATTTAGCAGATGCTCTTATCCAGAGCGACTTACAAATTGGTCCATTCAACTTAGGATAGCCAGTGGGACAACCACTCTTTTTTCCCTTCTTTTTTTAATGGGGGGGGTGGGGGAGGGGGGGTAGAAGGATTACTGTTATACTATTCCAGGTATTCCTTAAAGAGGTAGGTTTTCAAGTGTCTCCGGAAGGTGGTCAGTGACTCCGCTGTCCTGGCGTCGTGGGGGAGCTTGTTCCACCATTGGGGTGCCAGAGCAGCGAATAGCTTTGACTGGGCTGAGGGGGAACTGTGCTTCCGTAGAGGTAGGGGGGCTAGCAGGCCAGAGGTCGATGAACGTAGTGCCCTCGTTTGGGTGTAGGGTCTGATCAGAGCCTGAAGGTAAGGAGGTGCCGTTCCCCTCACAGCGCCGTAGGCAAGCACCATGGTTTTGTAGAAGATGCGAGCTTCAACTGGAAGCCAGTGGAGTGTGCGGAGGAGCGGGGTGACATGAGAGAACCTGGGAAGGTTGAACACCAGACGGGCTATAGTTGTTAACAAACTATAGTTTTGGCAAGTCGGTTAGGACATCTACTTTGTGCATGACACAAGTAATTTTTCCAACAATTGTTTACAGATTTCACTTATAATTCACTGTATCACAATTCCAGTGGGTCAGAAGTTTACATACAATAAGTAACTTATTGTGGGAAGCTTGTGGAAGGCTACCCGAAACGTTTGACCCAAGTTAAACAATTTAAAGGCAATGCTACCAAATACTAATTGAGTGTATGTAAACTTCTGACCCACTGGGAAAATGATGAAAGAAATAAAGCTGAAGTAAAATCACTCTCTACTATTATTCTGACATTTCATATTCTTAAAATAAAGTGGTGATCCTAACTGACCTAAGACAGGGAATTTTTACTAGGATTAAATGTCAGGAATTGTGAAAAACTGAGTTTAAACGTATTTGGCTAAGGTGTATGTAAACGTCCGACTTCAACTGTATGCAAATAAGGCATTTCTGTTTTTTTTTATACATTTGCAAACATTTCTATAAACCTGTTTTCACTTTGTCATTATGGGGTACTGTGTGTAGATTGATGAGGGAAAAATCATTGAATCAATTTTTGAATAAGTCTGTAATGTAACAAAATGTGGAAAAAGTCAACGGGTCTGAATACCTTCCAAATGCACTGTAGCAGTAAGACTAAAATAATTTTTGGGGCATACTTCAGCTTAGACTGGGTTAATTAAAGAGTTTCATTCCTCTCTGCCAATAACAGCTAGATTTCAGGTTACAAATCCCTCCCATTACGCTCATCCAATTAGGCCTCTCACTCAGACCACTGCCAGACAGTCCTAGCAAATTTATTGTTCAAGCAATGTGTTTATTTTTTTACCAGTTTAATTAAATTAATTGTTACCCAGAAATTATTTTATTGCATTGGGCCTTTAAGACATTTATATAGTCTCCCTGGTCTGAAATAGTACGGAATAGAAACAAAAGTATGAACACTAATGTGTTTGTCTACAGAGTCTTGACCTTTAATAGTTCAAGACAAGGAACAAAAACAAAACAACTGACCAGCACTTACTGTAACTTGGCTGAATAATGTGCTAGGAATGTTAGGTTGGTTTGTTGAGGCCCTCAAACACTAGGCCTAGATGGGGGCCTGATCTGAGTAAGGCCCTCCGACTCACAGATTCACTGTGGATATCAGTGCTATGGGAGGTAGTCACATGGTTCACCTTCTGCCTGGCTCCAGTGGACCACAGCACACCACAGCACACAAAGGGGAGGGAAGTCTTTGACATCTATACAACTGTGCCAAAATAATAAGAATGAAATAACCTTCATGAACAATGGACTGTGTGAGAGGGTTTAATGGGACATTTCACAATTTTTCTACTTCACATTCATCATCTCCAGCACCACCCCAAACTCAACATAATGTGAAAATGGATCGTTTCTATGTTTTGTAGTAAAAAAGATGGAAGATACATTTTTCCAATGACGTCGGTGTGCATCATGTGATTTTAACCAATTTTAAATAGGCATTGTCTACTAATTGGTTGATGTAATTGGAAACACTTACAGTAGGGAGAACAAGTATTTGATACACTGCCGATTTTGCAGGTTTTCCTACTTACAAAGCATGTAGAGGTCTGTAATTTTTATCATAGGTACACTGAAACTGTGAGAGACGGAATCAAAAAAAATATCCAGAGAATCACATTGTATGATTTTTAAGTAATTAATTAGCATTTTATTGCATGACATAAGTATTTGATAAATCAGAAAAGCAGAACTTAATATTTGGTACAGAAACCTTTGTTTGCAATTACAGAGATCATACGTTTCCTGTAGGTCTTGACCAGGTTTGCACACACTGCAGCAGGAATTTTGGCCCACTCCTCCATACAGAACTTCTCCAGATCCTTCAGGTTTCGGGGCTGTCGCTGGGCAATACGGACTTTCAGCTCCCTCCAAAGATGTTCTATTGGGTTCAGGTCTGGAGACTGGCTAGGCCACTCCAGGATCTTGAGATGCTTCTTACGGAGCCACTCCTTAGTTGCCTTGGCGGTGTGTTTCGGGTCGTTGTCATGCTGGAAGACCCAGCTACGACCCATCTTCAATGCTCTTAATGAGGGAAGGAGGTTGTTGGCCAAGATCTCGCGATACATGGCCCCATCCATCCTCCCCTCAATACGGTGCAGTCGTCCTGTCCCCTTTGCAGAAAAGCATCCCCAAAGAATGATGTTTCCACCTCCATGCTTCACGGTTGGGATGGTGTTCTTGGGGTTGTACACATCCTTCTTCTTCCTCCAAACACGGCGAGTGGAGTTTAGACCAAAAAGCTCTATTTTTGTCTCATCAGACCACATGACCTTCTCCCATTCCTCCTCTGGATCATCCAGATGGTCATTGGCAAACTTCAGACGGGCCTGGACATGCGCTGGCTTGAGCAGGGGGACCTTGCATGCGCTGCAGGATTTGAATCCATGACGGCGTAGTGTGTTACTAATGGTTTTCTTTGAGACTGTGGTCCCAGCTCTCTTCAGGTCATTGACCAGGTCCTGCCGTGTAGTTCTGGGCTGATCCCTCACCTTCCTCATGATCATTGATGCCCCACGAGGTGAGATCTTGCATGGAGCCCCAGACCGAGGGTGATTGACCGTCATCTTGAACTTCTTCCATTTTCTAATAATTGCGCCAACAGTTGTTGCCTTCTCACCAAGCTGCTTGCCTATTGTCCTGTAGCCCATCCCAGCCTTGTGCAGGTGTACAATTTTATCCCTGATGTCCTTACAAAGTTATCTGGTCTTGGCCATTGTGGAGAGGTTGGAGTCTGTTTGATTGAGTGTGTGGACAGGTGTCTTTTATACAGGTAACGAGTTCAAACAGGTGCAGTTAATACAGGTAATGAGTGGAGAACAGGAGGGCTTCTTAAAGAAAAACTAACAGATCTGTGAGAGCCGGAATTCTTACTGGTTGGTAGGTGATCAAATACTTATGTCATGCAATAAAATGCAAATGAATTACTTAAAAATCATACAATGTGATTTTCTGGATTTTTGTTTTAGATTCCGTCTCTCACAGTTGAAGGGTACCTATGATAAAAATTACAGACCTCTACATGCTTTGTAAGTAGGAAAACCTGCAATATCGGCAGTGTATCAAATACTTGTTCTCCCCACTGTATCTTCCTCTCTTTTTTACTGCATCACATATGTTGATGTTGGGGTGGTGCTGGAGATGATGAATATGAAGTAGATTTTTATTTATTTTCCCTTTAATGCACTGGGCTTCCTAGCTCATAGCCCCCTGGAAAACATAATTTATCGGTTTATTCAAGATGAGAGAGCAAGGAGTTTGAAGCTGGGTTGTGTTTGATTCAGTACTCAGCTAAACAATCCTACATCTTCCTCCATAAGGTCCTGGATCCCACTGGTCTAGCAGGTATTTTCTGCTTGTGGGGTAACCTACAACTAAAAGTAGCCAAACAGGCAAGAGCGGTCAAGTGCTGTAAGAGCTAACCGTTTATCTTTTTCTTAGGGGGGGGGGGGGGGGGGGGGTTAAATCTGTTATGGAATTGGTGGCAGAGAGAAAAATACTTTTTCAGTTTTTTTCTATACATTTTCCCCATGGAGCTAAATAATTTTGCAGTTTGAAAGCACATTTTGGCATGGCTAATTCTGTGTTCTTATGCTCAAACATAACAAAACCAATGGGGAACCCACGTACCCTGCGTACCCTAAATTAGTTTTTAGAACTTTATATTCTACCTGACTATATAGCTTTTATTTAGGTTATTCCTAATTCTCAAAGATTGTACGTAAATATACAGTGCATTTGGAAAGTATTCAGACTTTCACATTTTGTTACGTTACAGCCTTATTCTAAAATGGATTTAAAAAATAATAAATCCGGGGCCACCAGAGAGGCGCAGCACTACACCGCAGTGCTAGAGGCGTCACTACAGACCCAGGTTCGATCCCATGCTGTGTTGCAGCCGGCCGCGACCGGGAGACCCATGAGGCAGCGCACATTGGCCCAGCGTTGTCCGGGTTAGGGGAGGGTATGGCCGACCGGGATTTCCTTTTTACGAATAAAAAAACGGAAATACCTTATTTACATAAGCATTCAGACCCTTTGCTATGAGACTCGAAATTGAGCTCAGGTGCATCTTGTTTCCATTGACAATCATTGAGATGTTTCTACAACTTGGAGTCCACCTGTGGTAAATTCAATTGATTGGACATGATTCAGAAAGGCACACACCTGTCTATAAAGGTCCCACAGTTGAAACTGCATGTCAGAGCAAAAACCAAGCCATGAGGTCGAAGGAATTGTCCGTAGAGCTCATGGACAGGACTGTGTCGAGGCACAGATCTGGGGAAGGGTACTAAAACATTTATGCAGCATTGAAGGTCCCCAAGAACACAGTGGCCTCCATCATTCTTAAATGGAAGAAGTTTATAACCACCAAGACTCTTTCTAGAGCTGACCGCTCGGCCAAAATGAGCAATCGGGGGAGAAGGGCCATGGTCAGGGAGGTGACAAAGAACACGATGGTCACTGACAGAGCTCCAGAGTTCCTCTGTGGAGATGGGAGAACCTTCCAGAAGGACAACCATCTCTGCAGCACTCCACCAATCAGGCCTTTATGGTAGTGGCCAGACGGAAGCCACTCCTCAGTAAAAGGCATGAAAGCCTGCTTGGAGTTTGCCAAAAGTCACCTAAAGACTCTCAGACCATAAGAAACAAGATTCTCTGGTCTGAATGCTAAGCATAACGTCTGGAGGAAACCAGGCACCACTCATCACCTGGCCAATACCATCCCTATGGTGAAGCATGGTGGTGGCAGCATCATGCTGTGGGGATGTTTTTCAGCGGCAGGGACTGGGAGACTAGTCAGGATCGAGGGAAAGATGAACGGAGCAAAGTACAGAGAGATGCTTGATGAAAACATGCTCCAAAGCGCTCGGGACCTCAGATTGGGGCAAAGGTTCACCTTCCAACAGGACAAGGACCCTAAGCACACAGCCAAGACAACGCAGGAGTGGCTTTGGGCCAAGTCTCTGAATGTCCTTGAGAGGCATAGCCAGTGCCCGGAGTTGAACCTTATCGAACATCTCTGGAGAGACCTGAAAATAGCTGTGCAGCGACGTTCTCCATCCAACCTGACAGAGCTTGAGAGGATCTGCAGAGAAGAATGGGAGAAACTCCCCAAATACAGGTGTGCCAACAGGACAATGACCCAAAGCACAGCTCCAAACTATGCAATAACTATTTAGGGAAGAAGCAGTCAGCTGGTATTCTGTCTATAAAGGAGTGACCAGCAGTCACCGGATCTCAACCCTATTGAGGTGTTGTGGGAAAAGCTTGACCGTATGGTACGTAAGAAGTGCCCATCAAGCCAATCCAACTTGTGGGAGGTGCTTCAGGAAGCATGGGGTGAATCTCTTCAGATTACCTCAACAAATTGACAACAGCTGCAAGTCTCTTGGGGTGTCTATATAAGCTTGGCACATCTAGCCACTGGGATTTTTGCCCATTCTTCAAGGCAAAACTGCTCCAGCAAGTTGGATGGGTTCTGCTGGTGTACAGCAATCTTTAAGTCATACCACAGATTCTCAACTTCTGGGCTTTGACAAGGCCATTCCAAGACATTTAAATGTTTCCCCTTAAACCACTCGAGTGTTACTTTAGCAGTATGCGTAGGGTCATTGTCCTGCTGGAAGGTGAACCTCTGTCCCAGACTCAAATCTCTGGAAGACAAACAGGTTTCCCTCAAGAATTTCCCTGTATTAAGCGCCATCCATCATTCCTTCAATTCTGACCAGTTTCCCAGTCCCTGCCGATGAAAAACATCCCCACAGCATGATGCTGCCACCACCATGCTTCACCGTAGGGATGGTGCCAGGTTTCCTCCAGACGTGACGCTTGGCATTCAGGCCAAGGAGTTCAATCTTGGTTTCATCAGACCAGAGAATCTTGTTTCTCATGGTCTGAGAGTCTTTAGGTGACTTTTGGCAAACTCCAAATGGGCTGTCACGTGCCTTTTACTGAGGAGTGGCTTCCGTCTGGCCACTCTACCATAAAGGCCTGATTGGTGGAGTGCTGCAGAGATGGTTGTCCTTCTGGAAAGTTCTCCCATCTCCACAGAGGATCGCTGGAGCTCTGTCAGTGACCATCGGGTTCTTGGTCACCTCCCTGACCAAGGCCCTTCTCCCCCGATTGCTCAGTTTGGCCGGGCGGCCAGCTCTAGGAAGAGTCGTGGTGGTACCAAACTTCTTCCATTTAAGAATGATGGAGGCCACTGTGTTCTTCAGGACCTTCAATGCTACAGAAAGTTTTTGGTACCCGTCCCCAGATCTGTGCCTCGACACAATCCTGTCTCTGAGCTCTACAGACAATTTATTCGACCTCATGGCTTGATTTTTGCTCTGACATGCACTGTCAACTGTGGGACCTTATATAGACAGGTGTGTGCCTCCCCAAATCATGTCCAATCAATAGAAATTTACCACAGGTGGACTCCAATGAAGTTGTAGAAGCATCTCAAGGATGATCAATGGAAACAGGATGCACCTGAGCTCAATTTCGAATCTCATAGCAAAGGGTCTGAATACTTAAGTAAATAAGGTATTTCTGTTTTTTTATTTGTAATACATTTGCAAAAAGGTTTTTGCTTTGTCATTATGGGGTATTGTGTGTAGATTGCTGAGGATGTTTTTGTATTTAATAAATTTTAGAATAAGGCTGTAACATAACAAAATGTGGAAAAAGTCAAGGGGTCTGAATACTTTCCGAAGGCACTGTATGTATGTATGTGTGTGTGTATATATATATATATATATATATATATATATATATATATGAGAATTACATTTTCTACATACTTTGTCTGGTTTGAGTCATTCACGTTTACACTGAAATCATTTTTCCATCCCGAAAATGTATAAAAATACGTAATTAATAAATTGCGGTGCGCCACTGCTAAATGAATATAGGGGAAACACTGGCTGCTCATTGTTCCCTCTCCCCATCCCCCTCTTAAAAGGCACGGAGCATGGTGAGGTGTGAGTTATATGAGCAATGAGAGGGACAAGAAAATCACCTTATGTGAGAACAATTCACAGGATATGAGGTATTTTCTTAGTGATCCAGATAGTTGAGACATGGAAGAAATAAGTATGTGTATAAAGAGAGCTAGACCTGAATGTGACATAATGGAGCTACAGCAGGCATGGTCTGAGGTAGTGTAAACTATTTACTTTAGTTTAAGTAACAAACTGTCAATACTGAGCCTGAGGTGAAGTGAAAGGCCCCACATGTACAGGCATGCTGCCTCCTACACTACTCTCCCACACCCTCACTGTTCACACAAAAATACCAGTCACAATGGCCGATCCTTTTCCATAATCACAGTAGTTTGACCAAGAACATAATCTGACAGGTCAGTGTGACATAAACATCTAGTAGGCAACAGAGAGACCACAAAAACTGAGCTCTGAGGATCCTGGATCACATAAGAAAATCAAGTATGGAGATCAAATAACTAACGTTACTTTGGTGGGTAGCTCATTCCTTTCTTTATTCGGTCTGTCTGAGATAAATCGCCTGGATACGACAAGAGCCAGAGACAGGAGAAGGTGTCTGTCTTAAGACCTGTGAAATACCTAGGCTAGCTCTCGCCCAGTGGATTAGTTACCGGAACAACAAAGTATGTTTCCCTTTTCCCTCCATTCCCTAATCAAATTACTAACGTCACCCTATTCCAGCTCATGGTGCTAAGTGAGTGGAGGTAGAGAGAAATGAGGAAGGTGGGGAGAGAAAATACATTCTACTCACGATTACAGGTCTAAAGCAAAGCCCCTCTTGAGAAAAACAACAGCGTGCCGATTAGAAACCCAATGTGTTCGGTGTTAATGTTCTGTTGTCTAACCTGTTCAGATTCTGAATCATAATCCTCTTCGTCTGCACTCAGTGACAAGGCCATGGTTCCTCTCTCTTCTCATCGTCTGTCCAGCGTTGTTTAGAAAACTGACATGGCTGAAGCCTCCAGCCCGGCTGCTGTTCTGTTCTGCTGTTGCCAGCTCGCTCTCAGTCGCCCCCCTCTCCCTCTCTTCACACACAGGAACAGGCAGCTGCACAGACACACACAAGGCGACAGGAAGCCTCATGAATATGCGTCGGGAAGGTCAGGAGAGGGGAGTGGGGGGACAGGCCAAGCCAATGGAGAGACAGATGGCATTCGGTTACAGGGTTGCTTTCAAAGGGCGCCCAGAGTCAGAGATGGTGGGACTGGAGGGGGGTAGGGAGGGAATGGTCAGGAATAATTGAAGATGTCTTTCACTTGGTGACAGATACAGGAAGCCATCAGCTACTCTGGGTTTGATTGCTCTTTCCTTAATGTCTACAGATAGGCCTTTTGTTCCTCTGACTATCTCGTGATTTCTTGGTAGTTCCAGTAAGTAAAGTACTAATGTAGGACATTGAGTGCTTTCATTGGAATAATTAAATGAATTGCTGCAAAAGTATTACCAATTTAACAAAAGTGTGTCATCACTATTACATTTACATTTTAGTCATTTAGCAGACGCTCTTATCCAGAGCGACTTACAGTTAGTGAATACATATATAATTTTTTTTATACTGGCCCCCCGTGGGAATCGAACCCACAACCCTGGCGTTGCAAACGCCATGCTCTATCAACTGAGCTACATCCCTGCCGGCCATTCCCTCCCCTACCCTGGACGACGCTGGGCCAATTGTGCGCTGCCCATGAGTCTCCCGGTCGCGGCCGGCTGCGACAGAGCCTGGATTCGAACCAGGATCTCTAGTGGCACAGTTAGCACTGCGATGCAGTGCCTTAGACCACTGCGCCACTCACGAGACATTATACTGTTCAAGTCTGATCTAATAATGCCCAGAACCTTATTTTTCTTGTTGAATTTCTTGCATCTGTGCATATGAACAGATGAAATGGTAGGATATTATAATACAATTGTTAGATTAAAATATGATGGACAAAGCGACAGCTGCACACGCCTTTCCCAAATCCCCCCCATCCCACAGAGTACCCCACAAAATATAAACTACTGCGCATTATACTGGACAACGATTCTACAAACCTCGGAAGAGTTTGTTTAGGTGAGAAAGACTCATGAGCCTTCGATTATCTCATGTGTTTGTTCAGAAACATTTATTCTCACAAGAGACTAAAATGACAAATTTACTGCCACAGCCATCCGTCACACTCTTTTAATAAGTCCATCATATGAAACTCTTGAAAAGGAGGCAGTATAAGCTGTTGTCCATTGCTGGTCACAAGGGACTTCATCTACTTTCTGTTTCTAGGCGCTTTGCCAGGACATTTAGTTCAACACCGAGTTTGACTGGCTGCAGACTGCCCCCAACAACTGGCATAAACAGATACGATAAGATTGTTCTGCATGCCTAGTTGGGCCTTGTCTTCTCTGACATCAGGGACATTGTACATGATTGTGTGCTCACCCACCTTGTCTTGTGTACTTGGTCAGTGCATAAACCTGTCACCAAAACCAATGAGAAGAAGTTTCACAGCGCAGATACTCTCAAAGCCAGCAGCAGCACTTGTGTGAGGGGAGATACGAGTATGAGAGCGCACATACAATCAAAGCAATATAAAAGGGAAGAACACATTGCACTAGTATAAATGTGCACACCAAATAGCTTAAAAGGGAGACCAATAAAGGTTAGTTAAACACATGAAAGTATTTGATAAA
The DNA here is from genome assembly GCF_964263955.1 of Coregonus lavaretus. Taxonomy (NCBI): domain Eukaryota; kingdom Metazoa; phylum Chordata; class Actinopteri; order Salmoniformes; family Salmonidae; genus Coregonus; species Coregonus lavaretus. The sequence continues at coordinate 17,925,532 of NC_140004.1, forward strand.
AAGCGGTACTTACAAAATGATTTCTAGGCCTTCATTCTCAGGCTCCATTGATTTATCATAATGTAGGATATGCCCTCCACTAGGTGGCAGTCAAAGATGGTTGCTCAATTGCATGTCTCCTATCAAATCCAGTAATCGGATAATGAATTAATAATTGCACTAATGAACACGACCAAGCCAATAGCACACTGAGAGACAGCTTACAACACGTCCTATGTCACAGATGCATCGAATTGTTGCAGATGGAATGTTGGTACTAGAATCTTGTCAATCTTCTATGGCTGAAATGCAAGAAGTGAAAAGTATGGTATACGTTTGTGCAATTCTATTGGCTATGGATGGACAAACAAATACAATAACCCCACGGTATTCAACACATTGTTTGCGTTATTTATACGAAGTTGATGTGGGCTATTCAAACATGCACCCATTCAGATCTAGACCAGCCACACAACCCACAAAGGCGCACTGCAACTTCCGCAAGAAGTGCGGCCGCACACAGAAACAGCATTGGATTGTGGGTAGTATATCTTGTCGTTTCCTGAATTAGTTATGGCTACAGTAGCAGAAGGGTAACCTTTTTTGAAATCATAGTTTTCTTTTACAAATCTCTAGTTTAGAAGTACAGTTGTATGTCAAGTCGCATGAGTCCGCAGCGCGTGTATTTTTTATCGACTCATCCACTTGGAAGAACTACAGGTTGACTGCTTGAAAAGTTATTACCAAAATGAGTTTGAACGAGCACTCTTTGCAAGCTCTGTCATGGAGAAAACTTTACTTGAGTCGAGCAAAGCTGAAGGCTACGAGCAGAACTTCAGCTCTCCTGTCGGGTTTCGCAATGGTGAGTACCAGGACCCAGTCATATGGATTGGAGCGGCTTCTGACAACCTTGACAAAATGTAGTGTTATGACGCACTATTTCTTGACACTACACCTACTGGTTGGCTATTCTACCAGCCTGGTCTCATAGACGACGTAATATAGTAAACGTAAATGATTATAGCTACTCAAATTAGTGTGACATGCAGCCTGGTCTCATAGACTAGACTAGACGTAAATGTAAATCTGGGACACTCTAAATAGTATGATATGTTACGTTTGGTATGGTTACATAAGACAGATGGTTACCTAAGGCAAAAATGAAAGTAGGGTTGTTGGTCGGGGTGGCTGGTTGGGCGAATAACGCGAGTTTGAATCTTATTACGGACAACTTTTGCATTTTAGCCAATTAGCATTTTTTAAACTACTTAGTACTTTTAGCTACTTTGCAACTACTTAGCATGTTAGCTAACCCTTCCCCTAATCCATTAACCTAACACCTAAACTTAACCCTAACCCCTAGCTTAGCTAACGTTAGCCACCTAGCTAACATTGGCCACCTATTCCAATTTGTTGTGGTTAACGTTAGGTAGGTGGCTAACGTAAGCCACAACAAATTGGAATTCATAACATATCATACGTTTTGCAAATTCGTAAAACATATTATACGAATTGTAATACGTAACATATCATACGAAATGGATGATGGACAGCCTCAAATTAATACATACCATACGAAACATACACATTTCTGTGTCCCGGATTTACATTTACTATGTTACGTCTACTCCTGAGTCCAGGTTGTAGCATCCTACCAGTATTTGACTATAATGCTGGATAAACCAAGACTGTTTTGATTGAAAATAACCAGTGGACATATTTAACGATATGCATTAGGCCTACAATTTAATTTATTTCTGTATGAAACCGGTTACATTGCAATTTGTGACGCATAGATTTGCATATGCATAGTTGAATGCATTCAAATGTCTCTGCAAGTTTAAACCCCTATGCAAGGCCAGATGCAAATTAAGGATGGCATTAGTGAGTCCAATCTAAACCTTAACCTACCATAAATAAACTGCAGCAAATTATACACAAGGCAAATCTGACAGTCACTCACCCAACAGAAAGTTGGACCCAGTACAGTTGTCAGCTGGTCATAGGGGCTAGGCTAAACTACATTTGTACATCTTCCTGTGCAGTCCTGCACCCGATAGAGGGTTGCCAGGTGACGATGCCTCCTGGCGGCCATGTTGGAAGATTACTGCATCAACAACAACCGCTGAGTGGCTACCCCAAGCTGCATGATAACAGTGCCTAAAACTACTTGATTCATCACCATGGTACATTTCTGTGCAGTATTTGGCTGCTCTAACAATGCAGGAAAGACAACAGGGAAAAAAATATTTGTACAGATTACACGCTATCATGAAACACCAAGGAGATAAGACTCTAGAACAGTCATAAAAGCAAAGAAACCTTTTTGGCTGATATCCAGAGAGAGTGACAATCAAATAAAACTAATTGGAGAGCTTACAACTGAAAAAAAAGGTAATGTTCATTTGAGAATACAACACAGAAACACAGACTAATCAGAGACAGATTCCCTTCCCCTCTTTATTGCAGGATTGTGATCTGTGATTAGTCAACATTGACACTAGTTCATCTTGAATAATAGTTTTAAGTTAACAAGTTTAAACACTTCACTTCAAAGAATCAATACTTTATTTAATATTATTTCAAAGTGTACAAGTAAGCTAACTTGTATGTAAAGGTTTAGACATTTTAGTAACAAGTAGTTAGGCTATTATTACAAAAGCATAATTTCAGGTGAACAAAAAAAGTAAATACCAGAGGTAGCCAACCTCACGCCACTGATCCCTAATCGACTTGGTGAGCAGACTTCTATTCCAGCCCAGCAATAGCACACTTGATTATCGACTAATTTGGTTTGAGAAATTGAATCAGTTGTGTTAGTGCTTGGCTGGAACAGAAGGGTTGGCCTGCTCCAGTTGTAATAGGTTTATACATTGTGTGTGACTTTTTAAAACTATTTTTATTTACAACATTTGCCAACATAGGTACACATATAACACATGGTATACAAGGATGTACCCTTATTCTCTTGGGACATTGGGCCATTCATTGGGACCTCTTCATCTGCATACAGGATTTCACAGCTTGCTGTATCTGAGGACAGAAAACATCACAAAGAAACAGGCTTCATTATACTCAAATTAGACAGCACTGAATATTATTTTTCTATATCGCTCTGTCCACATAGTTTTTCTCGCTATGGCCTGGAACTGGAGAATCTTTTCATAATGTCCTCCCACAACCGTACATACCGTATCCAGAGTAGCCTACTCTCTCCCTTCTTTGACAGCTGGCGCTGATAATCATTTCACCCTCTTCCATGCCATGGCTGTTAGCTAGCTAGCTACAAATGGCGTTCGTTTTTTTACTTTTTTTATTTACAATGATAAATACAGTGCATTCGGAAAGTATTCAGAGCCCTTGACTTTTTCCACATTTTGTTACGTTACAGCCTTATTCTAAAATGGATTAAATTGTTTTTTCCCCCCTCATCAATCTACAGACAATACCCCATAATGACAAAGCAAAAACTGGAATATGACATTTACATAAGTAAATGACCCTTTGAGTACATTGTTGAAGCACCTTTGGCAGCGATTACAGCCTTGAATCTTTTGGGGTATGACGCTACAAGCTTGGCACACCTGTATTTGGGGAGTTTCTCCCATTCTTTTCTGCAGATCCTCTCAAGCTCTGTCAGGTTGGATGGGGAGTGTCGCTGCACAGCTATTTTCAGGTCTCTCCAGAGATGTTTGATCACGTTCAAGTCCGGGCTCTGACTGGGCCACTCAAGGACATTCAGAGACTTGTCCCGAAGCCACTCCTGCGTTGTCTCGGCTGTGTGCTTAGGGTCGTTGTCCTGTTGGAAGGTGAACCTTAACCCCAATCTGAGGTCCTGAGTGCTCTGGAGCAGGTTTTCATCAAGGATCTCTCTGTACTTTGCTCCGTTCATCTTTCCCTCGATCCTGACTAATCTCCCAGTCCCTGCTGCTGAAAAACATCCCCACAGCATGATGCTGCCACCACCATACTTCACCGTAGGGATGGTGCCAGGTTTCTTCCAGACGTGACGCTTGGCTTTCAGGCCATATGGTTCAATCTTGGTTTCATCAGACCAGAGAATCTTGTTTCTCATGGTCTGAGAGTCTTTAGGTGCCTTTTGGCAAACTCCAAGCGGCTGTCATGTGCCTTTTACTGAGGAGTCGCTTCCGTCTGGCCACTACCATAAAGGGCTGATTGGTGGAGTGCTGCAGAGATTGTTGTCCTTCTGGAAGATTCTCCCATCTCCACAGAGGAACTCTGGAGCTCTGTCAGAGTGACCATTGGGTTCTTTGTCACCTCCCTGACCAAGGCCCTTCTCCCCCGATTGCTCAGTTTGGCCGGGCGGCCAGCTCTAGGAAGAGTCTTGGTGGTTCCAAAATTCTTCCATTTAAGAATGATGGAGGCCACTGTGTTCTTGGGGACCTTGAATGCTGCAGAAATGTTTTGGTACCCTTACCCAGATCTGTGCCTTGACACAATCCTGTCTCTGAGCTCTACGGACAATTCCTTTGACCTTATGGCTTGGTTTTGGCTCTGACATGCACTGTCAACGGTGGGAGCTTTTTATAGACAGGTGTGTGCCTTTCCGAATCATGTCCAATCAAATGAATTTACCACATGTGGACTCCAATCAAGTTGTAGAAACATCTCAAAGATGATCAATGGAAACAGGATGCACCTGAGCTCAATTTCGAGTCTCATAGCAAACGGTCTGAATACTTATGTAAGTAAGCTATTTCTGTTTTACATTTTTAATAAATGTGCAAACATTTCTAAACCTATTTTCGCTTTGTCATTATGGGATATTGTGTGTAGATTGATGAGGGAATAATCTAATATAATATTTTTTAGAATAAGGCTGTAAAGTAACAGAATGTGGAAAAAGTCAAGGGGTCTGAATACTTTCCGAATGCACTGTACATCAAGATAGCTAGCTAACTTCATATTAGCTAGCTAGCTAAGTGGTGATATTTAATTCACTTAGCTAGCTAGCTATTCAGTATGTAAAGTTAGCTATCTAACAGTGCATAATTGTTTATAATTTTCAAAATATATTTACTTACTTGAATAGGTTCTCCCACTGCCTCTGTTTTCTGGGTGCTTAGAAAAAAACGAAATAATGGGCAATCTTTCCGATTGTTTTTCGGTGGTAGCAAAACGCAGCCAGCCATGTGGACGATTGGGGGACACAGGGCAACAAAGTTCCACCAGACTGACTGGTCTACCAACAACGGCGCCTGGTGTGGTTGCTAGGTGATTTGTGACACAACTGCAACCCCTCTATAGAGAAAAAACATGGAATTGTCACATGCAGTGGTTGAGCTATAAATTACATAATTGTCTCTGTTCAAATTGTTCTGAATCATCATCCTGTTTGCACGTTGCTCTTTCGGTCAGCCTGTAACCGTGTGAAAATGTGTGCCTATTTCAGGTGGCTATGGTGGAGGTGCAGCTGGAGCAAAATCATGTGTATCCCCAAGGGCTGCTGATAGCCTTCAGCGCCTGCACCACTGTCCTGGTGGCAGTGCACCTTTTCGCCCTGATGATCAGCACCTGCATCCTGCCAAACCTGGAGGCCGTCAGCAACGTTCACAACTTGAACTCGATCAACGAGTCGCCCCATGAGCGCATGCACTGCTACATTGAGCTGGCCTGGGCCTTCTCCACTGTCATCGGCACCCTTCTCTTCCTGGCCGAGGTGGTTCTGCTGTGCTGGGTCAAGTTCCTGCCCCTCAGTCCCCCAAGTGATAAAAATAGCACCGTCAATTCTGGTGAGGCGGCAGCCATCGTCTCCACCGCCATCATGGTGCCGTTTGGACTGGTTTTTATCGTGTTCGCTGTGCACTTCTACCGCTCTCTAGTCAGTCACAAAACTGACCGTCAGTTTCGGGAGCTGGAGGAGCTGTCCAATATCACCCGGCTGCAGAACCAGCTGGACCACAGGGCGGAGACGACCAGTCTGCAGCCCTCCTCCGTCCACTTCCCCTAATGGGAGCACACACAAGGAAGGAGTTAGAGCAGTAGGCAGCTGGAAGAAATCTATAATGAAACATTTCAAAAGTATCTATTTGCATGAGCACCATGAGAAAGGATACTTTATATAGTAATATATCCTTTTTTCAGGTGTTTTGTATTGGGATTTGGACTCTGCTCTAGGCCTTTTTCTATTTGTGTAAATAGTTGGGTAGAGGTCAGAAGAATTTGCTTTGTATTGTTCACTAGTTTGGACTCAAGCCACTATTTTGTTTACTTTGCTGCATGTCTATTGTCTGAATGTGAGTGAGCACCTGTATGAAAATAGTTTTAAAATATTTTTTACATCTTCATTACATAGAAGATGATATTTGTAGTTATGTCACATACACATAACTACACTAAGTTTAGTCTATGGTGGCTGGGGAACACCAAAAGTGTGGGATGAACATACTGTAAGAGAACATTTTGTGAAGTAGCTAGAATTATTAATTTAACAAAACGATAACCAGCCAATTTCCATGAAAGGAAAACTGCTCAGGAGAGCATAATGTAGTAACTGCTGTAATAGTGTTGGTGCAAGGGAAGAGCAGAATTGAGATTTTTAGTTAGTTGACCTTAATCCATTTGATCAGGTCTGGAATATATACCTTTTATATTTTAACATTTTAAACTCCATACAATTGATCAGATTTGCTCCGATGGTCATTTGATGAGTTAATGTATTTTAAGCACACATACTGTTACATGATAGACAAATACAAGTGTGGAATTTGAAATGTATTTGTTTATCCTTTCCTCTACATTGTGGAATTATTAGACTGGTTGGTTGGGATATGGTTCCCAGTTCCTCATGTCAGGCTGAAATACCATCCTCAACGTAAAGTACTTCCCTTAACAATATTGTAAAGCTCTGTTTGTTTTGTATTCACGACAAATCACAAGTAGCTACTTCTAGAGGAAATACTTCACCAAACTAGAGGGCAAATTAATAAATACATTTTTATGGAGGCAAAATATTCAGATCTTTGTCTTCGACCTTTTAATGTGATCCAAGTGCACATATTTACTTTCATCAAATAATGGCACATGATCTTCTGCTGTTTTTATTATTTATGAGTCAATTGTGAAGAAGTGTTATTTCATATGGTCCACCAACCAAAGGACATCCAGCCAACTTGACACAACTGTGGGAAGCATTGGAGTTAACCTGGGCCAGCATCCCTGTGGAACGCTTTCGACAACTTGTAGAGTCCATGCCCCGACAAATTGAGGCTGTTCTGAGGGCAAAAGGCGGGTGCAACTCAATATTAGAAAGGTGTCCTTAATGTTTTGTACACTCAGTATGATGATTTTAACATCCCCTTTAAATGCCATGAGGCCAAGATTTTTAAGATGCTGTCTTTGAGTGCCTGGGGCTTATGAAACCCCACACAATGATGTTTACCATATGAATATACTGCATTGTCTGGTGCCAAATCAGTCTTATACTGTAAATCTGTTACATTGTGGTGAGTCTCTCCAAAGGGCAGGGGATTGGATTGAGATTACCTCTTTATTAGACAATCATTAACATTATGAAAATATACATATTTTGTATATTTGATTACGTTATGCATAACAACCCTATGCCTACTGAATAAATAATTATATAAGATAATCTCTTATGTTGCTTCATTTATTCATATCAAAGTAAAAAAAAACATGATGTACAATGAATTACTGTTTGAGTCAACCTTCTCTTTTGAAATGAATGAAAAGATTGGATGCATCAAAATGAAAAACACAATGGTACCTTCAATTATTTACAACATCCTGCTCACGCATGCTCAAATTGTCCAAGACCCAATTTCCTTATTTGTGGGTAATAACTTGAGGGCATTGTCCATTTCTTTTAAAGAAACACATTTAGAAGATATGTCAAGAATTAACAGGAAGGAAAACCACACAAAGGACGTGGGTTAGTAGAGGGTAAAATGCAGTGGAAATGCAGCATCAATAGTGAAAGAGGACTTGTCGCGCAGTCTGTCATCGGTGTTTTCCCTGAGAGTAGGGCTAGAACATTGTCTGTATCTGGGTCACAGAAGGGCACAGAATCGTTTCCAATTTGCCTTTCTGGACTTCCTTGTTGCTGCAATGGCTCGTTTGGTAGCCTCTTTGAATATGTCCTCTACATTCTCCTTGTATTTGGCTGAACACTCCAAGTAGAGCTCAGCGTTGATCTTCATTTTGGTCTCTTCACCCTGCTCAGATGAATAAAAAATAAAAAAAGTTGTTGTGATTCTAATTGAGAGAGGCCAACAAAACATTACCTCAGTAGACTATTCTGAGGTAACTCTTCCTGTTGAGAGTTTTCAGTCTGACTGCAAATGGAAAATATTGCATGACAAAGGTTCCCTGCCTGACACGAACTAGCCAAAAAGAAAATGGCAGATAAATACATTTAGTCCATGTGAAAGGGCGATTCAGAATTTTGATTATCACTCACAGATTTGGGGTGAGTGGGGATTTGCATTGTCATTACTGTCATTAACATAATCTCATCACTGCTATTGATCTTTTGAAGGTGTTTTTGATCAAACACTTCTGATCAAAGTCTCCCTTTCCCAACAAACCACCCTAATTCAACCACTTGTATTGCATTTTCAATAAACCCAAAACGAATTACATATTATCATGTAAGTTGCACAGCAGATAGACAGTACATTCAATGTCGATAAGTTATACATAAGGCTATGTATGAAATCTCTACCTGAATGTATGTGATGGGGTTCTGGCCTGAAGACCACAGTTTCTTTGCCAAGACCTTGTCTTTCCGCAGGTCTGTTTTGCATCCTACCAGAATAATGGGCACGCCATGGCAGAAGTGATGCACCTCTGGGAACCACTGAACGATATGCTAAACAGAGTTAGATATTCTAAACATCCTACGTCATGCAGTGAAAATACATTTATAGTCAGTGGGATCTTTGTATGGCCCATAGAATAATTCCTGTGAGAGTGACTGCATCTACTGTGCAAAACGAATTTACCATGAACCTGATAAATGCTTGCTTGAGCAAGTATTCAAATGTCTTTCTGATAGTCAGCTGACATTGTCACCTATTTTCAGGGACATTAATTCTGTTGTAGATGTCATGAAAATTATAGCATTGTATGTTCATGTTTCTTCCTTATTCTGTGGACAAACAGAAAAAGGAGCAGTAAAGTATGAAGAGAAGAGTGCAGTACCTTTATTAGCAAATTGTCATAACTTGAGGGGCAAGTGACATCATAGCAGATCAATACCATGTTGGCACTCTGATAGGACAGAGGCCGTAATCGGTCATAGTCCTCTTGACCTGAAATACACAGAAATAGATGGATGTGCATTATTAATGTCTTGAAAATTGCACAGCAAAATAAAATAACTCTTAAGACTAGTTGGCTACTTAAATCAAATGGCAGCCTTATCTGTTATTCCTTTATCTTTCATTAAAATCTACTATGACTCTCTCCTGAATTTCACTTATAGTACAGTACATTATTATGATTCTTTAACAACCAGAGGGTGTCTGTTATTGCATTTCTAAGATACTGTATATTTGACTATTATGAGCACAACATGCCCACTAAAGACTCAAGATACCTGTTTAGCCAGGTGTTAGTGCACTGGTGCTTTCAAAAGCATGGATATGTAAGACCTTACCTGCAGTATCGTAGATGTTCAGGCGAAACTCAGCGCCTCTGTACCTCACGTTGGCGACACATTTTTCAAACACAGATGGAACATATTTCTGAAAGACATTGAGTTCTCTTTCAAGTCCTGTATTTTTTCAATGTTATTTCAAAGATGGTAGCTAAAAAGGTTTAAGTTAACTTTGCTATTTTTGTCATCTTGTGTGCAAATATAAATTGTGTTGTCACTTACAGTCCTCACTATAATGTCTACATGCAGAATAATAATAGTGCTGAATAAATAATGTAAATAGGTACCCTTTTCCCTGAAATGTAAGTGTAAATAGAGAAGAGAAGCAGCCAGCTGATGAGCTGGCTTTGTCAGTTGTCTTACCTCTGGAAAGTCTCCTTTAGTGCAAACCCGGAGTAGGGAGGTTTTCCCACATCCACCATCACCTACTATCACAACCTTAAACTCCTCTCGCCTCCTGGTATGCCCACTGCTCACCCCTGACATGTTCTGTAGCATGCTTCTCTCTCAGAAGCTAGATGAAAATGTGGCAAAAGAGCCTCCACTTGTTGAAGAAGATAATGGAGGCAGACACTTGAGATAAGAATAAAATGGCAAAAAAACCCTGAGTGAGAAAACTAGCTTAACCTAGTGAGTTACTGGACTACCTGTCCATTGTCACCTTCTACCTTTGCTGAATATCCAGTGGTTTTAAGGAGGCTGCTGTTGATTGAGTACCTACCCCTCCTATGAAAGAAACCTGTTACGGCCCTTCTTCTTTCCACTGCCCCACCACCCATTTATTAATGAATGGTTACATTACCAACGCCTCATCAAGGAACACATAAAAGCCAGAAGAGATTTAATCAAAGGAAGATTATCCTAACTACCTGACAACCTCTTGTTCATTAGCTGCAGAACTCAATCAACTGTTAGCGGGAGAGTGAACAAATGGAAACGCTTAATCTATGTCCTGGAAACCAGCCATATAGCATTATGGCTTATATGGTAGAATTGTGGTGACCCCACCTCACTGTAAGGTGTTTGTTTTCATTTTGCCACCTGATGAATTATTGTAGATTTAGGTACTTACTCCAACAATTAAATCGTCTGATCCTACATTTTCCATAGTTCTATTATTTTCCATCTAGCCTAGCTGTATACCTTTTATATTTTAATGTAGGCCTATATGGACAGAATCATGATATTATTTTATTATGTTCAAAGTATCGACCCACTAGTTGACAACACAATCAAATATCAACATTTAAAGGCTCAATGGAGCTGTTTTTATCTCAATATAAAATAATTTCTGGGTAACAATTAAGTACCGTACTGTGATTGTTTTAAATTAAAATGGTCAAAAATAAACAAAAATAGCTTCTTAGTAAGAGAGCAATTTCTCAATCAAGAATTCAGTTAGGACTGTATGGGAGTGGTCTGAGTGGGGAAGGGAAACTAAAACCTTGCTATTATTGGCCACCAAAACAGGCTGAAATTTCAGGAATTTCTTTCAAACCGCTCTTACACTAAAATGGTATTATCATTTTCATAATTTCACAGTATTATTCCAACCTCAGTGTGGAAATATATATAAAAACACAGGTAAATCTAATTTTTTACGCACTGGACCTTTAAAGGATATCTAATGCTTGGATAGTTTCATCTGAGCCACTGGCTTAATCCTATTCTTTCACTTTTATTTTTGGTTTAGTTGGAGACCTGAATCCAACATAGCGTATCATTTGTTAACTTGTCATCAAGTTAATAGGCTATTTACTGTATTGCAAAAGTGATACTGAATTGTGTTGTTTGGTTGTCAACAAATTCCAGTTTGTATACAAATTATTAATTTATATGTTGGATTCACGTCGCCATCTCAACCAAGAATCAAAAGGTAAAGAATAGGACTAAATCAAGTCAAACTTTATTTAAAGTGCATTTAAAGTTTGATTTGATTTAGTCCTATTCTGTAGCCCTTTACACTCGTACCCATATACAGTGGGGGAAAAAGTATTTAGTCAGCCACCAATTGTGCAAGTTCTCCCAAGATGAGAGAGGCCTGTAATTTTCATCATAGGTACACGTCAACTATGACAGACAAATTGAGAAAAAAAATCCAGTAAATCACATTGTAGGATTTTTAATGATTTATTTATTTGCAAATTATGGTGGAAAATAAGTATTTGGTCACCTACAAACAAGCAAGATTTCTGGCTCTCACAGACCTGTAACTTCTTCTTTAAGAGGCTCCTCTGTCCTCCACTCGTTACCTGTATTAATGGCACCTGTTTGAACTTGTTATCAGTATAAAAGACACCTGTCCACAACCTCAAACAGTCACACTCCAAACTCCACTATGGCCAAGACCAAAGAGCTGTCAAAGGACACCAGAAACAAAATTGTAGACCTGCACCAGGCTGGGAAGACTGAATCTGCAATAGGTAAGCAGCTTGGTTTGAAGAAATCAACTGTGGGAGCAATTATTAGGAAATGGAAGACATACAAGACCACTGATAATCTCCCTCGATCTGGGGCTCCACGCAAGATCTCACCCCGTGGGGTCAAAATGATCACAAGAACGGTGAGCAAAAATTCCAGAACCACACGGGGGGACCTAGTGAATGACCTGCAGAGAGCTGGGACCAAAGTAACAAAGCCTACCATCAATAACACACTACGCCGCCAGGGACTCAAATCCTGCAGTGCCAGACGTGTCCCCCTGCTTAAGACAGTACATGTCCAGGCCCTTCTGAAGTTTGCTAGAGTGCATTTGGATGATCCAGAAGAGGATTGGGAGAATGTCATAAGGTCAGATGAAACCAAAATATAACTTTTTGGTAAAAACTCAACTCGTCGTGTTTGGAGGACAAAGAATGCTGAGTTGCATCCAAAGAACACCATACCTAGTGTGAAGCATGGGGTGGAAACATCATGCTTTGGGGCTGTTTTTCTGCAAAGGGACCAGGACGACTGATCCGTGTAAAGGAAAGAATGAATGGGGCCATGTATCGTGAGATTTTGAGTGAAAACCTCCTTCCATCAGCAAGGGCACTGAAGATGAAACGTGGCTGGGTCTTTCAGCATTATAATGATCCCAAACACACCGCCCGGGCAACGAAGGAGTGGCTTCGTAAGAAGCATTTCAAGGTCCTGGAGTGGCCTAGCCAGTCTCCAGATCTCAACCCCATAGAAAATCTTTGGAGGGAGTTGAAAGTCCGTGTTGCCCAGCGACAGCCCCAAACATCACTGCTCTAGAGGAGATCTGCATGGAGGAATGGGCCAAAATACCAGCAACAGTGTGTGAAAACCTTGTGAAGACTTACAGAAAACTTTTGACCTGTGTCATTGCCAACAAAGGGTATATAACAAAGTATTGAGAAACTTTTGTTATTGACCAAATACTTATTTTCCACCATAATTTGCAAATAAATTCATAAAAAATCCTACAATGTGATTTTCTGGATTTTTTTCTTCTCATTTTGTCTGTCATAGTTGACGTTTACCTATGATGAAAATTATAGGCCTCTCTCATCTTTTTAAGTGGGAGAACTTGCACAATTGGTGGCTGACTAAATACTTTTCCCCCCCACTGTATGGGTTGAAAATGGCGGACTTGGACACTGATACGCGCCTAAATTGGAACAAAGTGGTTGTACAGTAACATGCTATATATGACGCCAGAGCTCAGGCTCTGCACTTCACAGCTCTGTATGGGTTTTGACTGACAGCAGTTCTGAATTTGAGCACTGTTCATGACAAGAAGTTGCTCCCATCCCTCCCGCTAATTGGTCAACTTTTGCAAATGTTTTGTTGTCTGAGTGAGGGAAATGCTGTAAATTACGAGGACCATGTAAGAGCGGACGATATTGCCACTCCTATTTGCCATATTTTCAATTTAAGCCTACTAGAATGTGTGTGCCTCCAGGCTTGGAGGGAAGCAAAAGTCATTCCGCTACCTAAGAATAGTAAAGCCCCCTTTACTGGCTCAAATAGCCGACCAATCAGCCTGTTACCAACCCGTAGTAAACTTTTGGAAAAAATTGTGTTTGATCTGATACAATGCTATTTTACAGTAAACTAATTGACAACAAACTTTCAGCATGCTTATAGGGAACGGCATTCAACAAGCACAACACTTACATAAATGACTGATTGGCTGAGAGAAATTGATGATAAAAAGATTGTGGGAGCTGTTTTGTTAGACTTCAGTGCAGCTTTTGACATTATCGATCATAATCTGCTGCTGGAAAAACATGTGTTATGGCTTTACACCCCCTGCTATATTGTGGATAAAGAGTTACCTGTCTAACAGAACACAGAGGGTGTTCTTTAATGGAAGCCTCTCCAACATAATCCAGGTAGAATCAGGAATTACCCAGGGCAGCTGTCTAGGCCCATTACTTTATAATGACATGCCACTGGCTTTGAGTAATGCTAGAGTGTCTATGTGTGCGGATGACTCAACACTATACATGTCAGCTACTACAGCGACTAAAATGACTGCAACACTTAAGAGTTGCAGTTAGTTTCAGAGTGGGTGGCAAGGAATAAATTAGTCCTAAATATTTCTAAAACTAAAAGCATTGTATTTGGGACAAATCATTCACTAAACCCTAAACCTCAACTAAATATTGTAATAAATCATGTGGAAATTGAGCAAGTTGTGTAACCCTGGATTGTAAACTGTCATGGTCAAAACGTATTGATACAACAGTAGCTAAGATGGGGAGAAGTATGTCCATAATAAAGCGCTGCTCTACCGTCTTAACAGTACTATCAACAAGGCAGGTCCTACAGGCCCTAGTTTTGTCGCACCTGGACTACTGTTCAGTCTTCTGGTCAGGTGCCACTTAGGAAAATTGCAATTGGCTCAGAACAGGGCAGCAGGGCTGGCCCTTGGATGTACACAGAGAGCTAATATTAATAATATGCATGTCAATCTCTCCTGGCTCAAAGTGGAGGAGAGATTGACTTCATCACTACTTGTATTTATGAGAGGTATTGACATGTTGAATGCGCCAAGCTGTCTGTTTGAACTACTGGCGCACAGCTCGGACCCCACAAGAGGTCTCTTCACAGTCCCCAAGTCCAGAACAGACTATGGGAGGCACGCAGTATTACATAGAGCCATGACTACATGGAACTCTATTCCACATCAAGTAACTGATGCAAGCAGTAAAATTAGATTTTTAAAAAACAGATTAAAAAACACCTTATGGAACAGCGGGGACTGTGAAGCAACAAACATAGGCACAGACGCATACACACACGATAACATACGCACTATACACACACGTACACATGGATTTTGTACTGTAGATATGTGGTAGTGGTGGAGTAAGGGCCGGAGGGCACACAGTGTGTTGTGAAATCTGTGAATGTATTGTAATGATAAATGGTATAAACTGCCTTAATTCTGCTGGACCCCAGGAAGAGTAACTGCTGCCTTGGCAGCATGTGATGAGGTGTGAATGACGGAGTCAGGCGCAGGAGGTAAAACACCGAAATCAAGAGTTTATTCAGTGTACAATAATGTAGCGCATATAGCGACAGAACGAAACTAGCACAAGGGAAAATCAACCTTGGCTGCATACAAGTAAAGAGTAGCTCAACCGAGCTACTCACTCTCACAACAAACAATCACTCACAAAAGGACAAGGGGGCAGAGGGAACACTTATACACATGCTAATGAGGGAATGAGTACCAGATGTGTGCGATTGACAAGGCAAGACAAATGGAGTGATGATAAATGGAGCGGTAGTGGCTAGTAAGCCGGTGACGACGAACGCCGAAACCTGCCCGAGCAAGGAGGGGCAGCCTCAGCTGAATTCGTGACACAGCAGCTAATGGGGATCCATAATAAATACAAGCAAGCCAAACCCCCGTGAGTCCAAATGCCCACTTCACATTTCCATATCATAAAACTCATGTAATATACAGTGTCAACGTTTATGATCACTATGTTTGATGTACAGTTAGAAGATGACGTGGGGTTATACCCTGGGTTTTCCTGAACAGAATGAGCGTATGTTTGTTGTATTGTGAAGAAAATCTACTTCTCAGAATTGCCTTGTGAAAGCCTAACATTGTAAAATCGTATTTTATAATTTAGCTAGTCATCCCTGCAAACAATAATGAGTCATTAGGATATCCCCGGGACGTCACTAAATGGTCGCCTAAAGTCGTCAGGACGTTGTGTCATGGTCCCCTGGAGGTTTTGTCTTCTTCCCAGTTTGTCCCGGGGACGTTTTTAGGACATTCTTGGGATGTTGTGTCATCATGGCCCCTGAACATTCTTGGGACGTTGTGTCATGGCCCCCTGGAGGTTTTTGTCTAGTTCCCGGTTTGTCCCAGGGACGTCACCTGATGGTTGCAAAGAAAACGGTCCCCCCTCCCCACCAAAAAAATATCACCCCTCGCTACTGTCGCCTATCAAGGCCCTGATTGGTGAACCACTGATCCAGCTTTTCAACATACATATTTGACACACATGATTGCATTGTGTGTGTTTATTCATACAATAATTATTATTTAATTAAAAATGTCCTCACCTGGGATTTGAACTCACAACGTCTTGGTTCACAGCATTCCGATCTTCCTGCTACACCACCATGTCTGTATCAATAACTGATTTCACCTGTAGGCATATTCC
Organism: Coregonus lavaretus; assembly: GCF_964263955.1. Taxonomy (NCBI): domain Eukaryota; kingdom Metazoa; phylum Chordata; class Actinopteri; order Salmoniformes; family Salmonidae; genus Coregonus; species Coregonus lavaretus. Next base: position 17,941,789 of record NC_140004.1, read on the forward strand.
TACACTTTGCACTTCAAAGTAAAACTCTGCTCTGTTTAAAATACACTGAAGAAAAACTATTATATTTATCATAGACATAGTGAATCAGGAGAAACATTAAAAACAGATTAATATGCCCCACCAACATTAGACAACTATGCTGAAAAACCAAACTGAAATTGCTGAAGTAAGTAAATGAAATCAATGAGCGAAGTCAGATGAACAGATAACTAAAATACACTATGTGTGTACTATATGTGGACACCCCTTAAATTTGTGGATTTGGCTATTTCAGCCACACCCGTTGCTGACAGGTGTATAAAAATCGAGCACACCGCCATGCAATCTCCATAGACAAACACTGGCAGTAGAATGGCCTTACTGAAGAGCTCCGTGACTTTCAACGTGGCACCGTCATAGGATGCCATCTTTCCAACAGTTCGTCACATTTCTGCCCTGCTAGAGCTGCCACGGTCAACTGTAAGTGATGTTATTGTGAAGTGGAAACTTCTAGGAGCAACAACGGCTCAGCCACGAAGTGGTAGGACACACAAGCTCACAGAATGGGAACGCCAAGTGCTGAAGCGCGTAAAAATCGTCTGTCCTCGGTTGCAACACTCACTACCAAGTGCCAAACTGCCTCTAGAAGCAACGTCAGCACAATAACTGTTCGTCGGGAGCTTCATGAAATGGGTTTCCGTGGCCGAGCAGCCGCACACAAGCCTAAGATCACCATGCGCAATGCCAAGCGTCGACTGGAGTGGTGTAAAGCTCGCCGCCATTGGACTCTGGAGCAGTGGAAACGCGTTCTCTGGAGTGATGAATCACGCTTCACCATCTGGCAGTCCGCCGGCGAATCTGGGTTTGGCAGATGCCAGGAGAATGCTACCTGCTCGAATGCATAGTGCCAACTGTAAAGTTTGGTGGAGGAGGAATAATGGTCTGGGGCTGTTTTTCATGGTTCGGGCTAGGCCCCTTAGTTCCAGTGAAGAGAAATCTTAACACTACAGCATACAATGACATTCTAGACAATTCTGTGCTTCCAACTTTGTGGCAACAGTTTGGGGAAGATCCTTTCCTGTTTCAGCATGACAATGCCCCCATGCATAAAGCGAGTCCATACAGAAATAGTTTGTCGAGATCGGTGTGGAAGAACTTGACTGTCCTGCACAGACCCCTGACCTCAACCCCATCGAACAAGTTTGGGATGAATTGGAACGCAGACTGCGAGCCAGGCCTAATCGCCCAATATCAGTGCCCGACCTCACTAATGCTCATGGCTGAATGGGAGCGAGTCCCTGCAGCAATGTTCCAACATGTAGTGGAAAGCCTTCCCAGAAGAGTGGAGGCTGACCTAGAGTATGTGGACAACTACAAATACCTAGGTGTCTGGTTAGACTGTAAACTCTCCTTCCAGACTCACATTAAGCATCTCAAATCCAAAGTTAAATCTAGAATCGGCTTCCTATTTCGCAACAAAGCCTCCTTCACTCATGCTGCCAAACATGCCCTCGTAAAACTGACTATCCTACCGATCCTTGACTTCAGCGATGTCATTTACAAAATAGCCTCCAACACCCTACTCAGCAAATTGGATGTAGTCTATCACAGTGCCATCCGTTTTGTCACTAAAGCCCCATATACTACCCACCATTGTGACCTGTACGCTCTTGTTGGCTGGCCCGCACTACATATTCATCGCCAAACCCACTGGCTCCAGGTCATCTATAAATCACTGCTAGGCAAATCCCCGTCTTATCTTAGCTCACTGGTCACCATAGCAACACCCACCCGTAGTCTGCGCTCCAGCAGGTATATCTCACTGGTCATCCCCAAAGCCAACACCTCCTTTGGCCGCCATTCCTTCCAGTTCTCTGCTGCCAATGACTGGAACGAACTGCAAAAATCTCTGAAGCTGGAGACTCTTATCTCCCTCACTAACTTTAAGCATCAGTTGTCAGAGCAGCTTACCGATCACTGCACCTGTACACAGCCCATCTGAAATTAGCCCACCCAACTACCTCCTCTCCATATTGTTATTTATTTTGCTAATTTGCACCCCAGTATCTCTATTTGCACATCATCTTTTGCACATCTATCATTCCAGTGTTAATGCGAAATTGTAACTATTTTGCACTATGGCCTATTTATTGCCTTACCTCCATAACTTACTACATTCGCACACACTGTATATATATTTTCTGTTGTATTTTTGACTTTGTTTTGTTTACCCCATATGTAACTCTGTGTTGTTTTTAATCGCACTGCTTTGCTTTATCTTGGCCAGGTCGCAGTTGTAAATGAGAACTTGTTCTCAACTGGCTTACCTGGTTAAATAAAAGGTGAAATAAAAATTAATTAAAAAAATAGCAAAGGGGGGACCAACTCCATATTAATGCCCATGATTTTGGAATGAGATGTTCAACGAGCAGGTGTCCACATACCTTTGGTCACGCAGTGTAGGAGTGCAGCTTGCACTCTTTTGCTAAGTGCAGAGATGTATTATAGGTAATGAATGTGTAGGGGACTTCTGAAATTCTACAGACTTTGTGGCACAGCACTAAGAAAAGCATACACCAAATCCGAAGGTTGTGAGTTCAAATCCCAGGTGTGGTCATATTGAAAAATCAGTACTATGTAATCATATTGTCGTTGAAAGATTTTTACACTATTTTAGCTGTACAGCGTACCACTTACCTTAAAAACCCCATACCATTTCATTACTTATAATGGTAGAGGAAACCTGGGACCATAACATGACAAAAACGTCCTCGTGACATCCCCGGGACAAACAGTGAACTAGACAAAATCTCCAGGTGACCATAACACAACGTCCCAGGAACGTTCAGGGGACCTTCAGGGAACCATGACATAACATCCCAAGAACGTCCTAAAAACGCCCTCTAGTCGCCCCCAGAGAACGTTCCCTTGGGACCATCACGCAATGTTCTTAGAATGTTCTCAGAACATCAGTGGGATAACGTAGAGTCAAAACCCTTAAGGGACCTAATGGGAACGTCGCCGAATGTCCTCAGAACGTCCCGTTTGCTGGGATGTTGGCAATAGAACCAGCTTTAAAATTATGCCCACCTGACCCAGATTGCGATTTATAAATGGACCGTTTTTGGATTGCGCAAACAGTAACTATGTAAAAGCAGGGATGCAAGGCTGTGTTTAAAAGAAAACTACAAGTGTGCTTGCTTTAGTTCCTCAATGGCACAGCTAGGAGAGCTCAAAAAACGACCTTATAAATTAGTTGAAGACGCTTCTTTGAGTCATAAAAGCGCATTGAAATTACTTAGGAACTGTGCACACTTTGGAGAGGTGTGTGGCCACTTGGAAACACCAATTAGACCTCTCACTGAAACCCTTTAAAATGTTTCGTCTTATGTTGCACCTACCCCCTATTTTCCAAGAATATTCTTATCATATTACTGAATGTATCCAGAGTATTTTCAGATTTCGTTATCAACAAATGTGGCAAAAAGTACAGTAAATGTAAAGATTTTCTATGGGATTAAGGTCTGGAGACTGGCTAGGCTACTCCAGGACCTTAATGTGCTTCTTCTTGAGCCACTCCTTTGTTGCCTTGGTCGTGTGTTTTGGGTCATTGTCATGCTGGAATACCCATCCACTACCCATTTTCAATGACCTGGCTGAGGGAAGGAGGTTCTCACCCAAGATTTGACGGTACATGGCGCCGTCCATCATCCCTTTGATGTGGTGAAGTTGTCCTGTCCCCAAAGCATAATGTTTCCACCTCCATGTTTGACAGTGGGGATGGTGTTCTTGGGGTCATAGGCAGTATTACTCCTCCTCCAAACACGGCGAGTTGAGGCCAAAGAGCTCGATTTTGGTCTCATCTGACCACAACACTTTTACCCAGTTCTCCTCTGAATCATTCAGATGTTCATTGGCAAACTTCAGACGGGCCTGTATATGTGCTTTCTTGAGCAGGGGGACCTTGCGGGCACTGCAGGATTTCAGTCCTTCACGGCGTAGTGTGTTACCAATTGTTTTCTTGGTGACTATGGTCCCAGCTGCCTTGAGATCATTGACAAGATCCTCCCGTGTAGTTCTGGGCTGATTTCTCACCGTTCTCATGATCATTGCAACTCCACGAGGTGAGATCTTGCATGGAGCCCCAGGCCGAGGGAGATTGACAGTTCTTTTTTGTTTCTTCCATTTGCGAATAATCGCACCAACTGTTGTCACCAAGCTGCTTGGCGATGGTCTTGTAGCCCATTCCAGCCTTGTGTAGGTCTACAATCTTGTCCCTGACATCCTTGGAGAGCTCTTTGGTCTTGGCCATGGTGGAGAGTTTGGAATCTGATTGATTGATTGCTTCTGTGGACAGGTGTCTTTTATACAGGTAACAAGCTGAGATTAGGAGCACACTCTTAAAGGGAGTGCTCCTAATCTCAGCTCGTTACCTGTATAAAAGACACCTGGGAGCCAGAAATCTTTCTGATTGAGAGGGGGTCAAATACTTATTTCCCTCATTAAAATGCAAATCAATTTCAAAATTTTTTGACATGCCTTTTTCTGGATTTTTTTTTGTTATTCTGTCTCTCTCTGTTCAAATAAACCTACCATTCAAATTATAGACTGATCATTTCTTTGTCAGTGGGCAAACGTACAAAATCAGCAGGGGATCAAATACTTTTTTCCCCCTCACTGTATCCCGCAAATGTTGATATTTGGTTGTGTTACAACCAAATCAATAATTAAATAAAATTGTATTTGTCACATGCTTTGTAAAACAACAGGTGTAGACTAACAGTGAAATGCGTACTTACGGGCCCTACACTGTAACACATTGCTGTAGTTTTTACAGTAAAAACGCACAGTAATTCCATGTTTTATCCATTAACAATATAATGTTGTAGACTGCAATGCAGCTTGGGTCGCCGAACGATTACAGTTTGTAACAGTGAAATTGTGAATGTTACGCAAACAAAGTACAGGCATGATGATTTCCAGCTAATAACGGTTAGTCCTAGGCCCATTGGATTATGGGATTGCATGGTCTTTTCGGGTGAATTCTTGTACAAGACCGCTACACTGAAGCAGCCATCGGGTGGGTTAAATCATATTTTACATTCAGCCATTCAATGAGAAGACGATTTCTCACTAGGTTACGGCTCCCGACGTAAAATAGCCTACAAAATCACATAGCCTATTGTAAAGAATTGGCCATTTGAGCACATCGAGCTTTCCACATACTCGGGCAGTCTCGTGATGGAAGCGAGCATCTGCAATTGCGGTCAGTAGGCTACATGAAATTTGTTGAATTTTGATAGACAATTTTGCATTGGGAGCCGGTGAATCGGTTTGAAAATGTCAAGTGTCTCTGCGAGCCTTCAGTCTAAAACTGTTATAATTAATAGCCTATTCCATGTTCTGTTTTCCCCAAATATTTTTGTACGTGAGAAAACAGCTATCTGTGCCCTCCCTTAGCTAAATATTGGAACGTTGTTTGAATCAAGATGGAATAGATTCTAGATGCATTTTCGTTATGGCTTAATGGTTCGAATGTGTGATCAATCTGTCTGTCCGTTGGCGAACTAGCTGCATTATAGCGGTCATTTGAGGTGAATTTAGGTTAAGTATTGTGGGGATCTATTTTCTCATAATTGGATCTGGATGTGATGAATAGCTTAGAAGGAATGCATTGGTGATTAAACATAGAAGGTTTGTACTGTACTGATATAAATTGTTTCACATAACAAGCTGTGATTCATGTGAGGAACGTTAGGGGGTAGGATGAGATAAGAACTTGTGTCTCAAAATACTAGACTACACTGCTTCTTTGTGATCTGTGAACCGTCCTTGAACGTAGGTACATAGAGTACAGTGGAACGGTTTCTATGGGTGCTGACTCTACAGGTTGTTGTGATAACAACTTATGCCTGGCAACAGTGTGCAACAGTGGAGCACCAAGAGGCTGGGACCAGCCTGAGCGCCAGCGATAGGTTGGGCAAGTCTAAACCACGCCCAACCTCTACCCTGATAGGCCCAGCAGAGAGCGGGAACTAAAACTGTCAGGGTATTTACGGAAGGATTTGTGATGAGGAAGTCAGTTCTCTGTCTGCCCTGCGTGGTATTTCAGTGAGCCCGTATACGAACCATCATACTTATCATACATACATTTTGCATATAATAAATTTAGCTTGGATTGAATATCTCTTGATTATGTTTTCTCTTATTCCAATACCAGATTTGAATTACGCAATTTCTAACAGTATTCTCAGCCACAAACGTTAGCTTGCTACTCTGATTTTTTTGGGATTTGGATAATATAAATAAGTACAGGCTACTACAGCTTGAACTGAGACAGCTGATTTGTTTAGTTAAAAAAATTTAAAAATCCAGAATCAACCTTACACAGTTGAAATGTTTCAGTGCAAGTCGTGTATGCATGAATCTAATACAGTAGTATCATTCGTACAGCACATGAAACTTCATAGAAATGCACCAAATTGCTCTTTTAATTGTGGTGTGACCAAATGTTCCCGTGCATTCAGGCACTGCCTTTAAGTCTCACTTATACAGAGACCACAAGGGATATCAAAGGTCTGTGAAAAGTGCACAATTTCAACCAGTAGACAAAATGTTGATTTGTCCAATAGACATTTGTCAGTTCAGATGTTTACGTTTGAATTTGTTTCTCATTTGAAGGATCATTTGCAAGAGGGCAGAGAAATTAGTTGCCCTTTTATGGGATGTGAAAAAAACATATGCTGTTAAATCTACATTTGCCTCTCATATATCCAGAACACACAAAAACAGCTCTGTCAAACATGCATATGAGACAGTGTTGGAAACACAAACTGAAAATGTTACTGAGACCTACAGAGAATGACTTTTCCGGGGACCTAGAGGCAGGCGGCCATTTGGACAGTGTTGATTAAGCTCTTTAAAAAAAAATCTTACACCGTTTTATTTAAAGCTTCAGGCAAAGTAATTGTTACCGGTCTCTGTCATTCAGTCTATTATTGAAGAATTTCAAGATATTCATGACCTTGGTCAATCACATCTTCTTTCAAAGCTCAAGGAGAAGTTGGGTGTACTTGGCATTCCTGAGAATGATATAAAAATTGCAATTGAAGCGCTCCAAAAGGAGGATCTTCTCAAGGCCTGTAATGGTTATTTATGGACAGATCAATGTTGGAAGACTATCTTTAAAAACACTTTCAATTATGTTGAACCTGTGCCCTTGTATTTAGGCACTACTGAATCTGGGAAAGAGTATGTCCTTATAAATAAAACACTTGGTGCCCTTTTTGAGTCAGAGACATTCAAGACACAGTATGAGAAAGCACATGCTCACATCTCTGATAAGGAAATCTTTCAAGATATTTGGGATGGACAGAATATTGCAGACAATGCTTTATTTAAAACAGAAGCATCATCTTTAGCCTTAATACTATATCAAGATGCATTTGAGGTTGCAAATCCTTTGGTATCAGGGAAAAATAAACAAAGTGCTTGTTTTCTATCTTACTCTAGGTGACATTTTGCCTTATAACAGGTCAAATATTGATCACATGCAACTAGTCCTTCTGTGCAGAGAGCAAGATTTTAAGCATTTTGGACAGGAATTAGTTCTTAACCCATTGCTAAGAGATCTTAAGGAGCTAGAGGATGGTGGTATTGTTTTAGCAGATGGACGTGTTGAGAGGTGCTTTATGTCCATAGCTGGTGATAATCTGAGATCTCAGTATTGGGGGCTTTGTAGAACATTTCAGCCACAGTACATATTGTTGTCGATATTGTGACATTGACAGCAACATTTGAGTCTAATCCACTGTCAACGGGTTCAACAAGAACTGCCCAGTCCTATAATGAACATGTACAGTACATAGAAGCGAATGACAAAGACAGTGCATGGGGTGTCAAATTTGATTCTCTATTTAATGAGCTTAGGTACTTCCAAGTTTGCCAGCCTGTACTGCCTCCTTACCTTGGTCATGACCTCTTCAAGGGAATTGTCTCTTTTGACCTTGCACTGTTCATTAATCATTTGGTCAATCAAGATAAACATTTTACATATTTAGAATTGAACAGATGCATCAGCCAATTTAAATACCTTGGGAGTGATGGTAATGGCAAACCTGAGATAAGCCCTGGCAGTGAGAAGCTAAGTGGACATGCTGTACAAAACTAGTGTCTGTTGAGAGTACTCCCCCTCTTAGTAGGAGATCGGATAAAAAAAATCCACCAGATAGTGTGTATGGCAGTTGATTTTGCTCCTAAGACAAATCGTCGGATATATATGTGCATCAGCCATTACAGCTGACCAGGTGGCATATCTTCAAGTCCTTATTGATGAATATATCCATTTCAGAACTGAGAATTTTCCTGACAAACCCCTCAAGCCAAAGCACCATTATCTCTGCCATTATCCCGAGCTTATCGTTAGGGTCGGGCCACTTTTCTTCTCTGGACATTGATGTTCGAAAGCAAGCATACTTCAAGCAGTGTGCACAGAAATTGCACAACTTTAAGAATCTATGTGGGACTCTAGCAGACAGACACCAACTGTTCCAAGCCTTTTTAAGTGCTGGCAGTTTATTTCCACCTCTCATTCAGGTAGAAAAGGGAACTGACTTTTTACGCCAGTGATTACAACAAGGAGATTGAGGATTCAGTCGCTGCATTTCACTTCAAATCTGACAACAGTTGTTTCAAATGATATCACTGTCAAAGGCACAAAGTACAAAAAGGGAATGTATGTTGTGATGGGGAAAGATGAGGATGGATTGCAAATGGGTGCGATTAAGTTGATCCTGGTCCATTGCTACTCTTCTGTTTATTTTGTTTTAGAGGCAGCAGGCTGTGCAGCTAGTTGATTTAGGTATTCACTGCCTAACAGGAATAGCCCAGGACTCAAACTTGATCTGCATTAAGCATGAAGACCTTCTTGATTATTACCTCTTAGTAGAGTACAAGGTATTTGGCAAATCAATGATGATCCTTCATCGTTCTTTCCCTTTGTTGTATAGCCATGTCAGCGCTAGGAGAGGAGATAAGAGATTGAGCAGTATTGTCAGTGCTACCAGATTTGCCTGAGCAGACACTTTCATCCCTCCTGGACAAGCTAGCAAGTGTGGGAGTAGAGGGAAAGCCAGACCTTCAATTTCTTAAAGAAGAAGACCTACAGGAGCATACCAGACCAATACAATGCCGGAAGCTGCTAACTGCATGAAGATTTGAAGGTATTACATTTTGCTAAAAGATTTACAAGTACTGTACAGTTGAGAGGAAAAGTTTGGAATTGTATTACTTTAGATTTCTGAGTTGAGCAACTATTTTACTTCCAGGACAAGCAAGGAGTGACACAGCTGGTGCCATCAAGGATACATCAACATTTGAGCCATCAAGCCCTTCCCCTTCACAGTCATCCTCCACAACCTGGTCAACAACCAGTACGACCAGTACTGTAGACCTGGACATCTGGCCAGAGAACTTCACTGTCCCTTGGGGCAAAATGGCCATGAACCTGAGATCAGCCATCGCCAGAGGCACACGGCCAACCCCGGGAGAATGAAGAGAGATGGTGAGAATTACAGTAGATGCAATGAGAGTTATTGAGCCTAATCCGACCAGAGCAGATTGCCATACAATAGCCAAGAGGATGGTACAACAGTACCCGAAAAGCTTCGCTGATAAAATGAAAGATGGCACTACAATTGGGAGTGGCTTTGGATCCCTCTTAAATCAGATGAAAACACGCGTTGAGCATAAGAATTGTGATAATCCTCTGGTACAGCTAAGAAAGAGAAAAACACTCTCAGGCTCATCGACTGTAGTCAGTGCAAGAGGGCCAACTGACAAATACGGCTGTGTAAGATGGCAGCCTGACTGTCCCACAGAAGAAACTGAGAAACTTTGGAGGCAAAGCGTAAAGGTAAATGGAGGAGCTTTATTCCAGAGAAGGGCCGGCAGGAGGTGACAGAGGACAACTCTCACAGCTTATGTAAGCAACATTTTACTTACAGCACTGTGCCATCAACGCTAGCCCAGCACCTAAGATAGCCGAGCTGAGGAGAAGTGGCCATACCTTTTCACACAGAAGGAACTCTACAACCACTTCAAGTTACTGACAGATGTCTCAATCCTGGAAAAAATTGATGCAATGATGGCAGAAAAAGGAAAGATTATCATACAATACTTCCGCTACAAACCAACAAATGAAGAGGTTCGCCACATCCTGTCATGGTTTGAAAAGGGTGGAGCGACTGCAATTGGCCTTTGTGTTGTCCTCCTGCTGATGGCCCATTTAAAAGAAAGGACAGATGCTCTCCTTCTACAGGCCGATGTGAATTCTACATTCATCTGCATCTTATGCATAAGATAATAATTGTCTATGTATTTTAGAAGTTTAAAATGATGATGTACCAAATGTTCAAAATGTGAACTGAAAGTTATAGAATGTTGTTTTATATCTTTCAGGTGTCAGCCACAGCCACAGATGTGGAGTGATCAATTCCCCTGCCGGACTCACCAAGACTGATTGTTCAAGGCAGAGTATCCAATAAGACTGTGTGAGTAATTGTTTTTAGACAGGGCCTTACAATAGCAATGTTTCACAGAGGTAATTGTGAAACATAAATGTGATCTGATTTCAGGTGACAATGACTGCTGCCAAATAGATAAGCGTCGAGAAGGAGGTCGTGATGTCGGTCCACTCCAACTTTGTGGCAGCGCTGGCAGCTTTTTTTGCCTCATTCTACACCTTCAATTTGCAATTTGCCAAGAGGAGGCTTCACGCACCCTAGAGTTCATCCAAAGGTAAGCAAAAATATGCTTCTTCCTTGGGAGAATTCCATTGGGGGGGCTTTAAACTGAGGCATTTTGTATCACAGCTTGGTTTGGCAGGTTAATTGAATCAAGATATGTTGATAAGTTTGAAACGCTCCTTTGTCAGAGCATAAACACATAATGCGAAGCCATTATTTGAACTGGGGACAATGTACAGAGGTAATGCAGCACACTTCAGACACTATTGAAGACATCAGGGGACCTAATCATATTTCTAAAGTTTTGTCTGGATGTGCTCTTTGTTTTCACAGATCTTTTGCTGGAATCAATCCATCCACTGACTCGAAGACCGCCACAGCAGAGGTCGTCAGCAAGAAAAGTGGAAAGGTAGTGGAGAAGAGACACAATGAATGTACATGTCTGTACTCTGCTCAGGAAGATAATGGACTTTGAACAGCTGTAGGCTAGTTCCTCTTGGGCATACATTTAATTTATTTTAGTCAATTGTGACCTTCTCAAGTAAGTTTGGTTTGTCACTGGGGTTGACTATTTTTTTGTGTTTTACACCTTAAGTGTTTGAAAATTATCCAGTATGCACTGCAATTGACACATTGTTGAGGAAGTAATGCTACTTTGGATGTTTGGAAATGTCTGGTATTTACTCAAAACTTGAGTAGGCAACCCTTATTAAAGCTTGAGTATGTAGTTTTGGGAAGTGCATAATCAGAAGTCTGGGAATAAGACAAAATATCCATTTAGATATTTTCTAACCATAATCTCACATAATTAAAAAGTCAAATTACCCTTCCCAAAACTACATACTCTGCGTTTAACCTGGGAATGAAGGTAATGACAAACCTAAGATAAGGCCAGGCAGACATGTTGCACAAAACTCTGTAGAGAGTAGGCCTACTACCCGTCTTAGTAGGAAACAAGATACATTTTTTCTTTTTTTGAGCTCAAAGCGAGGCAATGCGATTTTTGAGTTACCTGTGTCTGAAAGGTAATTTTTTATTTCTAAAAGCTAAGATACATACAGTATACCAGTGCCTTTCTTATCTGGAACAGTTAAACACGCACCTTATTCAGGACATTGATCTAATTTGAAGTTTGATACATTTGAAACATTAATTTTTATGTCACATATCATAAAAAATAATTTAGCAACATTTTTCAGTAAAGGAAGATGCTTCTCAGTTTTGTAGATGGGGTGGTTGCATCCATCCTAAGTAATGCTAGAATGGAAACCCTTGATTTTGTGAAGTTGTCATACTAATACTATTAAGATTAAGAATTGTATTCTGTCCTGATGAATAATTTTCAGATTTACACTTTTTGATAGGTGCAAGGTGTAGGTTTGTAATTGAGGCGTTTGTGATGCAGCACATTTGGCTACAGTTTATTGGCATTTCTCACCGAGCAACGGTGAGGATGTACTATGGGAGCTTATTACATGTGTTTGTTTGTTGTTTTTTCCCCCTCGCTCGACTTCTTTCATTCAACTTTTTCCCCACGGACGCTTTATCTGGACATGGTTCTACAGGACCTCCACCAGCAGAAGCTAAGTAGTAACATTAACACTATGCCATCTAATTGCAGTCGCTGTACTCATAATATACAGGAAAACTATCACCTTATGGTGAGGATAGCCGTTTTGCAAGCCCAGCTTCAGATGTAATCGTTAGGCAAGGGCAATTTAAGTGTAGGAAAGGAACATTTGTAAGTCGCTCTGGATAAGAGCGTCTGCCAAATGACGTAAATGTTGTGAAACAGCGTCTGTGCAACCAGTAAGTACAGATAGTAGTATAAATCCCCTTGCACAGTCCCCGCAGCCGGACAATTTTCTCAAGGTTTTTGGAAATAAATGCTGTCGGCATGCTCAACCAGTGTCGCTAATTCAGCCGACAGAAACTTTCAACCGGTTCTCCCCATTAAGCAACGAGTCACAGGCCGAGCCTTCTCAGGTCTCTCCTCCACCCGTTACGGGGTCTGAGCCACTGAAGCCTCCCACCATTAGCTCTGACAAATTGAAAATCCTAGTCATTGGCGACTCCATTACACGCAATATTAGACTTAAAAATAATCATCCAGCGAGCATACACTGTTTACCAGGGGGCATGGCTACCGACGTAAAGGCTAATCTGAAGATGGTGCTGGCTAAGGCAAAAAAACTGGCGAGTGTAGAGAGTATAGGGATATTGTCATCCAACGATGTTAGGATGAAACAGTCAGAGGTCACCAAGAGCAACATAGCTTCAGCGTGTAAATTAGCTAGAAAGATGTGTCGGCATCGACTAATTGCCCTAACTGGGAGGGGGCCAGAGACAAGTGATGAGCTCTACAGCAGTCTCACAACTCAATCGCTGGTTGAAAACTGTTTTCTGCCCCTACCAAAAGATAGAATTTGTAGATAATTGGCCCTCTTTCTGGGACTCACCCACAAACAGGACAAAGCCTGGCCAACTGAGGAGTGACGGACTCCATCCTTGCTGGAGGGGTGCTCTCATCTTATCTACCAACATAGACAGGGCTCTAACTCCTCTAGCTCCACAATGAGATAGGGTGCAGGCCAGGCAGCAGGCTGTTAGCCAGCATGCCAGTTTAGTGGAGTCTGCCACTAGCACTCAGTGTAGTCAGCTCAGCTATCCCCATTGAGACCGTGTCTGTGCCTCGTTCTAGTTTGAGCAAAACTTAACATGGCGGTGTTCGTTTTAGCAATCTCACTGGAATAAAGACCTCCTCCATTCCTGTCATTATAGAAAGAGATTGTGATATCTCACATCTCAAATTGGGCTACTTAATGTTAGATCCCTCACTTCCAAGGCAGTTAGGGTCAATGAACTAATCACTGATCATAATCTTGATGTGATTGGCCTGACTGGAGTGACACCCTTTTTATTTAAAAATATCACACTAGAAGTTATCAAAAATAAACAAGGAGAGAAAAGCACCAAGTGACTTACGTGCTGTGAACACAATTGCAGACATGCACAAACACGAAGAAAAAAAAAAATGACCCACACACAGGTGGATGTGAGAAGTGCCTAAATACTATCCCCAATCAGAGACAAACTCTAGACAGCTGTCTCTGATTGGGGGTCATAAACCACCCCTAGTTATGATGTGAGGACTTGACTGTGGTCCTACCACCCCCCCCTAGTGGGAGTAAGGACTAACCACAGTCAAACCCTCACACTCCTCTTGATTACACTAGTGACCATATCCCCCGCGCATTCCGCAAAGGTGGAGGTGTTGCTAACATTTACGATAGCAAATGTCAATTCCCCCCCCCCCCCCCCCCCCCCCCCCCCAAAATGACTGCGTTTTCGTCTTTTGAGCTTCTAGTCATGAAATCTATGCAGCCTACTCAATCACTTTTTATACCTCCTGGGCCGTATACAGAGTTCCTCACTGAGTTCCCTGAATTCCTATGGGACCTTGTAGTCATGGCAGATAATATTCAAATTTTTGGTGACTTTAATATTCATATGGAAAAGTCCACAGACCCACTCCAAAAGGCTTTCGGAGCCATCATTGACTCAGTAGGTTTTGTCCAACATGTCTCCGGACCTACTCATTGCCACAGTCATACCCTGGATCTAGTTTTGTCCCGTGGAATAAATATTGTGGATCTAAATGTTTTTCCTCAAAGCCCTGGACTATCGGACCACCATCTTATTACGTTTGCAATCGCAACAAATAATCTGCTCAGACCCCAACCAAGGACCATCAAAAGCCGTGCTATAAATTCTCGGACAACCCAAAGATTCCTAGAGGCCCTTCCAGACTCCCTCCACCAAATCAGTTAACGACCTAACTGAGGATCTACATTTAACCTTGTGTAATACCCTAGATGCAGTCGCATCCCTAAAAACAAAAAACATTTGTAACAAGAAATTAGCTCCCTGGTATACAGAAAATACCCAAGCCCTGAAGCAAGCTTCCAGAAAATTGGAACGGAAATGGCACTCCACCAAATGGCACTCCACCAAACTGCAGTATCGAAGAGCCCTCACTGCTGCTCAATCATCCTATTTTTCCAACCTAATTGAGGAGAATAAGAACATTCCCAAATTTATATTTGATACTGTCACAAAGCTAACTAAAAAGCAGCATTCCCCAAGAGAGGATGCCTTTCACTTCAGCAGTGATGAATTCATGAACTTCTTCGACGAAAAGATCATGATCATTAGAAAGCAAATTACGGACTCCTCTTTGAATCTGCGTATTTCTCTAAAACTCAGCTGTCCTGATGAGTCTGCATAAAACTTCCAGGACTTAGGATCAATGGAGACACTCACATTTTTTTATCCTTTATCTCTTGACACATTCATGAAAATAGTAATGGCCTCTAAACCTTCAAGCTGCATACTGGACCCTATTCCAACTAAACTACTGAAAGAGCTACTTCCTGTGCTTGGCCCTCCTATGTTGAACATAATAAATGGCTCCCTATCCACTGGATGTGTACCAAACTCACTAAAAGTGGCAGTAATAAAGCCTCTCTTGAAAAAGCCAACACAGAAAATGTAAAACACTATCAGCCTATATCGAATCTCCCATTCCTCTCAAAAATGTTAGAAAAAGCTGTTGTGCAGCAACTCACTGCCTTCCTGAAGACAAATAATGTATTCAAAACGCTTCAGTCTGGTTTTAGACCCCATCATAGCACTGAGACTGCACTCGTGAAGGTGGTAAATTACCCTTTAATGGCATCAGACCAAGGCTCTGCATCTGTCCTCGTGCTCCTAGACATTAGTGCTGCTTTTGACACCATCGATCACCACATTCTTTTGGAGAGATTGGAAACCTTAATTGGTCTACACGGACAAGTTCTTGCCTAGTTTAGATCTTATCTGTCGGAAAGATATCAGTTCGTCTCTGTGGATGGTTTGTCCTCTGACAAATCAATTGTAAGTTTCGGTGTTCCTCAAGGTTCCGTTTTAGGACCACTATTTTTTTCACTATATATTTTACCTCTTGGTGATGTCATGCGGAAACACAATGTTAACTTTCAATGCTATGCGGACGACATACAGCTGTACATTTCGATGAAACATGGTGAAGCCCCAAAATTGCCTACCCTGGAAGCCTGTGTTTCAGACATAAGGAAGTGGATGGCGGCAAATGTTTTACTTTTAAACTCGGCCAAAACAGAGATGCTAGTTCTAGGTCCCAAGAAACAAAGAGATCTTCTGTTGGATCTGACAATTAATCTTGATGGCTGTACAGTCGTCTCAAAAAAACAACAGTGAAGGACCTCGGCGTTACTCTGGACCCTGATCTCTCTTTTGACTAACATATCAAGAATATTTGAAGGACAGCTTTTTTCCATCTTCGTATCATTGCAAGAATTCAGAAACGTTTTGTCCAAAAATTATGCAAAAAAGCTAATCCATGCTTTTGTCACTTCTAGATTAGACTACTGCAATGCTCTACTCTCCGGCTACCCGGATAAAGCACTAAATAAACTTCAGTTAGTGCTAAACACGGCTGCTAGAATCTTGACTAGAACCCCAAAATTTGATCATATTACTCCAGTGCTAGCCTCTCTACATTGGCTTACTGTTAAGGCTAGGGCTGATTTCAAGATTTTACTGCTAACCTACAAAGCATTACATGGGCTTGCTCCTACCCATCTCTCCAATTTGGTCCTGCCGTACATACCTACATGTACGCTACGGTCACAAGACGCAGGCCTCCTTATTGTCCCTAGAATTTCTAAGCAAACAGCTGGAGGCAGGGCTTTCTCCTATAGAGCTACATTTTTATGGAATGGTCTGCCTATCCATGTGAGAGACGCAGACTCGGTCTCAACCTTTAAGTCTTTACTGAAGACTCATCTCTTCAGTAGGTCCTATGATTGAGTGTAGTCTGGCCGAGGCGTGCGAAGGTGAACGGAAAGGCACTGGAGCGACAAACCGCCCTTGCTGTCTCTGCCTGGCCGGTTCCCATCTCTCCATTGGGATTCCCTGCCTCTGACCCTATTACGGGGGCTGAGTCACTGGCTTACTGGTGCTTTCCATGCCTTCCCTAGGAGGGGTGCGTCACTTGAGTGGGTTGAGTCATTGACGTGATCTTCCTGTCCGGTTTGTCGCCCCCTTGGGCTCATGCAGTGGAGGAGATCTTCGTGGGCTATACTCAGCCTTGTCTCAGGGTAGTAGGTTGGTGGTCTGTTGATATCCCTCTGGTGGTGTGGGGGCTGTGCTTTGGCAAAGTGGGTTGGGTTATATCCTGCCTGGTTGGCCCTGTCCGGGGGTATCGTCGGACGGGGCCACAATGTCTCCTGACCCCCCATGTCTCAGCCTCCAGTATCTATGCTGCAATAGTCTATGTGCCGGGGGGCTAGGGTCAGTCTGTTATATCTGGTGTTATTCTCCTTTCTTATCTGGTGTCCTGTGTGAATTTAAGTATGCTCCCTCAAATTCTCTCTCTCCCTCTCTCCCTCCCCTCCCGGAGGACCTGCGCCCTAGGACCATGCCTCAGGACTACCTGGCCTGATGACTCCTTGCTGTCCCCAGTCCACCTGGTCGTGCTGCTGCTCCAGTTTCAACTCTTCTGCCTGTGGCTATGGAACACTGACCTGTTCACCGGACGTGCTAACTTGTCCAAGACCTGCTGTTTTCAACTCTCTCTCTCTCTACCGCACCTGCTATTTCAACCTCTAAATGCCCGGCTATGAAAAGCCAAGTGACATTTACTCCTGATGTACTGACCTGTTGCAACCTCTACAACCACTGTGATTATTATTTGACCCTGCTGGTCATCTATGAACGTTTGAACATCTTGGAGAAAAATCTGGCCTTAATGGCCATGTACTGTTATAATCTCCAACCGGCACAGCCAGAAGGGGACTGGTCACCCCACAGAGCCTGGTTCCTCTCTAGGTTTCTTCCTATATTTCTGACTTTCTAGGGAGTTTTTCCTAGCCACCGTGCTTCTACATCTGCATTGCTTGCTTTTGGGGGTTTTAGGCTGGGTTTCTGTATAGCACTTTGTGACATCTGCTGATGTAAAAAGAGCTTTCGACTCTGTCAACCACCGCATTTTTATTGGCAGACTAAATAGCCTTGGTTTCTCAAATGACTGCCTCGCCTGGTTCACTAACTACTTCTCAGATAGAGTTCAATGTGTCAAATCGGAGGGCCTGTTGTCTGGACCTATGGCAGTCTCTATGGGGGTGCCACAGGGTTCAATTCTTGGGCCGACTCTTTTCTCCGTGTATATCAATGATGTCGCTCTTGCTGCTGGTGACTCTCAGATCCACCTCTACGCAGATGACACCATTTTGTATACATCTGGCCCTTCATTGGACACTGTGTTAACAAACCTCCAAACGAGCTTCAATGCCATACAACACTCCTTCAGTAGCCTCCAACTGCTCTTAAACACTAGTAAAACTAAATGTATGCTCTTCAATCGAACGCTGCTGGCACCCGCCCACCCGACTAGAATCACTACTCTCGACGGGTCTGACCTAGAGTATGTGGACAACTACAAATACCTAGGTGTCTGGTTAGACTGTAAACTCTCCTTCCAGACTCACATTAAGAATCTCCAATCCAAAGTTAAATCTAGGATCGGCTTCCTATTTCGCAACAAAGCCTCCTTCACTCATGCTGCCAAACATGCCCTCGTAAAACTGACTATCCTACCGATCCTTGACTTCGGTGATGTCATTTACAAAATTGCCTCCAACACTCTACTCAGCAAATTGGATGTAGTCTATCACAGTGCCATCCGTTTTGTCACCAAAGCCCCATATACTACCCACCACTGTGACCTGTATGCTCTTGTTGGCTGGTCCTCACTACATATTCGCCGCCAAACCCACTGGCTCCAGGCCATCTATAAATCACTGCTAGGCAAATCCCCGCCTTATCTTAGCTCATTGGTCACCATAGCAACACCCACCCGTAGTATGCGCTCCAGCAGGTATATCTCACTGGTCATCCCCAAAGCCAACACCTCCTTTGGCCGCCATTCCTTCCAGTTCTCTGCTACCAATGACTGGAACGAATTGCAAAAATCTCTGAAGCTGGAGACTCTTATCTCCCTCACTAACTTTAAGCATCAGTTGTCAGAGCACCTTACCGATCACTGCACCTGTACACAGCCCATCTGAAATTAGCCCACCCAACTACCTCATCCCCATATTGTTATTTATTTTGCTCATTTGCACCCCAGTATCTCTATTTGCACATAATCTCTTGCACATCTATCATTCCAGTGTTAATACTAATTGTAATTATTTTGCACTATAGCTTATTTATTGCCTTACCTCCATAACGTGCTACATTTGCACACACTGTATATATATCTTCTGTTGTATTTTTGACTTTATGTTTTGTTTTACCCCATATGTAACTCTGTGTTGTTGTTTTTAATCGCACTGCTTTGCTTTATCTTGGCCAGGTCACAGTTGTAAATGAGAACTTGTTCTCAACTGGCTTACCTGGTTAAATAAAGGTGAAATTAAAAATTAAAAAATAAAATAAAATCATGGAAACCATGTGTTTGATGTATTTGATACCATTCCCCTTATTCCGCTCCAGCCACTACCATGAGCCCATCCTCCCCAATTAAGGTGCCACCAACCTGTGCTTGAATTATTCCACATTTTGTTGTGTTACAGCCTGAATTCAAAATGGAAGAAATATATTTTTTTCTCACCCATGTACACACAATAACCCATAATGACAAAGTGGACATCTGTTTTTATAAATTTTAGCTAATTTATTGAAAATGAAATACAGAAATATCTAATTTACTTAAGTATTCACACCCCCAATACTTTGTAGAAGCACCTTTGGCAGCGATTACAGCTGTGAGTCTCTAAGAGCTTTCCACACCTGGATTGTGCAACATTTGCCCATCAAATTGATTGTTGATCATTGCTAGACAACCATTTTCAGTTTGCCCACACATTTTCTATAGGATTGTGGTCAGGGCTTTGTGATGGCCACTCCAATACCTTGACTTTGTTGTCCTTAAGCCATTTTGCCACAACTTTGGAAGTAGGCTTGGGGTCATTGTCCATTTGGAAGACCCATTTGCGACCAATCTTTAACTTCATGACTCATGTCTTGAGATGTTGCGTCAATATATCCACATAATTTTCCTTCCTCATGATGCCATCTATTTTGTGAAGTGCACCAGCCCCTCCTGCAGCAAAGCACACCCACAGCATGATGCTGCCACCCCCGTGCTTCATGGTTGGGATGGTGTTCTTCGGCTTGCAAGCAACCCCCTTTTTCCTCCAAACATAACGATGGTCATTATGGCCAAACAGTTCTATTTTTGTTTCATCAGACAAGAGGACATTTCTCCAAAAAGTACGATCTTTGTCCCCATGTGCAGTTGCAAACCGTACTCTGGCTTTTTATGGCGGTTTTGGAGCAGTGGCTTCTTCCTTGCTGAGCGGCCTTTCAGGTTATGTCGATATAGGGCTTGTTTTACTGTGGATATAGATACTTTTGTAACTGTTTCCTCAAGCATCTTCACAAGGTCATTTGCTGTTGTTCTGGGATTGATTTGCACTTTCTGCACCAAAGTACGTTCATCTCTAGGAGACTTCCTGAGCGGTATGACGGCTGCGTGGTCCCATGGTGTTTATACTTGCTTACTATTGTTTGTACAGATGAACGTGGTACCTTCAGGCGTTTGGAAATTGCTCCCAAGGATGAACCAGACTACAATTTCTTTTCTGAGGTCTTGGCTGATTTCTTTTGATTTTCCCATGATGTCAAGCAAAGAGGCACTGAGTTTGAAGGTAGGCCTTGAAATACATCCACAGGTACACCTCCAATTGACTCAAATGATGTCAATTAGCCTATCAGAAGCTTCTAAAGCCATGACATCATTTTCTGGAATTTTCCAAGCTGTTTAAAGGCACAGTCAATTTAGTGTATGTAAACTTCTGACCCACTGGAATTGTGATACAGTGAATTATAAGTGTCTGTAAACAATTGTTGGAAAAATTACTTGTGTCATGCACAAAGTAGATATCCTAACCGACTTGCCAAAACTATAATTTGTTAACAAGACATTTGTGGAGTGGTTGAAAAACTAGTTTTAATGACTCCAACCTAAGTGTATTTAAACTTCCGACTTCAACTGTATGTAAAAAAAAGTCAGGAACATTTACTGTCTTCTTGGTAAGCATCTCCAGTGTAGATTTGGCCTTTATTTAACTAGGCAAGTCAGTTAAGAACAAATTCGTATTTACAATGACGGCCTACACCGGCCAAACTCGGACAACGCTGGGCCAATTGTTCGCTGCCCTATGGGACTCCCAATCACGGCCGGTTGTGATACAGCCTGGAATCGAACCAGGGGGTCTGTAGTGACGCCTCAAGCACTGAGATGCAGTGCCTTAGACCGCTGCGCCACTCGGGAGCCCAGTGTCTGATGGAAAGCAGACTGAACCAGGTTTTCCTTTAGGATTTTACCTCTACTTAGCTTTATCCTGAAAAACTCCCCTGTCCTTAACGATTAAAAGCATACTCATAATATGATGCAACCACCACTATGCTTGAAAATATCGAGAGTGGTACTTAGTAATGTGTTGTACTGGATTTGCCCCGAACATAACACTTTGTATTCAGGACAAAAAGTTAATTGCTTTGTCACATTTTTTGCAGTATTACTTTACATGCAAACATGATGCATTACATTTACATTTTAGTCATTTAGCAGACGTTCTTATCCAGAGCGACTTACAGTTAGTGAATACATATTTATTTTTTTATACTGGCCCCCCGTGGGAATCAAACCCACAACCCTGGCGTTGCAAACGCCATGCTCTATCAACTGAGCTACATCCCTGCCGGCCATTCCCTCCCCTACCCTGGACGACGCTGGGCCAATTGTGCGCCGCCCATGAATAAAATGCCACTCTAAAATGTGCCGTTTTGTCACACAACACAATGCCACAGATGTCTCATATGTTGAGGGAGCATGCAATTGGCATGCTGACTTCAGGAATGTCCACCAGAGCTGTTGCCAGAGAATGTAATTTCTCTGCCAACGTCGTTTTAGAGAATTTGGCAGTATTTCCAACCGGCCTCATAACCACAGACCACGTGTAGTCACGCCAGCCAAGGACCTCCACATCCGGCTTCTTCACCTGCGGGATCGTCTGAGACCAGCCACCTGGACAGCTGATGAAACTGTGGGTTTGCACAACTGAAGAATTTCTGCACAAACTGTCAGAAACCGTCTCGGGGAAGCTAATCTGCGTGCTCGTCGTCCTAACCAGGGTCTTGACCTGACTGCAGTTCGGCGTTGTAACCGACTTCAGTGTGCAAATGCTCACCTTTGATGGCCACTGGCACGCTGGAGAAGTGTGCTCTTCACGGATCAATCCCGGTTTCAACTGTAATGGCAGATGAGTGGCGTTGTGTGGGTGAGCGGTTTGCTGATGTCAATGTTGTGAACAGAGTGCCCCATGGTGGTGGTGGGGTTATAGTATGGGCAGGCATAAGCTACGGACAGTGAACACGATTGCATTTGATCAATGGCAATTTGAATGCACAGAAATACCGTGATGAGATCATGAGGCCCATTGTCGTGCCATTCATCCGCCATCATCACCTCATGTTTCAGCATGATAATGCACAGCCCCATGTCGCAAGGATCTGTATACAATTCCTGGAAGCTGAAAATGTCCCAGTTCTTCCATGGCCTGCATACTCACCAGACATGACACCCATTGAGCATGTTTAGGATGCTCTGGATAGACGTGTACGACAGCGTGTTCCAGTTCCCGCCAATATCCAGCAACTTTGCACAGCCATTGAAGAGGAGTGGGACAACATTCCACAGGCAACAATCAACAGCCTGGTCAACTCTATACAAAGGAGATGTGTTGCGCTGCATGAGGCAAATGGTGGTCACACCAGATACTGACTGGATTTCTGATCCACACCCCTACCTTTTTTTAAAGGTATCTGTGACCAACAGATGCATATCTGTATTCCCAGTCATGTGAAATCCATAGATTAGGGCCTAATGAATTTATTTCAATTGACTGATTGAACTATAACTCAGTAAAATCTTTGAAATTGTTGCATGTTGTGTTTATATTTTTGTTCAGTGTATTTAAAAAGCAAATAATTTTAGACTAGAGTATTTTACTGGGTGACTTTCACTTTTACTTGAGTAATTTTCTATTCAGTTATCTTAACTTTTACTCAAGTATAACAATTGGGTACTTTTTCCACCACTGAAAACTGGCTAAGTCTTTGAAACCTGTACTGGCCTAGGTTGATGTCCTGTCAGTGCTGAAGAGTAGACAATCCCAGCAGTAAAGCTTCTTGGTTTGCTCACACCCAGTCATCCATGGATTGCGCTCATAATTGTTAGCTTGAAAATGCCTTTCAAAGCTCTTTCCTCGTTGCACCAATCCTGCCAGTGCTGGTGTGGGCCTTCCCCTCTGCACAACATTTAACACACACTACAACAAAAGCATGGGAAAACTAGGGTACTGCTCACTATTGGCTCTCAGTCAGTAGTGAAATGTCAGAAGGCCTAGACACATATATAAAAAAAAATCTAACAGCCCCACCCATTGCAAGTCAAAATGTGATTGGTTCATTCCACTGTCACTCCAAAATTCTGCTCTAATACAATTGAATGGCAAAGGCCTTCTCTCCATCTTCTGAAGGCCTAGCCAATGACTGGCTGAGCTAGCTAGATTTTTCTGCCCAGAGACCAACAAAGATAAATACTGATTGGATATTTTTTAACACTTATCTTTCCAACACAAACAGACAAGATGAAATCAGATCATAATTTTTTTTTGAAAAGATGAAATAGACATTAAAAAGAAATGTAATAAAAAAATATATTTGCATTTTAATAACTCCTTAGGCCTTCTCTGAAGGCCCTCAGGGTTCCTGACTGTTAACCTGTTTAAAGGTCTACTCACATCGGCTACGGAGAGCTAGATCACACAGTCATCCGGAATAGCTGGTGCTCTCATGTATGGTTCAGTGTTGCTTGCCTCAAAGCGAGCATAGAAGGAATTTAGCCTGTCTGGTAGGCTTGCGTCACTGGGCAGCTCGTGGCTGGGTTTCCCTTTGTAATCTGTGATAGTTTGCAAGCCCTGCCACATCTGACGAGCGTCAGAGCCGGCGTAGTAGGATTCGATCTGTTTGATGGCTTGTCGGAGGTCATAGCGGAATTTCTTATGTGTCCGGATTAGTGTCCCACTTCTTGAAAGCAGCAGCTCTAGCCTTTAGCTCAGTGCGGATGTTGCCTGTAATCCATGGCTTCTAGTTGGGATATGTACGTACGGTCACTGTGGGGACGATGTCGTCGATGCACTTATTAATGAAGCTGGTGACTCATGTGGTAAACTCTTCAATGTTATCGGATGAACCCTGCAACATATTCCAGTCTGTGCTAGCGAAACAGTCCTGTAGCTTAGCATCCACTTCATCGGACCACAGTAAATATATTTAGTTATTAAGAGGTCTCTCAATAATCATTCTCACATTAGCACATTGCTAGTAGTCTCTGACAAATATTAAAGCAGGGCTTGGTTAAAATCCTGGATGGGAGACCAAATGAATAGCTGTAGATAGATCAACTCTCCAGTAGGAGGTGCTGCCCAGCCTATTATAAAACATTTTTTATAGTGGATATAACGTTGAAGATCTGACGTTGTTTCAAAGGTACAAATTCAACATATTTTATACAAGATTTCTCTATGTTGAATATTGGTTACAATGATGACATAATCCTTTTACAGGTGAATAGCCATCTCTCCATCACCTGTTGGGGCTTGTTTCAATGGCGAGGACCAGATGAGTAATCTGCATTTCTGACGTGTAGCCTACCATCATATTTATGTCTTATTTGGCGTATTGAACAATGATTTTTACTTTGACATGTTCTTGTATAAGTATTTTTTCCATGGCTTGTGATAGGCTATTCCATACATGCCGTGTGTTCATTTTAGATCTATTGTTGATGTTTTCAGGTGTGTGAATGTAATGGAAACAACCATCAGGTAAATCACAGAGAAAAACATAATCAGCACTGGAGGAGCTTAAAGTTGATCATAGACCCTGCATTAAAGAATGGATTTTATAAAGCGTATCGTTACGATGGGCAACATTTCAACATGCCAGTGAGTAAATAGATTTTTTGGTTTTTACCAGTTGTATTCATCTTTCAAACTCTTATTTGTAGGCTACTTATTGAATGTTGTTAGAGATACTAGCCCTTGGCCTAAACTTTCTTTCGACAACACAAAGAGGTCTGTCAATCCTGGAGCCGACAAGGTGAAAACCTGTCACTGTTCCCTTGAACAAGGCACTTAACCCCAATTGCTCCTGGGTTGCTGGACAATGGTGACCCTGGCCATGATCACACTCCCTGCGGGTGTCTCAGGGGAAGTTGGGATATGCAAAAATCACATTTCCATTACACACTTGTACAAGTGTGTAACAAGACAAATATAAGCACCTCCCAAATTATTATTATTGATGTATACTGAATCAGGTTCAGGATCCCAGAATCTGTCGTCTTTGGACCAAATTCAGAGACACTGACCAGCTGGTCCCCACATTTAGGTTAACAACCCTTACTCTGTGATGACATTCATGTGAGAAACAATCTCTGATCTTACATAATAATAATTGTTTACCAACTGACAATCTTTGTTATCGGATTTACATTTATAGATTGATGTATGCTATGTCAGCCCTCCCAAGGAAGTGACATTTGCCAGGTTAAATGACAATGTAAGGGAGGGTTTCTTGACTACCACGTGTAAAAGTATGGACAGATTGAGGAAGTTGAAATCTCGTATAATCCTAAAAACAAGAATAATTTAGGAATTGCTAAAGTAATCTTCGACAGAGTCAAGGCTGCAAAGGACACCGTGGATCACCTTCATGACACCTCTGTCATGGTGAACATTATGCATGTGGAGCTTTATCCAAAAGGTAGGTTAATATAGAACAGGATGACCATTTAACATATCCTAGTTAATTACACATACATAACTACTATCAATAAATGTGATAATAGATTATGATTTATGATTTTCTATTGGCTTTTTATGTCTCCTAAATTACTGGAAACATGGAGTGTTTATTCACTAGGAGGTTGATCCGTCTGACTCTAATCCTCAGGTGAAAACAAAATGTGGTACTTCCAGCTCCTTGTTAGTGGACTTTACACCCCTTGGACATTGCCAGTGGGCAGTGTTGAGCACACCCTCCAAAACCTAAGTGAGAGTTCAAATCAAATTTTATGTGTCAAGTACACGTGTTTAGCAGATGTTATTGCGGGTGTCGCGAAATGCTTGTGCTTCTAGCTCCAACAGTGCAGTAATATCTAACAATTTCACAACATATACCCGATACACACAAATCTATGTAAGGAATGGAATTTAAGAATATATACATATATGGACAAGCAATGACAGAGTGGCATGGACTAAGATACAGTATAATATTATAGAATACAGTATATACATACAGTGGGGAGAACAAGTATTTGATACACTGCCGATTTTGCAGGTTTTCCTACTTACAAAGCATGTTGTCACGTTCGTTAAATGACGGGTCAGATCAAGGCGCAGCGTGATATGCATACATGTTTATTTTAAACTTAATAAACAACGACAAAACAATAAACCAACGAAACGTGACGTCCAAAGGTAACACACAACAAACCTCACACGGAACAAGATCCCACAACTCAATAGTGCCCATAGGCTGCCTAAGTATGGTCCCCAATCAGAGACAACGAGCGACAGCTGCCTCTGATTGGGAACCACACCGGCCAACAACAAATACACATACTAGAATATAAACATAGATATACACCACATAGAAAATCACACCCTGACTCAACAAATAAGAGTCCCCTGAGTCAGGGCGTGACAGTAACCCCCCCCCCCCCCCCCAAAGGTGCGGACTCCGACCGCACAACCTTTACTTAACAGGGTAGGGGCCGGGTGGGCATTCCGCCTCGGAGGCGGAGGCGGATCCGGCTCCGGGCGTAACGACCACCTATTCTCCGCCTCCCTGTTGCGCCCCTGGTCTGGTCTGGATCTCGGCGCGCTGCTTCCCCTCTCCTTCCTCCCACTATACTCCAAGCCCTGTCTGGACCCTGGTGTGGGAGACCCCGAACCTGGAGAGGGGCTGACGTCTGGGTCTGGACTGGAGCCGCTGACCGGAGCTGGACCAGACACCGGTGGAGCGGACTGCTCAGGCTCCGGAGTGGAGCCGCTGACCGGAGCTGGACTGGACCCCGGTGGAGTGGACTACTCTGGCTCCGGAGTGGAGCAGCTGACCGGAGCTGGATCAGGCACCGGTGGAGCGGACTTCTCTGGCTCCGGACTGGAGCAGCTGACCGGAGCTGGACTGGACCCCGGTGGAGTGGACTGCTCTGGCTCCGGAGTGGAGCAGCTGACTGGTGCCGGACCAGGCACCGGTGGAATGGGCACGGGCCGTGCCGGACTGGACACACGCACCACTGGTCTGGTGCGAGGAGCAGGCACGGGCCGAACCGGACTAGGAACATGCACCACTGTCTTGGTGCGAGGAGCAGGAACGGGCCGGGCCGGACTGGCGACACGCACCACTGGTTTGGTGCGAGGAGCAGGAACAGGCCGGGCCGGACTGGCGACGCGCACCACTAGGTTGGTGCGAGGAGCAGAAACAGGCCGGGCCGGACTGGCGACGCGCACCACTGGCTTGGTGCGCGGAGCAGGAGCAGGCCGGGCCGGACTGGCGACGCGCACCACTGGCTTGGTGCGAGGAGCAGGAACAGGCCGGGCCGGGCTGGCGACGCGCACCACTCGTTTGGTGCGAGGAGCAGGCACGGGCCGAACCGGACTAGGAACATGCACCACTGGCTTGGTGCGAGGAGCAGGAACGGGCCGGGCCGGACTGGCGACGCGCACCACTAGGTTGGTGCGAGGAGCAGAAACAGGCCGGGCCGGACTGGCGACGCGCACCACTGGCTTGGTGCGCGGAGCAGGAGCAGGCCGGGCCGGACTGGCGACGCACACCACTGGCTTGGTGCGAGGAGCAGGAACAGGCCGGGCCGGGCTAAAGACGCGCACCACTCGTTTGGTGCGAGGAGCAGGAACAGGCTGGGCCGGGCTGGGAACACGCACCACTGGTTTGGTACGAGGAGCAGGTACAGGCCGGGCCGGGCTGGTGACGCGCACCACTCGTTTGGTGCGAGGAGCAGGAACAGGCCGGGCCGGGCTGGGAACACGCACCACTGGTTTGGTGCGAGGAGCAGGAACAGGCCGGGCCGGGCTGGGAACACGCACCACTGGTTTGGTGCGGGGAGCAGGCACGGGCCGTACCGGACTGTGGAGGTCTGAAGCGGAGTGCTGGCACAACCCGTCCTGGCTGGATGCCTACTTCCGCACAGTATGTGTGAGGCATTATCACAGGACGCACAGGGCTGTGCACGCGCACTGGCGATACAGTACGTAGAACCGGCGCAGGATATGCGGGACCGAGGAGGCGTACTGGAGACCAGGAGCGTTGAGCCGGCACACCCTGTCCTGGCTGGATGCCCATCTTCGCACGGCACGTGCGTGGTGCTAGCACAGGACGTACAGGACTGTGCCGGCACACTGGCGACACAGTACATAGCTCCGCATAACACAGAACCTGCCCAGTCACACGCTTCCTCGCGTGAGTACGGGGAGTTGGCTCTGCTCTAACACTAGGCTCCGCCAACCACCCTTTTAGCCCCCCCAAAACATTTTCTTGGGGCTGTCTCTCGTGCTTCTTCCTTCGGCCGGCGCCTTCTGCGTTGCCGCTGCTCCTCTCTATACCGGGCCTCCACCTTCTCTTCCCAAGGACGGCGATCCATCCCGGCCTGAATCTCCTCCCATGTCCAGGATCCCTTTCCTTCCAGGATCTCCTCCCATGTCCAAGCTGTCTGCTCCTGGACATGCTGCTTGGTCCGTGTTTGGTGGGATCTTCTGTCACGTTCGTTCAATGACGGGTCAGATCAAGGCGCAGCGTGATATGCATACATGTTTATTTTTAACTTAATAAACAACGACTAAACAATAAACTAACGAAACGTGACGTCCAAAGGTAACACACAACAAACCTCACACGGAACAAGATCCCACAACTCAATAGTGCCCATAGGCTGCCTAAGTATGGTCCCCAATCAGAGACAACGAGCGACAGCTGCCTCTGATTGGGAACCACACCGGCCAACAAGAAATACACATACTAGAATATAAACATAGATATACACCACATAGAAAATCACACCCTGACTCAACAAATAAGAGTCCCCTGAGTCAGGGCGTGACACATGTAGAGGTCTGTAATTCTTATCATAGGTACACTTCAACTGTGAGAGACGGAATCTAAAACAAAAATCCAGAAAATCACATTGTATGATTTTTAAGTAATTAATTTGCATTTTATTGCATGACATAAGTATTTGATACATCAGAAAAGCAGAACTTAATATTTGGTACAGAAACCTTTGTTTGCAATTAAAGAGATCATACGTTTCCTGTAGGTCTTGACCAGGTTTGCACACACTGCAGCAGGGATTCTGGCCCACTCCTCCATACAGACCTTCTCCAGATCCTTCAGGTTTCGGGGCTGTCGCTGGGCAATACGGACTTTCAGCTCCCTCCAAAGATTTTCTATTGGGTTCAGGTCTGGAGACTGGCTAGGCCACTCCAGGACCTTGAGATGCTGGATAAAGGGCGGCAGGTAGCTTAGTGGGTAAGAGCGTTGTGCCAGTAACCGAAAGGTCGCTGGTTCTAATCCCCGAGCCGACTAGGTGAAAAATCTGTTGATGTGCCCTTAAGCAAGGCACTTAACCCTAATTGTCCTGTAAGTCGCTCTGGATAAGAGCGTCTGCTAAATGACGTAAATGTAAATGTAATGCTTCTTATGGAGCCACTCCTTAGTTGCCCTGGCTGTGTGTTTTGGGTCGTTGTCATGCTGGAAGACCCAGCCACGACCCATCTTCAATGCTCTTACTGAGGGAAGGAGATTGTTGGCCAAGATCTCGCGATACATGGCCCCATCCATCCTCCCCTCAATACGGTGCAGTCGTCCTGTCCCCTTTGCAGAAAAGCATCCCCAAAGAATGATGTTTCCACCTCCATGCTTCACGGTTGGGATGGTGTTCTTGGGGTTGTACTCATCCTTCTTCTTCCTCCAAACATGGCGAGTGGAGTTTAGACCAAAAAGCTCTATTTTTGTCTCATCAGACCACATGACCTTCTCCCATTCCTGCTCTGGATCATCCAGATGGTCATTGGCAAACTTCAGACAGGCCTGGACATGCGCTGGATTGAGCAGGGGGACCTTGCGTGCGCTGCAAGATTTTAATCCATGACGGCGTAGTGTGTTACTAATGGTTTTCTTTGAGACTGTGGTCCCAGCTCTCTTCAGGTCATTGACCAGGTCCTGACATGTAGTTCTGGGCTGATCCCTCACCTTCCTCATGATCATTGATGCCCCACGAGGTGAGATCTTGCATGGAGCCCCAGACCGAGGGTGATTGACCGTCATCTTGAACTTCTTCCATTTTCTAATAATTGCGCCAACAGTTGTTGCCTTCTCACCAAGCTGCTTGCCTATTGTCCTTTAGCCCACCCCAGCCTTGTGCAGGTCTACAATTTTATCCCTGATGTCCTTACACAGCTCTCTGGTCTTGGCCATTGTGGAGAGGTTGGAGTCTGTTTGATTGAGTGTGTGGACAGGTGTCTTTTATACAGGTAACGAGTTCAAACAGGTGCAATTAATACAGGTAATGAGTGGAGAACAGGAGGGCTTCTTAAAGAAAAACTAACAGGTCTGTGAGAGACGGAATTCTTACTGGTTGGTAGGTGATCAAATACTTATGTCATGCAATAAAATGCAAATGAATTACTTAAAAATCATACAATGTGATTTTCTGGATTTTTGTTTTAGATTCCGTCTCTCACATTTGAAGTGTACCTATGATAAAAATTACAGACCTCTACATGCTTTGTAAGTAGGAAAACCTGCAAAATCGGCAGTGTATCAAATACTTGTTCTCCTCACTGTATGAGATGAGTATTGCAAGATATGTAAACATTATTAAAGTGACTAGTGTTCCATTTCTTAAAGTGGCCAGTGATTTCAATAGGCAGCAGCAGCCTCTAATGTGCTAGTGATGGCTATTTCACAGTCTGATGGCCTTGAGATAGAAGCTGTTTTTCATTCTCTCGGTCCCAGCTTTGATGCACCTGTACTGACCTCGCCTTCTGGATGATAGTGGGGTGAACAGGCAGTGGCTCGGGTGGTTGATGTCCTTGATGATTTTTTTGACCTTCCTGTGACATCGGGTGCTCTAGGTGTCCTGGAGGGCGGGTAGTTTGCCCCCAGTAATGCGTTCGGCAGACCGCACCACCCTCTGGAGAGCCCTACGGTTGCGGGCGGTGCAGTTGCCATACCAGGCGGTGATACAGCCCGACAGGATGCTCTCAATCGTGCATCTGTAAAAGTTTGTGAGGGTTTTAGGTGCTAAGACACATTTCTTCAGCCTCCTAAGGTTGAAGAGGCTCTGTTTGCAAGTGATACAGCTCTACTACTGTGTTCTATTAGTATTTTTCTAACATAGACAGAGTTCAATCTTGTGAAACATTGTTTAATACACACATTCTTTCTCTATAATCAGGACAGCGATCCTCTGCAGAGACTGACTGATGGGAGTTCATCATTGACAAGGTATATTTCCCGCCCCACCAGCGTGGATACATCTCTCTCCCTGGACACAGCCTACTCCAGTATCTGGCAGCTTTGGGCAGACGCCCCTCTCTCAGGGCACCCCTCACACCCCCTGCCTGTCTGGGACCCCTCTCTCGCAGGATTCCTGCTACTCCAGCCAGCACACCACACCAGTCCACCAAGTCAGTCAGAGCGAACACTACTTCTCCTTCTATACTGCTCGCAGGCGCTTGATGCGTGATGTATGACATTGTCATCCAGGGAGACCTTATGTGAGATCTAACCATTGGAGCTCAGAGCTAAGCTCTCTTCTCAAACACCTCCAACCTTCTCCTACTCTCCCTCTCCCACCCCAAACCTTGGCTGCTGGCAGCAGCTACAAATCTTCCTCCCTCTGGTATCAGAACCCCCTGCCCTCAGCTAATGCTAACCCTGCCACAGAGCCTCCCTTCTATCCCTCCCTTCCTGAACAATCCAAGATGGCGTAGCAGTGCGGTCGTGTATTCTGTAGTGTGCTCGTATAAATAGCCTGTTTTTATATTTTTTCGTATATATTTCTCAATCTCACTTTTCATCCTTCAACTAAATATACTTTCCTGCAACCCGCCTCACCCAATGTGGAACGGATTCTATTATTTCTTATACCTTTTTATCTAGAACCTCCGGCTGAAACTAGCCAGCTAACTAGCTACTTGCTATTAGCCACCATTAGCGGTTTTCACCATTGTCCGTGGCCTGCACTACCTACCAGCCAGCTCTAGCCTGGACAATTATCGGCCAGTCTGCACAGTCTGCACAGCGCGCTATCGACCCAGAACATATCGGATTTTCTGCCGGAATCACTGAATCACTGGACCTTAACATAGGATCATTGCAACTAGCTAGCTGCAACCGAATGGATGTTGTTGTTGGCTAAACACCACTGTCCCGAAGCAAGCACCAGTTAGCCTTGAGCTAGCCTCCTGCCAGGCCCATCTCCCGGCTATCTACCTCTCTGTCAACCGGACATGACCTCCTAGTGTCGACACGGAGCCCCGCCGATCCATCACGACTGGTCTGCCGACGTAATCGTCTGATGTGGTTTCAACAGGCTTCCTGTTGCGACGACCAAGAAGAGCCATCTGCTTGCCCCGGCTCGCTAGCACACGCAATCAAAAGCCGTGCCTCCTGCTCGCCTGTGCCGTAGCAGCCATCGAACTGCTCCCAGACTCACCTATTGCTGTTCACTGGACCTTATGATCACTCAGTTACACAGCTGATGCCTGCTGGACTGTTCTTTTACACGGTACCCCATCCTGTTTATCTGTCCTGTTTATCTGTTTAGCCTCAGCCCAAACTTTCGTCGCCATTACCAGTTGTTGCGTTAGCTCTCTCGAATAACACCTGTGATTGCTTTATGCCTCTCTCCCATGTCAATATGCCTTGCCTATTGCTGTTTCGGTTAGTTCTCATTATACAATTTCACTGTCACGCTCAACCAGCCTCAGATAGCTCCTTTGTCCCACCCCCCATACACGCGGAGACCGGCTCAATCGGTGCCTCCAGTGATGCTATCTCTTTCATCGTTACCCAACGCTTAGGTTTACTTCCACTGTACTCATATCCTTCCATATCCTTGTCTGTACATAATGCACTGAATCTATTCTACAACGCCTGGAAATCTGCCCCTTTTATTCTCTGTACCCAACGCACTAGAAGAACAGTTCTTAAAGCCTTTAGCCGTATCCTTATTCTACTCCTCCTCTGTTACTCTGGTGATGTAGAGGTTAACCCAGGCCCTGTAGCACCCAGTTTCACTCCTACTCCCCAGGCGCTATGTTTTGTTGACTTCTGTAACCGTAAAAGCCTTGGTTTCTTGCATGTTAACATCAGAAGCGTCCTCCCTAAGTTTGAGTTATTCACTGCGTTAGCACACTCCGCCAACCCTGATGTTCTAGCAGTGTCTGAATCCTGGCTTAGGAAGGCCACCAAAAACTCTGAAATGTCCATCCCCAACTACAACATTTTCCGTCTAGAAATAACTGCCAAAGGGGGCGGAGTTGCAATCTACTGTAGAGATAGCCTGCAGAGCTCTATCATACTATCCAGGTCTATGCCCAAACAGTTTGAGCTTCTACTTCTAAAAATCCACCTTTCCAGAAATAAGTCTATCACTGTTGCTGCTTGCTACAGACCCCCCTCAGGCCCCAGCTGTGCCCTGGAAACCATATGTGAATTGATTGCCCCCCATCTATCCTCAGAGTTCATACTGCTTGGTGACCTAAACTGGGATATGCTTAACACCCTGGCTGTCCTACAATCTAAACTAGATGCCCTCAATCTCACACAAATTATCAAGGAACCTACCAAGTACAACCCTAAATCCGTAAACATGGGCACCCTCATAGATATCATCCTGACTAATTTACCCTCTAAATACACCTCCACTGTCTTCAACCAGGATCTCAGCGATCACTGCCTCATTGCCTGCGTCTGTAATGGGTCTGTGGTCAAACGACCACCCCTCATCACTGTCAAACGCTCCCTAAAACACTTCAGCGAGCAGGCCTTTCTAATTGACCTGGCCCGGGTATCCTGGATGGATATTGACCTCATTCCGTCAGTAGAGGATGCCTGGTTGTTCTTTAAAAGTGTTTTCCTCTCCATCTTAAATAAGCATGCCCCATTCAAAAAATTCAGAACTAAGAACAGATATAGCCCCTGGTTCACCCCAGACTTGACTGCCCTTGACCAGCAGAAAAACATCCTGTGGCGTACTGCATTAGCATCGACAGCCCCCGCGATATGCAACTTTTCAGGGAAGTCAGGAACCAATATACACAATCAGTTAGGAAAGCAAAGGCTAGCTTTTTCAAACAGAAATGTGCATCCTGTAGCACTAACTCCAAAAAGTTTTGGGACACTGTAAAGTCCATGGAGAATAAGAGCACCTCCTCCCAGCTGCCCACTGCACTGAGGCTAGGAAACACTGTCACCACCGATAAATCTACGATAATCGAGAATTTCAATAAGCATTTTGCTACGGCTGGCCAAGCTTTCCACCAGGCTACCACTACCCCGGCCACCAGCTCTGCACCCTCCGCTGCAAATTGCCCATGCCCCCCCCCCCCCCTGCTTCTCCTTCACCCAAATTCAGATAGCTGATGTTCTGAAAGAGCTGCAAAATCTGGAACCCTACAAATCAGCTGGGCTAGACAATCTGGAGCCTTTCTTTCTATAATTAGCCGCTGAAATTGTAGCAACCCCTATTACTAGCCTGTTCAACCTCTCTTTCGTATCATCTGAGATCCCCAGAGATTGGAAAGCTGCCGCGGTCACCCCCCTCTTCAAAGGGGGTGACACTCTAGATCCAAACTGTCACAGACCTATATCCATCCTGCGCTGCCTTTCGAAAGTATTAACAGTTAACAAACAGATCACAGACAATTTCGAATCCCACCGTACCTTCTCCGCTATGCAATCTGGTTTCCGAGCTGGTCATGGGTGCACCTCAGCCACGCTCAAGGTCCTAAAGGATATTATAACCGCGATCGATAAAAGACAGTACTGTGCAGCCGTCTTCATCGACCTGGCCAAGGCTTTCGACTCTGTCAATCACTGCATTCTTATTGCCAGACTAAATTGCCTTGGTTTCTCAAATGACTGCCTCACCTGGTTCACCAACTACTTCTCAGATAGAGTTCAATGTGTCAAATCAGAGGGCCTGTTGTCTGGACCTCTGGCAGCCTCTATGGGGGTGCCACAGGGTTCAATTCTCGGGCCGACTCTATTCTCTGTGTATATCAATGATGTTGCTCTTGCTGCTGATGACTCTCAGATCCACCTCTACGCAGACGACACCATTTTGTATACATCTGGTCCTTCATTGGACACTGTGTTATCAAACCTCCAAACGAGCTTCAATGCCATACAACACTCCTTCCGTAGCCTCCAACTGCTCTTAAACGCTAGTAAAACTAAATGCATGCTCTTCAATCGAACGCTGCTTGCACCCGCCCGCCCGACTAGAATCACTACTCTCGGCGGGTCTGACTTAGAATTTGTGGACAACTACAAATACAGTGGGGAAAAAAAGTATTTAGTCAGCCACCAATTGTGCAAGTTCTCCCGCTTAAAAAGATGAGAGAGGCCTGTAATTTTCATCATAGGTACACGTCAACTATGACAGACAAAATGAGAAAAAAAAATCCAGAATATCACATTGTAGGATTTTTTATGAATTTATTTGCAAATTATGGTGGAAAATAAGTATTTGGTCAATAACAAAAGTTTCTCAATACTTTGTTATATACCCTTTGTTGGCAATGACACAGGTCAAACGTTTTCTGTAAGTCTTCACAAGGTTTTCACACACTGTTGCTGGTATTTTGGCCCATTCCTCCATGCAGATCTCCTCTAGAGCAGTGATGTTTTGGGGCTGTCGCTGGGCTACACGGACTTTCAACTCCCTCCAAAGAATTTCTATGGGGTTGAGATCTGGAGACTGGCTAGGCCACTCCAGGACCTTGAAATGCTTCTTACGAAGCCACTCCTTCGTTACCCGAGCGGTGTGTTTGGGATCATTGTCATGCTGAAAGACCCAGCCACGTTTCATCTTCAATGCCCTTGCTGATGGAAGGAGGTTTTCACTCAAAATCTCACGATACATGGCCCCATTCATTCTTTCCTTTACACGGATCAGTCGTCCTGGTCCCTTTGCAGAAAAACAGCCCCAAAGCATGATGTT
Source organism: Coregonus lavaretus (assembly GCF_964263955.1). Taxonomy (NCBI): domain Eukaryota; kingdom Metazoa; phylum Chordata; class Actinopteri; order Salmoniformes; family Salmonidae; genus Coregonus; species Coregonus lavaretus. Next base: position 17,977,984 of record NC_140004.1, read on the forward strand.
TCCACCCCCATGCTTCACAGTAGGTATGGTGTTCTTTGGATGCAACTCAGCATTCTTTGTCCTCCAAACACGACAAGTTTAGTTTTTACCAAAAAGTTCTATTTTGGTTTCATCTGACCATATGACATTCTCCCAATCCTCTTCTGGATCATCCAAATGCACTCTAGCAAACTTCAGACGGGCCTGGACATGTACTGGCTTAAGCAGGGGGACACGTCTGGCACTGCAGGATTTGAGTCCCTGGCGGCGTAGTGTGTTACTGATGGTAGGCTTTGTTACTTTGGTCCCAGCTCTTTGCAGGTCATTCACTAGGTCCCCCCGTGTGGTTCTGGGATTTTTGCTCACCGTTCTTGTGATCATTTTGACCCCACTGGGTGAGATCTTGCGTGGAGCCCCAGATCGAGGGAGATTATCAGTGGTCTTGTATGTCTTCCATTTCCTAATAATTGCTCCCACAGTTGATTTCTTCAAACCAAGCTGCTTATCTATTGCAGATTCAGTCTTCCCAGCCTGGTGCAGGTCTACGATTTTGTTTCTGGTGTCCTTTGACAGCTCTTTGGTCTTGGCCATAGTGGAGTTTGGAGTGTGACTGTTTGAGGTTGTGGACAGGTATCTTTTATACTGATAACAAGTTCAAACAGGTGCCATTAATACAGGTAACGAGTGGAGGACAGAGGAGCCTCTTAAAGAAGAAGTTACAGGTCTGTGAGAGCCAGAAATCTTGCTTGTTTGTAGGTGACCAAATACTTATTTTCCACCATAATTTGCAAATAAATTCAAAAAAAATCCTACAATGTGATTTTCTGGAATTTTTTTCCTCAATTTGTCTGTCATAGTTGACGTGTACCTATGATGAAAATTACAGGCCTCTCTCATCTTTTTAAGTGGGAGAACTTGCACAATTGGTGGCTGACTAAATACTTTTTTCCCCCACTGTCCCTAGGTGTCTGGTTAGACTGTAAACTCTCCTTCCGGACTCAATCAATCAATCAATTTTATTTTATATAGCCCTTCTTACATCAGCTAATATCTCGAAGTGCTGTACAGAAACCCAGCCTAAAACCCCAAACAGCTAGTAATGCAGGTGTAGAAGCACGGTGGCTAGGAAAAACTCCCTAGAAAGGCGAAAACCTAGGAAGAAACCTAGAGAGGAACCAGGCTATGAGGGGTGGCCAGTCCTCTTCTGGCTGTGCCGGGTGGAGATTATAACAGAACCATGCCAAGATGTTCAAAAATGTTCATAAGTGACAAGCATGGTCAAATAATAATCAGGAATAAATCTCAGTTGGCTTTTCATAGCCGATCATTAAGAGTTGAAAACAGCAGGTCTGGGACAGGTAGGGGTTCCATAACCGCAGGCAGAACAGTTGAAACTGGAACAGCAGCAAGGCCAGGCGGACTGGGGACAGCAAGGAGTCACCACGGCCGGTAGTCCCGACGTATGGTCCTAGGGCTCAGGTCTCTCAGTTGGCTTTTCATAGCCGATCATTAAGAGTTGAAAACAGCAGGTCTGGGACAGGTAGGGGTTTCGTAGCCGCAGGCAGAACAGTTGAAACTGGAATAGCAGCAAGGCCAGGCGGACTGACAAATCCCCCGGACTCACATTAAGCATCTCCAATCCAAAGTTAAATATAGAATCAGCTTCCTATTTCGCAACAAAGCCTCTTTCACTCATGCTGCCAAACATGCCCTCGTAAAACTGACTATCCTACCGATCCTTGACTTTGGCGATTTACAAAATAGCCTCCAACACTCTACTCAGCAAATTGGATGTAGTCTATCACAGTGCCATCCGTTTTGTCACCAAAGCCCCATATACTACCCACCATTGTGACCTGTACGCTCTCGTTGGCTGGCCCTCACTACATATTCGTCGCCAAACCCACTGGCTCCAGGTCATCTATAAATCACTGCTAGGCAAATCCCCGCCTTATCTTAGCTCATTGGTCACCATAGCAATACCCACCCGTAGTATGCGCTCCAGCAGGTATATCTCACTGGTCATCCCCAAAGCCAACACCTCCTTTGGCCGCCACTCCTTCCAGTTCTCTGCTGCTAATGACTGGAACGAACTGCAAACATCTCTGAAGCTGGAGACTCTTATCTCCCTCACTAACTTTAAGCATCAGTTGTCAGAGCAGCTTACCGATCACTGCACCTGTACACAGCCCATCTGAAATTAGCCCACCCAACTACCTCATCCCCATATTGTTATTTATTTTGCTAATTTTCACCCCAGTATCTCTATTTGCACATCATCTTCTGCACATCTATCACTCCAGTGTTAATACTAAATTGTAATTATTTTGCACTATGGCCTATTTATTGCCTTACCTCCATAACTTACTACATTTGCACACACTGTATATAGATTTTATATTGTGTTATTGACTGTATGTTTTTGTTTATCCCATGTGTAACTCTGTGGTGTTGTTGTTTTTATCGCACTGCTTTGCTTTATCTTGGCCAGGTCACAGTTGTAAATGAGAACTTGTTCTCAACTGGCCTACCTGGTTAAATAATGGTTAAATAAAAAATAAATAAAAAACAAGAGTCCGGGAGGGTTCCCTCTCTACCTCCTGCCTTTGAAGCTTTCACTCTGAGCAGCATCTCTGACAGTGCCACAAGCATGAACATGGTACCTCTAAGGGAGATGCCCCAGTCTCCCCCGTCTGGGCCCGATGCGGGCATTACAGAGCCGCCCCCTTCCCCTCCCAATAACTCTCCTGGAAGCCCGATCCCAGTAGCAGAGAGCCCCAGCCGGGACTCACGCATTGAGATGCTGCTCAGGAGAGTTCCTGCCTCCCTCTCCATGGTGAAAGGGCTTTGGATGCATTTGATTCCCTCCCTCCAACCCTTACCCTCAAATCCCCCCTTTCATCCCTCCCATTCCAGTTCCTCTTTCCAATGGTGTTATTTCAATCCCCCCACCAGGATTACAGGCTTCTCCCCAAAGAATGTAAGAGATACGCTGCGCCACCTAGTGGACTGGCTGCGCCACTATGGAAAAAAATGATATCATATGATGCCATTTTTTGCTCTAGATTGCAGGAAATGGCAGTTATAGGTGTTTAAAAATGCATAAATCTCTGAGTCAAAGGCGGCACTGTTCCCCTCCGGGCCTTCCCTCGGCCATACTCAGCAGCACCACCTTGTTAAAAAATCCAAAGAGAACCCTGGGATTCCCTCTGCTTCCTCCATACATTCCCCCGCTTCTTACTGTCCTTGGGCCTCCTCCACCTATGGCAGCCCCTCCCTCTATCCTACACCCAGTTTAGCATACGCCTTGAACACGCTGCACACTGTGCATTTGGACAAGGTTAATGGCCTGCCTGGGTGTGGCAGTTTGCCAGTATCTTTCCCTGGGCCCCCCTGGCCCCTGCCCCCCCATCTTGGCCACCTTCAAACCCTCTGTGCCCCTGCCAGGCTACATACCTCTGCTTATAAGGCCACTGTGGAAATGGTGTTGGCAGTCATTACGGAGAAGCTTAATGGTTGAGGGGGTATCCTTCAGTGGATTTGATGAGTGGTGGAATAGCTACCTGCCTTCCTTCAAGGATAGGCTATGGCTGCTACCACTGACCTTAAAATTAAGAGTATCAAATAAGGTACTGTGACTGTGGGGGTGTTTATCATGATGGCATTCATTGGTAATCATGATGGCTTTTGTTCATGTGTAGGTAAAGAGGAAAGAGCCCGATGAGCCAATTGCCTCAGAGGACCCCAAAAGGAAATGGCCCTACACACCTGTGAATGATGTGCATGAGAATTCTGGTTAGTGCTGTGCACCATGACAAGGCAATATATTTACTCCCCAGTACAATTTCAACTGGTTTTCAAATTAGGCTATTTTGAATGATTAGCTGTCTTTCTCTTTCCCCCTCAGAGCTGGAGATTGATATGACGAATCACACATCGGACAGGTCCCAAAAAACTGGAAGTATTCCAGCTGTAAGGCGAAGACGTGCAAGGCCACTGGAGCTGGACAGTGAGGGGAGGAGGAGGAGGAGAGCAGAGGGAAAGAAGAGGAGCCAACAACAGACAAAGAGGAGGATACTGTGGCAGCAGAAAAAGTTTCCCAACTCCAGGTACAGAGATTTCCAGCTGTCAATCAACAGCAGTACCAAAATGCCAAATGTCTTTAATAAAATGACATGTTAGCAACATCCAGTTATTTAGCTTATTTAGCTTATTTTCAGCAGTGTTATAGCGGACCCGTGGAAATCTAATTAGCATAATACAAAAATCCCCATAAAAATCTGTCAGTTTAAACTAGAGATATGTTTTTTAGCATTGGATGCGTCTCAGTCCACCGCATCCCCCTATGTCGCACTTCTGCATCTGCGGTGAAAGGTGACAGAGCTAGAGCTGTGTTTGTCAGAACATGAGACATCCTGAAAATCGGTCTTCTCACAAAATAGTCTGTAGCGACCGAACGGTGGACTACAAACTATTATGGAAAGATGAGACTCTCACGAACACAATGATGTTCTCCATTTTGCTCTACAACCCCACCACCCCCCCAATCTGCCAACTTCTATCTGTAGCGTCCGAACAGTTTGGGCCCTCTGTGGAAAGGTGAGACTCTCATGAACACGTACATGTCGGTTGGTTTGCGTCTGAAGGTCCCCTGATACCAGTTGAAAAAAATGAATGAAAGTACAGTGCATTCGGAAAGACTTTTTCCACATTTTGTTACGTTAAAACCTTATTCTAAAATGGATTAAATATATATATATTTTTAACCTTTTACTCAGTACTTTGTTGAAGCACGTTTGGCAGCGATTACAGCCTCAAGTGTTCTTGGGTATGACGCTACAAGCTTGGCACACCTGTATTTGGGGAGTTTCTCCCATTGTTCTCTGCAGATCCTCTCAAGCTCTGTCAGGTTGGATGGGGAGCGTCGCTGCACAGCTATTTTCAGGTCTCTCCAGAGATGTTCGATCGGGTTCAAGTCCGGGCTCTGGCTGGGCCACTCAAGGACATTCAGAGACTTGTCCCGAAGCCACTCCTGCGTTGTCTTGGCTGTGTGCTTAGGGTCGATGTCCTGTTGGAAGGTGAACCTTCGCCCCAGTCTGAGATCCTGAGTGCTCTGGAGCAGGTTTTCATCAAGGATCTCTCTGTACTTTGCTCCGTTCATCTTTGCCTCGATCCTGACTAGTCTCCCAGTCCCTGCCGCTGAAAAACATCCCCACAGCATGATGCTGCCACCACCATGCTTCACCGTAGGGATGGTGCCAGGTTTCCTCCAGACGTGACGCCTGGCATTCAGGCCAAAGAGTCCAATCTTGGTTTCATCAGACCAGAGAATCTTGTTTCTCATGGTCTGATAGTCTTTAGGTGCCTTTTGGCAAACTCCAAGCGGGCTGTCATGTGCCTTTTACTGCGGAGTGGCATCCGTCTGGCCACTCTACCATAAAGGCCTGATTGGTGGTGTTGCAGAGATGGTTGTCCTTCTGGAAGATTCTCCCATCTCCACAGAGGAACTCTGGAGCTCTGTCAGAGTGACCATCGGGTACTTGGTCACCTCACTGACCATTGCCCTTCTCCCTCGATTGCTCAGTCTGGCCGGGCGGCCAGCTCTAGGAAGAGTCTTGGTGGCTCTAAACTTCTTCCATTTAAGAATGATAGAGACCACTGTGTTCTTGGGGACCTTCAATGCTGCAGAAATGTTTTGGTACCCTTCCCCAGATCTGTGCCACGACACAATCCTGTCCCGGAGCTCAACGGACATTTCCTTCCACCTCATGGCTTGGTTTTTGCTCTGACATGCACTGTCAACTGTGGGACCTTATATAGACGTGTGTGCCTTTCCAAATCATGTCTAGTCAATTGAATTTACCACAGGTGGACTCCAATCAAGTTGTAGAAACATCTCAAGGATGATAAATGGAAACAGGATGCACCTGAGATCAATTTCGAGTCTCATAACAAAGAGTCTGAATACTTATGTGAATAAGGTATTTCTGTTTTAGTTTTTTTATAAATTAGCAACAATTTCTAAAAACCAGTTTTTGCTTTGTCATTATGGGGTATTTTGTGTAGATTGATGTGGGGGGAAATAATGTAATCCATTTTAGAATAAGGCTGTAACGTGACAAAATGCCACACTCTTAGAAAAAAGGGTTCCAAAAGGGTTCTTCGGCTGTCCTTATAGGAGAACCCGTTTTGGTTTCAGGTATAACCCTTTTTGGTTCCAGGTAGAACCCCTTTGGGTTCCATGGATAACCCTCTGTGGAAAGGGTTCTACATGGAACCCCAAAGAGTTCTTTTTTTGTTGTACTTTTACTCCTTTTTCTCCCCAATTTCGTGATATCCAATTGGTAGTTACAGTCTTGTCCCATCGCTGCAACTCCCATACAGACGAAGGTCGAGAGCTATGCATCCTCCAAAACACGACCCTGTCAAGCCGCACTGCTTCTTGACACACTGCTCGCTAAACCCGGAAGCCAGCTGCACCAGTGTGTCAGAGAAAACCCCGTACAACTGACGACCAGAGTCAGCTTGCAGGCGCCCGGCCCGCCACAAGGAGTTGCAAGAGCGCAATGGGACAAGGAAATCCCGGCCAGCCAAACCCTCCCCTAACCCAGACAACGCTGGGCCAATTGTGCACTGTCTCATGGGTCTCCCGGGTCACGGCGGCTGTGACACAGCCTGGGATCGAACCCGGGGCTGTAGTGTTGCCTCAAGCACTGCGATGCAGTGCCTTAGACCGCTGCGCCACTCGGGAGGCCTAACCCCAAAGAGTTCTCCCTGGAACCAAAAGGGTTCTACCCAGAACCAAAAAGGGTTCTTCAAAGGGTTCTCCTATGGGGACAGCCAAAGAACCCTTTTAGGTTCTAGATAGCACCTTTTTATCTAAGAGTGCACCATAAGGGTGAATTTCCTGTGTTCTCTTGGTCGGGATGAAGTCCCTCCCGGGGGTCCGTGGGGTCCTGATGTAGACAGGGAGGGAAGGGGGAAGAGGCTCCAGGGAGTGCGACTAACCCCAGGCCTCCCTCTGTGAGGCCTTTCTCTTTGCCCAGTGTGACTGGCACCCTCCAGGGGGTGAAGGGATTCCATAGACCCCTCTCTTCTCAGCCTGGTGTTTTGCTATGTAAGAGACTATGGTAGGGGGCTGAGAGGGGCAGCTCCCGGACAGAGGTTCACTGTTTGTGGAGGAGAGAGAGAGAAGATGGTCATTAGTGTCCTCCTCACTCTCCAGGAGGGCCTCTACTCTCCGACCAGGAGTGTGTGGTAGTTCTACCTCCTCCACAGCAGGTTTTGGTCACTGTCCCCCAGAGGGCCGATAGGTTCTCCATGTTATCTGGTGACTCAGCGCTCCATTCAGGGCTATCTATCTCCACCTCAAAATCAGGCTCCACCACTTCAAGTATAGGAAAACAAACACTATTTTTTGTTTAATCTCTCCAATTGCTGTCAGGCTTAAATTAAATAGATATTCTACAATGTACCAAGAGCACTTTATCATTATTTACCAATATATGCATGTCTTTACATAAATCTACCTGGCAGTCCTATGGGTGAGTGGGCCTGGAGATGGTCGTGTTCACTGGGCAGGAGGTTCATCCCTGGGTCAGGTAGGCTGGTGCTGTTGGTGCGCGCCAGAACATCTCCAGTCAGACAGACTGAGTGCTGCTCCTCCCCAGGCTGAACCCTCAGAAGCTGCTTTGACCCGTCCAGTAGGTCCAGCTCCAGCTCTGTGCCTGGAGTGATAGGGGTTGAGGGCGTGGCCCGGGCTCCAGATCCATCTCCTCCTCATCTGATGACAACACCACACACTCTACATCCCTGTTGTCCTCATCAGCATCTCCATCTGGCTCTTCCTCGGTCTCCTGGTCAGAACTGGAGTCATAGTCGGAGGAGTCTTTACTCTCCTTAGAGGAGAAGGAGTCTGACGAGTCAGAATCTGAGAGGTATTCATTGTCTTCTGAGGAGTAAGACTGCCTCTGAGAGGCTAACTGTGGAAACTTCTGGTAAATGAGAAAACAAGAATTTGCATTTCAGTAGGTGTAAGAGAATCATTGAGCAAATCTTAAGCCTAAAAGGATGATGATGATGAAAAGAAAGAGGAAGAAGTGGAAGTGGAAGATGATGAAGATGTGGTCTTCTCTAAAGTTACAAGAAGAGTACAAATATATAAAACAATTATTTGATGAAAAATTATTTGGGGCCTTACTGCTATTAGCTCATACAAACACATTGAATACAGATTCACTACACAGAACAACAGAGTGCCCCCCCAAAAAAAAGATCAAAAGGAAGTTTGTTCTGAAGTGTCTGTCCTATATTTTTATTTATTTTATACATATATTTAACCCCTTATTTTTGGCACTAAACAGTCTCCAAATACAGTATATAGTGCATTCGGAAAGTATTCAGACCCCTTGACTTTTACCATTTTGTCACGTTACGTAAAATGGATAAAATTATTTTTCCCCCACATCAATCTACACACAATACAAAGCAAAAACAGGTTTTTAGAAATTGTTGCTAATTTATAAAAAATAAAAATGTCACGATTCTCTAAAGCAGAACCCAGAAGCAGACCAGGACAAGGTGAGTAGAACGAAGGTGAGTATTTATTTACAGACTCAAAGGTGGGAGCAGAATAATCCAGGAGACGGAGTGGGCAGCGGAGGTGAGTTGGTGGGAGTGAATAGGCAGATCCAATGGTGTCACAGAAGCCACCGACGACCAGGCAGGGGTGGGGTGAATGTTCCGGGAGAATGACTGTAGACAGAGTAAACGGAGGTGAGTACACGGCAAGCAAAAAGTACAAAACAACAAAACTAACTCTAGTAAACTTGAGGCTGATACACTGACACAACATACTGTTCATGGCTAACGATCCGGCAGGGAATGGATGTCAGGTCAGAGCTTATGAAGTGGAGAGGTGATGATCAGGACCAGGTGTGCAGATAGCTGATGAGATGCAGGTGCGGGTAATAGAGAGATCTCCCGCCTAGCTTCGTTGCTTGGGAACCAGACAGGGTGCGTTCAGGAACCTCAGGAAACAGACTCCAGAACAGAAAACAGGCAACACAGGCAGAAACAGACTCAGGAAGCGGGATTCATGACAAAAAAACTGAAATACCTTATTTACATAGGTATTCAGACCCTTTGCTATGAGACTCGAAATTGATCTCAGGTGCAGCCTGTTTCCATTGATCATCCTTAAGATGGTTCTACAACTTGATTGGAGACCACCTGTTGTAAATTCAATTGATTACAGAAGACAAATGGTGCTCCTTTATTGGTGCTCCTTTATTCTAGCTTCCTCTCCTAGCAGCCTGTCTGAGTCATCAGCAGAGACTCCTAGCCATGGGGGTGTTTGGCTTAATCCTAATCCTGGGTCCCACAGGAAGATGTCCTTGCATGGCCTGGAGAACCGGCCAGGGCTGGTAGATGTGGAGAACCAGAGAGAGATGGAGAAGTGCTCCTGGAGGAGGGTACAATGGAGAATGAGGTGGAAGAAGAGGCGATGGCAAAGGATGAGGTCACTGCAGAGAGCCACGCCCTCCCGTCTCCTCGGCCAGTCCCTGCCTCTGTCATCGGTCTCACCATGAGGAGTTGGCTGTCCTCCACAGTGTCTGGAGGGAGGGATGAGCGGGACGCCAAGCTGCTGCAGGTTACCTATGACAGGCTGCTACAGCAGGACACCTATCATTTTACATTTACATTTTAGTCATTTAGCAGACGCTCTTATCCAGAGCGACTTACAGTTAGTGGCCCCCCGTGGGAATCGAACCCACAACCCTGACGTTGCAAACACCATGCTCTACCAACTGAGCTACATCCCTGCCGGCCATTCCCTCCCCTACCTTGGACGACGCTGGGCCAATTGTGCGCCGCCCCATGGGTCTCCCGGTCACGGCCGGCTACGACAGAGCCTGGATTCGAACCAGGATCTCTAGTGGCACAGCTAGCACTGCGATGCAGTGCCTTAGACCACTGCGCCACTCGGGAGAAAGGTGCTGTAGCACCTATGACAGGCTGCTACAGCAGGTCAACTATGACAGGCTGCTACAGCAGGACACCTATGACAGGCTGCTACAGCAGGACACCTATGACAGGCTGCTACAGCAGGACACCTATGACAGGCTGCTACAGCAGGACACCTATGACAGGCTGCTACAGCAGGACACCTATGACAGGCTGCTACAGCAGGTCACCTATGACAGGCTGCTACAGCAGGACAATGGCTTCAGCTGGCTCAGTGACACTCTCTGGGTCCCCCTCATATCCTTCACTACAGAGCTGTTATTAACATACTGTCACTGGGGTGGGAAACTGATACACTAATGGGGTCACAACAGTTATTAGGGGTTCAAGCAGCGGAAAAAAGCCAATTCCCGTGAGATGGTGAGGCCTAGGAGATTGCAACCTTGCATGATGGTAAAGGGCCAAGGGCCACACCCTCTCATGGAATGGCATGCCAATTGGCTACATGGTGGCGCTATAACAAGCGATTAAAAATGCAAACTTTAAAATAATAATGACTTATTGTTAAAACTGTTCCGGACATAACCACACGCATTTCCTGCACCAGGGGCGGGCTCTGTTTTCCTCTCCCTTAGCACTTAAAAGTACTGGGTGGTGTATGAAAATACCTTGACCTGGAGAGGTGGTTTCTTGTGCAAATACACTGCTCAAAAAAATAAAGGGAACACTTAAACAACACATCCTAGATCTGAATGAATGAAATAATCTTATTAAATACTTTTTTCTTTACATAGTTGAATGTGCTGACAACAAAATCACACAAAAATTATCAATGAAAATCAAATGTATCAACCCATGGAGGTCTGGATTTGGAGTCACCCTCAAAATGAAAGTGGAAAACCACACTACAGGCTGATCCAACTTTGATGTAATGTCCTTAAAACAAGTCAAAATGAGGCTCAGTAGTGTGTGTGGCCTCCACGTGCCTGTATGACATCCCTACAATGCCTGGGCATGCTCCTGATGAGGTGGCGGATGGTCTCCTGAGGGATCTCCTCCCAGATCTGGACTAAAGCATCTGCCAACTCCTGGACAGTCTGTGGTGCAACGTGGCGTTGGTGGATGGAGCGAGACATGATGTCCCAGATGTGCTCAATTGGATTCAGGTCTGGGGAACGGGCGGGCCAATCCATAGCATCAATGCCTTCCTCTTGCAGGAACTGCTGACACACTCCAGCCACATGAGGTCTAGCATTGTCTTGCATTAGGAGGAACCCAGGGCCAACCGCACCAGCATATGGTCTCACAAGGGGTCTGAGGATCTCATTTCGGTACCTAATGGCAGTCAGGCTACCTCTGGCGAGCACATGGAGGGCTGTGCAGCCCCCCAAAGAAATGCCACCCCACACCGACTGACCCACCGCCAAACCGGTCATGCTGGAGGATGTTGCAGGCAGCAGAACGTTCTCCACGGCGTCTCCAGACTCTGTCACGTCTGTCACATGTGCTCAGTGTGAACCTGCTTTCATCTGTGAAGAGCACAGGGCGCCAGTGGCGAATTTGCCAATCTTGGTGTTCTCTGGCAAATGCCAAACGTCCTGCACGGTGTTGGGCTGTAAGCACAACCCCCACCTGTGGACGTCGGGCCCTCATACCACCCTCATGGAGTCTGTTTCTGACCGTTTGAGCAGACACATGCACATTTGTGGCCTGCTGGAGGTCATTTTGCAGGGCTCTGGCAGTGCTCCTCCTGCTCCTCCTTGCACAAAGGCGGAGGTAGCGGTCCTGCTGCTGGGTTGTTGCCCTCCTACGGCCTCCTCCACGTCTCCTGATGTACTGGCCTGTCTCCTGGTAGCGCCTCCATGCTCTGGACACTACGCTGACAGACACAGCAAACCTTCTTGCCACAGCTCGCATTGATGTGCCATCCTGGATGAGCTGCACTACCTGAGCCACTTGTGTGGGTTGTAGACTCCGTCTGATGCTACCACTAGAGTGAAAGCACCGCCAGCATTCAAAAGTGACCAAAACATCAGCCAGGAAGCATAGGAACTGAGAAGTGGTCTGTGGTCACCACCTGCAGAACCACTTCTTTATTGGGGGTGTCTTGCCTATAATTTCCACCTGTTGTCTATTCCATTTGCACAACAGCATGTGAAATGTATTGTCAATCAGTGTTGCTTCCTAAGTGGACAGTTTGATTTCACAGAAGTGTGATTGACTTGGAGTTACATTGTGTTGTTTAAGTGTTCCCTTTATTTTTTTGAGCAGTGTATGTACATGATGAGTTCTGTGTACATGAGCGCTAATGGTGATGTATTCAGTTTGTGTCAAGCCTTTTACTAGGTTCGGATGGTAATTGTTTTCTCAGGTTGTTGTATTTTAAGACAGAGTGGAACTGTATATTTATAATTTATATGGTTAATTATGTATTTTTGATAAGTTCTCTCTCACACACAAACACTGGGAATGATGAAAGAGTCACAATGCAGTTGTATTGTTTTATTACATGCTCTTAAAAATGAATGCTAAAAGTAACCATTTGAAGCGAAAAAAAAAAAAAAGGTTATGAACGCAATTGGGGCAATGAAAATGAACAAATAATGGGTAAATATGGCTTTTCAGTTAATGGAAAGGATACAATAAAACTGACATTTTGTGTGTTCTTATTATGCATCATTCTGAGTTGTGGTTTATTACCTCCCTCCTGGTTAGGTTGTGGTTTATTACCTCCCTCCTGGTTAGGTTGTGGTTTATTACCTCCCTCCTGGTTAGGTTGTGGTTTATTACCTCCCTCCTGGTTAGGTTGTGGTTTTTTACCTCCCTCCTGGTCTGGTTAGGTTGTGGTTTATTACCTCCCTCCTGGTTAGGTTGTGGTTTATTACCTCCCTCCTGGTTAGGTTGTGGTTTATTACCTCCCTCCTGGTTAGGTTGTGGTTTTTTACCTCCCTCCTGGTCTGGTTAGGTTGTGGTTTATTACCTCCCTCCTGGTTAGGTTGTGGTTTATTACCTCCCTCCTGGTTAGGTTGTGGTTTATTACCTCCCTCCTGGTTAGGTTGTGGTTTATTACCTCCCTCCTGGTTAGGTTGTGGTTTATTACCTCCCTCCTGGTTAGGTTGTGGTTTATTACCTCCCTCCTGGTTAGGTTGTGGTTTTTACCCCCCTCCTGGTTAGGCTGTGGTTTATTACCTCCCTCCTGGTTAGGTTGTGGTTTATTACCTCTCTCCTGGTTAGGTTGTGGTTTATTACCTCCCTCCTGGTTAGGTTGTGGTTTATTACCTCCCTCCTGGTTAGGTTGTGGTTTATTACCCCCCTCCTGGTTAGGTTGTGGTTTATTACCTCCCTCCTGGTTAGGTTGTGGTTTATTACCTCCCTCCTGGTTAGGTTGTGGTTTATTACCTCCCTCCTGGTTAGGTTGTGGTTTATTACCTCCCTCCTGGTTAGGTTGTGGTTTATTACCCCCCTCCTGGTTAGGTTGTGGTTTATTACCTCCCTCCTGGTTAGGTTGTGGTTTATTACCCCCCTCCTGGTTAGGTTGTGGTTTATTACCTCCCTCCTGGTTAGGTTGTGGTTTATTACCTCCCTCCTGGTTAGGTTGTGGTTTATTACCTCCCTCCTGGTTAGGTTGTGGTTTATTACCTCCCTCCTGGTTAGGTTGTGGTTTATTACCCCCCTCCTGGTTAGGTTGTGGTTTATTACCTCCCTCCTGGTTAGGTTGTGGTTTATTACCTCCCTCCTGGTTAGGTTGTGGTTTATTACCTCCCTCCTGGTTAGGTTGTGGTTTATTACCCCCCTCCTGGTTAGGTTGTGGTTTATTACCTCCCTCCTGGTTAGGTTGTGGTTTATTACCTCCCTCCTGGTTAGGTTGTGGTTTATTACCTCCCTCCTGGTTAGGTTGTGGTTTATTACCCCCCTCCTGGTTAGGTTGTGGTTTATTACCTCCCTCCTGGTTAGGTTGTGGTTTTTTACCTCCCTCCTGGTTAGGTTGTGGTTTTTTACCTCCTTTCAATTAAATATGCATTTTTTTCTTCAGAAATAAAGCAAATAATACAATATAAAGCTAAGACTACAGAGGTAGGTCACACTTTAAAAAAATTAAAAGCCAGTTAATGCCAGATTATATAGCTGGCTCAAATTGTATAATGATGTCTGCTCTGTTGCTGTTGCTCTGTATTGTACATCAACATATCTGATTCTGATCAGTCACAAAAACAAATAGAACATTTGGCATCAAGTAAAATATATTTAGTATGTTCTTTTAGTATCACTATATTATTCTAATAATTAACAATCATTCCTTATGTTTGACTCCACAAGCCATGTCAATCATAATTGCATATTATATATAGTGTGTACATACTGTAGATACAGCTCTCCTATATCATTGAACACATTTATTTGCAAGCTTTAGCTATGATGGACATTATATAAATTGTGTAAATCAGAGGGGCACTTCAAATATGGTTAGACACACCATTAGCGGTCAGGATAGTCAAGTTCCCTCTAGCATTCTGGTCTGCCTCGATGGCTTCGAAAAGCGCCTTGAAGTTGCCTGCACCAAAGCCCTGGGAAGAGTACAAAAACGTGTTTTTACATAGTTTTCAGTCCAAATATAGATCTGCACATCCATATTTATCATCATTACATACTGTAAATTGATTTTTCAATAAACTAGGAAAGCTCATATTCCTAAAATGATAATGGTTTTATATAGTTTCATTGGTAATGCTCTCTAGTATCTCATGCTACTCTCACCTGATGGTTGTGTCTCTGAATGACCTCCAGGAACACCGTGGGACGGTCCTGAACAGGCTTGGTGAAGATCTGGAGTAGGTAGCCTTTGTCATCAAAATCCACTAAGATCTTCAGCTCCTGTCAGAGCAACAGGACATAAAAGTGCTTATCAGGCTGAATAGCTAAGAACCGAGCATGGAAGTTCAAATTAACTGACTATAATTACCATCATTATGCATTTAACTGACCTCCAGAATGTCCAGGTCCTCAGTGATCCTGACTTGGGAGTGTTGGAGATTCTTTCTCAGCAGCTGGTAGTAGGTGTCTGGCACACACATGAACTCCATGCCACGCTCCTTCAGGTTACGGATCTACAACAAGGAGAATACATTAACCACACAAAGCTTTCATCTTCCATTGATGTGTATATAATATTGACCAGGTTGAGCTTTTATTTGTGAAAAGACTTACTGCGGTGATGATGTCTGATGTGTTCATGGCGATGTGCTGGACACCTGGGCCACCGTAGTATTCCACATACTCCTGTAAAGTTCAGTGAGTTTAGCTAGGTACAAGCTCTACACTTTTTTTGTAATTCTATATTTCTTAAAGATATAGTAATGAATATGTGTATGGAGGACATTGGTATGTCTTTTTTACGTTAGTAAACACCTCTTGACATACTTAATACATGATATATTGAATAACAAGGCGTATGACTTGCCTGGATCTGGGACTTGCGTTTTCCAATGGCTGGCTCATTAATGGGCATCTTCACCGTCTCTTCATAATTGGCCACAACGATGGAGCGCAGTGCACTGAAATCTGTCTGCAGCTGCTTGTCATCCACCGACCAGAACCGGTGGAAGAGCAGGTTCTTCTGGTACCTATGGAAACAGAACCTACTACTCAGGAACCCTTGTAGGTTGAATGGATAGGTGAGAGACTACACTATATCTATCCCACAGCCCTCTTCCCTGGCCCTTCCCTTTAGAGATCAAACCCATCCCTGTTTTTCATCTCAGAGCTGCATGGTGGAGCTCTAACTGACTCCAGATGTGGGGAACCCCAGGGACCCAGCTCAAAAACTGCTAAGTCATAGTAGCGCCTGGCCTATGCCAAACAGCCTGGGTTACGTAATACTGACACCTCCCCATCCACCCATCTATCCATCCACCTAACCACAGCTGCATGCAGAACCATGAGGAGTAGTCAACTTGGCTTCACTTGCATTGGACGGAAAACATTCTAGAGAATGTCAAATGAACCCTAAAATGGTGGCTATAGGTTGCTGTTTTTTTATACTGCAATTAGTGTGTGGTAGAGTTGTTTTCATCTAAGAGGAAACTCTGATATCCATTTATGTTTTTGTCTGGAACTAAATGTACAGGCCAGGGTGTGTGATAATAGGGCGGTAGGTAGCCTAGCGGTTAAGAGCGTTGGGCCAGTAACCGAAAGGTCACTGGTACAAATCCCTGACTAGGTGAAACTTCTGTTGTGCCCTGGAGCAAGGCACTTAACCCTAATTGCTCGTGTAAGTCACTCTGGATAACAGCATCTGCTAAATGACTAAAATGTAAATGTTGTAAATGCCCTAAGCTAGGCCTAGACAATGCCTTACCATTCCACCACAGGCACCATCTCATCATCCGGCTGGTTCCCCACAACATGGTCAATGAAGTTCAGTAATCCATTGGGTCTGTAATGTTAGATAAGGCTTCACAGTGATGCCAACTGCTTAACTGAAACAGTCATTCAAACTCTGTCTCATTTACAATGATCTATAAAAGTTACTCTCATCTTTAACACTAGGTAAAATTGTTCATACTCACAGCTTGGCCAACAATGGGTCCCGGTGGAGAGGAGGATGGAACCCTGGGAGGAAAAGCCCGTTGTAGGCTGTCCTCTCCACAAATGTGTGTGTGGTGTCACCATACTATAGTGATATAAGAGAAATCCCAAATTTAGAGCATACTGTAAATCTACTTTCCTACACTCAGTTTCAAGAGATATTGACTGACTTACCGTCTGGAGAACAGCTAGCTTTACCCTGCCATATTTGTCCTCCAGTACATACGGCTCTTTCACTATGATGGCACCACGCTCTCTGGCTTTCTAAAGAGTATAATAGACAGATAAACATATGCACATGTGATAAAGATCCAGGAAGATTAAAATAATCATCCCATGGCTATGCATCTTTTCAATAAATCCAAGATAAAGATTGCAATCCAAAATTATATTTTCAACCCATCTCATTAGGAAAGAAGCATTCTCCTCATTCCAGAAAAAAGCTGATATATTGGTTTAAATAGCAAGCATGCTTTGGTACCTGCACAAGGTAATCACAGTTCTCCACAGTGAATGCAATGTCCCTGGCTCCATCCCCATGCTTCACCAAATGCTCCCCCATTTCTGAATAAGGGAGAGGGACAAAAGTATAGTATATTCAAATCAGAGTGAGTGAAGTAGCACAATTTAACCATATGAAGGGTGACTTTTTTGTCATGTTTTTTTGTCATACTGTACCTTTGTTTCCAGGATTGAGGGCGGACGCGAATACATAAATAATCTGTGAAAGACAATAAGCCCAAAAGTTACATGATGGACAACTACGGAGCTTCCATCACTTGTATCAAGTTACGATCTATTATAAACATGTTCCATAATTCATTCAGAATGCTGCAATGCTCTGCTCACCTTGCCTTGTTTGACCACATGGGACACCACATCACGGCAGCCTGTCTCTAAACCCTGGTAGGCCAATGGTTCAAATCCAAGCTTGTTACAATAGTAAGATGCTGCCTGTTGAAACAGAAGAAAAAACCCAATTGCCACTCAAACACTTGTACATTTACTGTTTAGGCACAAAACCTTAATACAGTTTCTATGCAGTGTGTTGTGTACTGTAAAGGACTGGTGTGGTGGTAGCGCCACCTCCTGGTGATGGAGTGGAAAAGCTCCAGCTTCTGGATCAAATTAGAGGTCGGGTCTACTCTGAGGTTTAATGCCTATTGCCCCCCACCCCTTAAAAGAGCCAATAGCCATCCCCTCAGTGAATACTCCTCTAACTTTAAGAAAGTTCAGGAAAAATTTAACAAAACATTTGAAAAACAGCCGTCAAGGCACATGATTCTCATACCTGTTTGGCATTTCCAACCCAGAATGTGATGTGGTCGAAACAGATGAACTTGCCATGGTCGTGCTTCGAACAAAACCAGAACATTTTAATACCAGTATTTGAGGGGAATATATCTAGCATACATCAGTCCATTAATTTATGATAGCAATTACAAATTCTTAGATGTAAGAGAAAGATTATGCATATTGAAACATATTGGTAGGATAGTAAAAAATATTTATAGCATTTTCTACGTTTCTCAACTTTTGAATCATACTTTGAACTAGTTAAAAGACATATCCATTAAAACATAATTGTGTGTTCAATAATAATAATAATAATAATAATATGCCATTTAGCAGACTCAATAAAATGTCTATTGACAAAGAGTATTAATTGAAGGGCTTACCTTTTCACCTCTGTCTGTGTAGGTAGTCTAAATAGATACAAAACATTACACATCAGCATAACGTTAAAGATCATTATTTCAATAGCTCATAAATCTTGGAATGTGAAATTAGAAATTGAATAAAACATTTTTTTTTGACATTTTAGTCATTTAGCAGACGCTCTTATCCAGTGCGTGCATACATTTTCATACTGGCCCCCCGTGGGAAACGAACCCACAACCCTGG
Source organism: Coregonus lavaretus (assembly GCF_964263955.1). Taxonomy (NCBI): domain Eukaryota; kingdom Metazoa; phylum Chordata; class Actinopteri; order Salmoniformes; family Salmonidae; genus Coregonus; species Coregonus lavaretus. The sequence continues at coordinate 17,996,419 of NC_140004.1, forward strand.
CGTTGCAAGCGCCATGCTCTACCAACTGAGCTACTGGGGACATGTCATCACAACTGACACTTTTATCTAATTAATAATAACAATTTAACACTTTTCGAATAAATATATATTTTCTCTTACCATCTTGTACCCTTATGCTTTCAACTGCTTGAAAAGTACAATAAAGGCAAGCATTTAAACGTTCAGAATGAAGTTCGAAGTTCCACGCCCCGCCGTTGTTCGAGGAGGAGGAGGAGAGAGCACTGAAGTATACGGAGAGAGAGATATATAGAGAAAGAAAGGTTACACAATCATTTCGCATCACAATATTTATGTTATAAAAAATACAAGTAATGGAACGCTTCACTCTACGCTTGACTCTAGAGCTTGGAAGAAATTTGATACTAGAAGTTTATATAAGGTGCATCACATACATTTGGTGCATACATCACATAACAAAAAGTAATACACGAAAAAAATGCACTTACCTTCTCTTCTCAAATACCGGAAAATGTATATTAAAAACTAAATTCTTATTTATTTATTTATAAACTGAAACTATGCAAAGACAGACATAATGCACTCAATCCTTTCTACAGTCAGGCCATGTGTTTGTATTTAGTCTCAAGAGGAGGTTCACTCATGCAGGTTTCCTATTGGCTGTTCAATGGGACATATGTATGGAGTAGTCAGCCACAATTTTGACATTGCAGAAACAAACTATTGGTAGGCTTCAATAGTCCCCCCTCCCCCTCTTCATAATTAGTAATCTGTTAATGTATGACTAAAACGTTTTATACCTTCTGTATCATTCTTTACAAATCCTTTATCATCAACATTTGTATGAACATGGTTATTTTAGAGATGTTTCATTGATCTATTGTTGTGTGAATGACAATGTTGCCTGATGTACTTTTGCCCAATGTGCCAATAATGACAGCCCTCACAACTGATTTACATAGTAGTGAATATGATACACTACAACACTAGAGCTCTTTTCCTCAATTGAACTAGTAGTCTGTGTCTTAAGAGAGTGATGTCAATAGATTGGTTAGATTCCTACATAAATGGGGAAAGCATGTATCCCTAGTGTGGAAATGAAACAGAAAGGCTGCCGAAAAGCGAATTATTCCTAAAGAAGAAGACATTTGAAAGATTGTACTGCAGAAAGAGACACCTCTCGAGCTATTCATTGCTTCTTAGATTTTGAGCGGCTTAAGTTTGATAGCCTCAACAGCATCAACACAACAAGAGGTTGCACCTTGTCATAGTGATCATTAGATATTTTTGTGTGTGTCCTTATGTCCCAATGGGAATGAATAGGATTAAGTACATCAACGAAGGCAATGCATTTCATAACCCTGTAATATTCCTCAAACACAGGGTCATTACACTGACTGACCCCCTGTATTCATAGGACTCAGCTCCTAGAAAATAAGTGACACTTTAACATGCAAGATTATCACATGAAAGCTCTCTCGTGTAACAATATGTACCCAGATATTCTGTAAAACACAGATACTGTTTGTAGAACAGATATTGTTCTATCAATTCTCTTTTAGCACCACAGACTAATGAAAGTGCAATGTCACAGTAATGAGCATTTGACACCCTGCCTCTGCAACTGTCCCTGATGGGGTTTGTTTATCTCACTGTTACCAGGAGGCCTTTTGCTGTCAAGAGATGCAATTAGAGACAGTAAATGAAGACGGTGCTGCTTACACAACAGTGTGATGTTAGAGTGGTAGATGGTTGATCTTTACATTCTGTATATTAAAATAAAGTATGATTATTCATGGTCTAGACACTAGTCCTACTGATTTCTGCTTTTTCAATTTTGTAACTCAACTGATCCAGAAAAGGCACAACCATTAGATTATTGTCTAATTCACATATGATATATAACAACATAATACAAATACATAATCCAAATATGTCCAATTCAGGCAGCTTAGTAAAAACAAATACTTACATCAGTTTGATAGCTTGGGATAATTGGCTTGCACCATTTACAAAAATCCAAGTCAGAATGAGGCAATTGGGCTTGAAATAGTTACATGAGACAGAGAATAGTTATCATATAGAATGTGTTACGAATGCTGTTATTACCACTGAGCCTAAAGTATCCAAACTATTAGAAAATACAAAAGTGATTGTTCACTTTAAACACAAAGGCCGGTGAAAAAAGGTTTGTAAGAACTATTCATATAACTGAATATGAGGCAGATTGCAGTGTATTCCCATGACAAATAGCACCCTTAGGGGAAAGAAGCAACACCTCAGGCAATTAAGACCCTCCTAGTCACAGGGCTTACAGAACAGTGTATAGTCATAGAGTTTACAGATCACTACTCAGTGCAGAAGAACAATACAGCAGCACGGACCAAGCACGAAGTTGAGGAATAACAATGAGTGAGTTATCTTTATATAAACCACCACAGCAACTGGATGCGGGGACACCAGGAGAACAGGATGGAGAAGAGTCTCTTGACAAAGCAGTGGACGTTTCTCAACCCATCTCTCTCCTGATTAATTCTGTCAGTCTCAGTGACGAAAGCGTGGAGGACTGCATCCCTGCAGAGAGGACAACTCAAGCAAAGATGCAGTCTGTTTTCCAGCAGGTGCGCAAGCAGGTCAAATCACAGGTGGGCATGAACGTCCCAAGGAATGGCATTCTGGAACTAGTTCAGATGGTCAAAAGCAGAGAGCTGGAGATGGCAAAGGTGAACAGCCCCAATAACACAGAGAAGGCAGGTGCAGAGATTTTGGAAGACAAGTGTACAGGTGAGATGGATGTCAAAAGGGAGGAGCTTATAGTGTTTTTTCAACAGGAGCTGGAGGCCAGTAAAGAGGCACTGAGGGATGAGTTTAAAGAGCAGATCACCCAACTGTGGATAGAAATGCAAGCCTACACAGACCAGGCTCTGAAGGGTCTTGAGTCCAAGGTGCAGAACAGGCAAACATACTCCCACAATATACTCCAGCGGATGTATCAAGCAGAGCAGTCAGAGACCAGAAGTCTTGAGAAGAAGAAGAAGTCTCCAGCAGCACCCTTACTGGGCTCTGGTAAGACCAGAGTTCTGAGCCGAACCATGACAACTCTCACCCCAAAGACATGTCCCTCTATTGTCCTCGGCCCTCGCTCTAAATCAGAGACCTTGAGCTCTTCGAGGGATAACAGTTCTCTGCCTCACCTCAAGGATCCAGACTTCCATGTTCTCTCTTTTCGGAGCACCAAGTACCATCAGTCCTGTGGACCTCTGCCACCTAGCTGCCCCCCACGCCTCAATTACAAAAAGCCTCTCCGCACCAAAGCTCAGACAGGAAACTCAAACAGTTAATTGCATTGAATTGGATAAAAATGTTGCTGACACAGAGATAATCGATTGACCCAAAAGGAATTTGGGGAGCTGTCATAGGCTACATGTTACCTTCTCATAAAATGCCTTATCTGAAGTCAGTGCAGCCAGCCACACAGACATGTTGAGTTGGAGGCTCAAAATCAGGTGGGATACTGTTGTTTACATTATATTTTCACTATAAGTATGAAAATGTATGCACTCACTAACTGTAAGTCGCTCTGGATAAGAGCGTCTGCTAAATGACTAAAATGTAAATGTAATAGTACTCACTTATGTTGCATATTAACTATATTGCTTATTTTACATCTGTTAATATGTTCAGTCTATTTTATTTCTAATTCTTAACTTGAGGTACCTCCTGAAAGGGCTGCAACAACTTAATCCCCCTTGGTTTGGCCAATAAAATAAGCTCATAGAAACGGGGTGAATTTCAAATTACTTTCTTTCAAAAACCCATGTTTAAATCATATAAATAGTTCACATGGTATTTGATTGTATGGAAAGATAACATAAATAAAAAAATCTGCTCTAGGATCACAGTTGAGATTTACAATATGCTTCACAAATCACACTGAAAACTTCTCTCTAGTGTAGGGCCTCCAAAGAACCCTGCTCAAGATTGCAGTAAACAATTGTATTATTGCCATTTCTTGAAACCTATAATGTGTGTGCTGCGAAGGATACAGTGAAATGTAACTTTAAAAAGTTGATACAGTATGTATCATATCATTAGAACAATACACTTCACAAGGTGAACAATAAACGGGGATATTCTTCAAAACCATTAGAAACAACCCATTGCTCACTCACTCCTTTACATCCTTGTTTTCAAGTGCAATTTCACGTTACATTTAGAACTTTGAGTAACAACTGAACTTAACCATACCTGTCTGAGAGGGTTTTTAGACTGCAACAAATGTCAGAGGGAAAAGATGAAGTACAAAGCTGAATGAGGGGATGGCACTGGATGACCGGGAATAGGGATGTTGGCATCTTAAGATTCATAAATAATGGCATGAAGATGACGATTGTTGTCATTAAGTAGTTTCTGCATTGCTTCTCATTCATCTGAGTAGTAAATTCCTGTAGTGAACATATTGTACTAAAACAAGAAACATTGAATAAAGACGATCAAAAATCAATAAAGGTTCATATGATAGCATGAAATGACTGATGCAATCTATGTGATTAACAGGTGTTGTGAATTGCAGGGGTTTTGTAAATGATGTTGTGTATGTTCATTGATTAAATGTATTTATACAAATACCTGATCACAAAAGATGACAATGGGTACTTCAAACAAAGACCAATCAACAAATGTCGCACAAGGGGGCGTCACACCTCCGAAGTACCCAGATGTCATACAGATGTAGGATCTTCATTTTATCACCCTGTTGCAGCAGAACCTTCCTGCAATGCAGGAGATTTAAAAAGGCTTTTCCCTCGATGTATCAACCCCTACAGAATTGTCCATTAATTATACACATAATAATTCACATTTCCTGTTGCTGCAGGATTATTTTCCTGCTATAGCAAACTGGCTCAAATTAAGATCCTACATCTGTAGTCTAATTTCATAAGCAGTTGCCTAACCTTTTTGTCATAATAAAGGGGATTTCAAACAAATGTTGTTTATGATTCATTCTGAATACAGCTACCTACTTATGAATCACATTGAAAACTATTGGTTAATCAAGTCAAACACCATTCAAAATTACTTTATATTGTACATTTCTGCCCTACATCTCATCATTAGGCAGGCACCATTGCTGGCTTTACAGCCTCCTGTTATGTCACAAAGGGAACCTCTCCAGCAATTGCCTTCTGCACCCCCATTTCATACATAAATAATCACCCATTTTACTGACCTTGATGGGAGACAGAGAGAATTGAACTGGATATGGCCTCAAAGTCAGCATTATCAGTGTCCCCCAACTGCAAACAAAATGCTCAAATAAATATAGTATAATACAATACTCCATGACTATAGCGACTAACAGACACACACACACACACACACACACTCTCCGTCAATGAAAACTGCCATGATGGATATCCCACTTTGGTGTGGCGTCGCTAAGTCAGATCAGCTTTAATATTGCAGATAGATTGTAGCTTCCATCAATGTAATTGTCTGCATCATTTCCAATCCCCCATAATATATATATATATATATAGTTAACCAGTCAAAAATTTGGACACACCTACACATTCAAGGGTTTTTCTTTTTTACCGTTTTTTACATTGTAGACTAATAGTGAAGACATCAAAACTATGAAATAACACATATGGAATCATGTAGTAACCAGAAAAGTGTTAACCAAATCAAAATATATTTTATATTTGAGATTCTTCAAATAGCCACCCTTTGCCTTGATGACAGCTTTGCACACTCTTGGCATTCTCTCAACCAGCTTCACCTGGAATGCTTTTCCAACAGTCTTGAAGGAGTTCCCACATATGCTGAGCACTTGTTGGCTGCTTTTCCTTCACTCTGCCGTCCGACTCATCCCAAACCATCTCAATTGGGTTGAGGTCGGAGGATTGTGGAGGCCAAGTCATCTGATGCAGCACTCCATCACTCTCCTTCTTGGTAAAATAGCCCTTATACAGCCTGGAGGTGTGTTGGGTCATTGTCCTGTTTATGGTCCAATAACATATTTAAAATCATCCATCTACCTTGAGGATCTGTTTGGACAATTTGTACATGCGGATCAAAATTACTGTTAATTAATATCGTCACCCCTTTTTAATTTATTTGCCCATGGAAGAAATATATTTAGCCCCCCTGTTCTTTTTCCACACAACGTCATCTAAAATTGTTGAATTAGTTTCCTGTAAACAACAGATATATTCCTTCTCTTTTAGCAGGTAAATACTGATCGTCTTTTCTTATTATCTGCTAAGCCATTACAATTATAGCTGGCTATACTTATTTCACCATCATGAGATACAAGTTTCAAATCTATTTATCATAATATATGTTTGTAAACTCATAAACACATTTTTACCTGGAGTTTCCATTTGATGTAACAGTATATAGCCTACAGAGGGGTAGGTACAATACATCTTATCAGATTTTATATTCATCAATAAAGTATAATGTGATACAGCTGCAAAACGTAATACAGTAGCCTATCTTGCAAGCTAATCATGTTAAAGAGACGTTCCGGAACTTTGGCGACTATGTAAGTACTTTTAAACTTCCTGCTTTAGGTGTCAATGTGTTGTTCATACATACAGAATTACTGTCTTACCTCAATTGGCCACGAAATCCCTAGTTTGAAAGCGATTGTTTTCTGGAAGTTGTGTGGCGTAGAGCTGTGTGGCGTATTGCTCTGCTACCCGACCCCGATTGTCCCCGACATTATACATCGGATTAGGGCCAGGTAGGGCCTGTCTTTTCATCAATGACTAGGGTATGGGTAGAGCTCGGGTATCACTAAATTGATCATTAACATTTTGAAGCTGAGCCATTTGCTTGTGCTCAGTACATATCACTGGTGTCGAAATGCAATCACGGTTACATTAAGACATCTTGGAGCCAGTGCGAGATATGGGTCAGAAAATGTAAGTCAATGCTGGGATGGGATATGCCACTGTACTCCAAAATGTACCTTTATCCACACTGCTCCATTGAGAAGATTGAAATACTGCTCATTTTCCCGGAATGGGGAAGCATGAGGACGAAAAGGGCAGTTTTCCGGGAAAACTAGCTGTATTTCAATCATCTCAATGTATCAGTGTGGATAAAGATAACATTTGGAGTACAGTGGCATATCCCATCCCTGCATTGAGATACATTCCATCCAAGATGTCTTAATGTAACCATGATTGCATTTCAACACCAGTGAGGCTCAGTGTATACAAGCGTAACGGTAGGGTCAGTGTATCTTCTGGCAAGGTTATTAACTAGCTACGTGGTTCACTAGCCAGCTAACTATTGCTCAAGATAACATTGAGAGCAACAAACATGTTTTGAAGCAATAGCTAGCTAGTTAGGCGCCATAGGAGTTTACAGTCATGTCAACATTTTGATACAGAATTGTAACGTGATATGCAATGCTTCCATACACTGTTACAGCTTAGGTGGTAAAAAGCACCATTTAACTTAGCTAGCAGATTGTAACGGGCTAATGTGATGCTCCATTAGCAGTTACCAGATAGTTACTGTTTGGTGTAGCACAGAGAATTTTCGACCAACCTTAACTTTTATGTGTAATAGAGTTGACTGTTGACAATAGCTAGCATATCTAGCCATTGCTAGCATTCACAAGTTGAAGTAACTTTTGAGTGTAATAGAGTTGACTGGTGACTATGACATGAATATATATCATTCACAACATTTGGACGGAAGCTATAATCCAGTTATAATAAATAAATGACTATGTGTGTTGTTATTCCATGAAATCAGGTTTGGCTGCACTGCTTTCAATGGGGAAAGATTGCTTCTGTACCCTGCTTGTCCCCGCTTGCGTGAATTTTGTTGAAAACATCACTTTGCCGTGTGGACCATAGAGATCCTATTAAATTACTTGAGGTGTTATGTCATAAACCCTTAAAGTTCCAGAATGGGGTGAAAATGGCAGCCATTGTGCTCAGGGAGAAATCCAAAACCAGTCTAATTAGAATGAATGGCAGTGGAGGCCTAACTGATGCATTTCCTGATTTGACTTATGCAGGATATTAAAAGTAGGCCTAAGGCATGTGGTACATCAGAAAGGTGATATAGAAATATTTTCTACCAAAAATTTTGTCATATAATTATAAATAGTTTATATAGGTTTTACGCAGATTTTCTGGATAAATAACCTCTCAAATATATGGAAACAGATCATAAATGTCTCAATTCTTGTTTTATTGGAAAGCTGTAAGTATTACATGATACAATATAAGTTCTAGTTGCATTTACAACTTGTCTATATCCTATCTTCAACTGAATTCAGCCAGTGTATGGCTGTGGATTGACTGCATTGTTTGAGTGCAATGTTGGCATATTGTTGGAATGTTGGCCATTCATTTGACAATTTTATAGAATCATTCCACTAAAACAGGCTGGCTAGCTAGCTAACGAACATACAGTGCAGATACATTCTTCAATTTGTGCTGAGGAGTATTTTTATCCGCTCACACAGGTGTATATAATTTTGTGGAGATTATTATAATTTTTTTGTATTTAAATGTATCAGCACCCAGCACCCCTACTTCCCGCGGCTATGTATCTTTATCACAGCAAAGGCAAACCATGTTTGACCAACTACCTGGCCAAAATGGTGACCTTGAACTCATGCCCATTCTAGTACTCAAAAAATGTAACAGGATCTCTATGGGTTTGCAGAAGGGTCTCTCTCGCTCTCTCTTCTACTTCTTTATGAAGCTGCCATCCGCAGACCAAAGTGAGGAATTGCAAAGTGCTGAGTGTTACCTCTTTTTGGTCAGCAGATGGCAGCTTCATAAAGAAAGAATGTTTCTCTTTTCATCAACAGCAAATGTTTGTGCTGGAAATTTAATTGGAGTAGGTGTTTGCAATTTGTTGTTTGTATTTGCAACTTTAAGTATATATTTTTTATATTACAACAATAGAATACACAACTGCAACTTTTAAAACAGCCATGCATCTCTTGATCATCACCAGCATCTGTCACAAGCTCCCTGCTTGCCCTCGTAGCCCCGCCAGGCTCTGATAGCTTTCAGTGCAGAGCTAAGGCAAGCCAACTAACACTGGGGCACCTGTCAGGATGAAGGGGGGGGGGGGGGGGGTTTGGTTGTCTTTACAGGCCGTAGGATTCACGATGCCGGAGAATGGGAGGGGTAGTTGACAGGAAGGAGGTGTAGACAGAGCACAGCATCACACCAAGTAATCACTGAGGCAGCTTTGTTCTGCTATTTGTGCAGCAATGGCCCCTATTGATATGTGTGCTGAAATCGAGGAAGCTGACAAGGGCACCTGGCAAGGGTTAGGGGCAGTAATGTTTGATGCCGTTGCCGAGGTCTACAGGGTGAGACATGGTGAGAAATATTGAAGAACATCACTGATATACACTACCAGTCAAAAGTTTGGACACCTTCTCATTCAAGGGTTTTTCTTTATTTTTACAGTTTTTTTTACATTGTAGAATAATAGTGACGACATCAAAACTATGAAATAACACATATGGAATCATGTAGTAAACAAAAAAAGGGTTAAACAAATCAAAATATATTTTATATTTGAGATTCTTCAAATAGCCACCCTTTGCCTTGATGACAGCTTTGCACACTCTTGGCATTCGCTCAACCAGCTTCACCTGGAATGCTTTTCCAACAGTCTTGAAGGAGTTCCCACATATGCTGAGCACTTGTTGGCTGCTTTTCCTTCACTCTGCTGTCCGACTCATCCCAAACCATCTCAATTGGGTTGAGGTCGGGGGATTGTGGAGGCCAGGTCATCTGATGCAGCAATCCATCACTCTCCATCTTGGTAAAATAGCCCTTACACAGCCTGGAGGTGTGTTGGGTCATTGTCCTGTTGAAAAACAAATGATAGTCCCACTAAGCCCAAACCAGATGTGATGGCGTATCGCTGCAGAATGCTGTGGTAGCCATGCTGGTTAAGTGTGCCTTGAATTCTAAATAAATCACAGACAGTGTCACCAGCAAAGCACCCCCACACCATAACACCTCCTCCTCCGTGCTTTAAGGTGGGAAATACACATGCGGAGATCATCCGTTTACCCACACCGCGTCTCACAAAGACACGGCGGTTGGAACCAAAAATCTCCAATTTGGACTCCAGACCAAAGGACAAATTTCCACTGGTCGAATGTCCATTGCTCGTGTTTCTTGTCCCAAGCAGGTCTCTTCTTATTATTGGTGTCCTTTAGTAGTGGTTTCTTTGCAGCAATTCGACCATGAAGGCCTGATTCACACAGTCCCCTCTGAACAGTTGATGGTGAGATGTGTCTGTTACTTGAACTCTGTGAAACATTTATTTGGGCTGCAATTTCTGAGGCTGGTAACTCTAATTAACTTATCCTCTGCAGAGGTAACTCTGGGTCTTCCATTCCTGTGGCGGTCCTCATGAGAGCCAGTTTCATCATAGCGCTTGATGGTGTTTGCGACTGCACTTAAAGAAACTTTCAAAGTTCTTGAAATGTTCCGTATTGACTGACCTTCATGTCTTAAAGTAATGATGGACTGTCATTTCTCTTTGCATATTTGAGCTGTTCTTGCCATAATATGGACTTGGTCTTTTACCAAATAGAGCTATCTTCTGTATACCCCCCTACCTTGTCACAACACAACTGATTGGCTCAAATGCATTAAGGAAAGAAATTCCACAAATTAACTTTTAAGAAGGCACACCTGTTAATTGAAATGCATTCCTCATAAAGCTGGTTGAGAGAATGCCAAGAGTGTGCAAAGCTGTCATCAAGGCAAAGGGTGGCTATTTGAAGAATCTCAAATATAAAATATATTTAGATTTGTTTAACACTTTTTTGGTTACTACATGATTCCATATTTACATTTACATTTTAGTCATTTAGCAGACGCTCTTATCCAGAGCGACTTACAGTTAGTGAGTGCATACATTTCATAGTTTTGTTGTCTTCACTATTATTCTACAATGTAGAAAATAGTAAAATTAAAGAAAAACCCTGGAATGAGTAGGTGTGTCCAAACTTTTGACTGGTACTGTATATTATAATGCAAATGTTCCTGTGTGTGAGCATCACTAAGTCAAAGCCTTGGAAGCCCAGGCATCTCACATCAATGAGACGGGACTATTTAATGTCAGATCACCTGAATGACTCAAATTCATACCATGTCAGAACTTATTATTGGAGTTTGGTGATAATTGGGTCATTACAATGTGCCCTTTTCAAATTTTTTGAAATTCAAGTTTTTATTTTTGAATATTTTTGCAGGATCCGAGCACCTGTATGCATCCAGCTGAACTGGCACTGGGTATGGGCAATGACAGGAGATGCATTTAGGTCTGTAATTGGCATGGGGGGCAGTGTGCCCAGAGGCACCACTCTCTCACAATGGATGGGATAGAGGATGTTGTGAAGAGGAGCTTTGTACCCAAGGGAGGATGAGCCCTGAGCGCCCAAATCCGGAGGGCCACGAACCGAGCACATTCAGCTCTGGCCAAGGCACGCTGTCATCGGAAGCATCACATCTCCCATAACGATGTCCATCCAAAAGCAATGCTAATATGCCTTGGTTTATCTTGTGATAGGTGGTTTTGAAATTCCTCAATATTATAAGGAATCTAGTCATCAATCAGTTCAGTTTAGTAATAATGGAAGTCATCAGGGCTTCAAAAACATTTTCTGATTAGTTTTGTGGCCAGGTTTATTTTCCACATGCCCATCCATCCTTGCCCAATGATTCTGAAAACCAGAGTGGAAGAAGGTTGTTTTATTGTCACATACACCGGATAGGTGCAGTGAAATGTGTTGTTTTACAGGGTCAGCCATAGTAGTACAGCGCCCCTGGAGAAAATTAGGGCTAAGTGCTTTGCCCAAGTGCACAGACACATTTTTCACCTTGTCGACTCGGGTATTCAAACCAGCGACCTGTCGGTTACTGGCCCAACGGTCTATGACACATGGTCAGTAACTGACAGGATGAGGGATCCATGTGGCATGCTGTCTGTCTATCCGTCTTACCCCCACATTGCCATTGTTAATTTCCCTCAAACCACATATGCATTTCCTCCTTTTTGAACCTGCTTAGCTGCTTTATTGAACAGTTAAAACTGATGACAAAGTTATCGGTGTTGTGGTGGTGTTGACATGGGAGCGCAGTGATTTTACTGCTCCCTTTGTTCATAAAAGAGTTGCTGTCTCATCAAAAAGATCCCCCTGAAAAATGTTTTTATGGGGCATGATTTTCACCTTCCCAATCATGTCTGAAAGGTGCCAAATATATCAAACTATCAATAAAGGACACATATGATCAATAAGTCAAGCTTTATTTGATGCATATCTAATTTGGACATTACTAATGATCACACACCCACACCACAAATGAATGATCAGGTCCAATTTTAACATCTCAACCACTAGCAGGATAATGAGGAAGGAAGACACCCCGTTTTGAGGTCAATCAGGGTCACGCCCTCTGTGTTTACATCAGTCTCTGCTACCACACAGATGTCTCTCAGGAATACACGATTACACATTGTACCCTCTACTGTCTGGCACCTATCATGCTTGACCGAGATAGATAGTATTATTGCTCAGTTTATGATGCTACTTAAAATGTAGAGTATGCAACTCACAATGTAGAGTATTTTAATTTCCTGTAGAACGTCCATCATCAGAATTCTGCTAGAAGTGCCATACCTCCTGATTTACATTTAGTGTTTTATGCTTCACTTACCTCCTCACCCAAACAAACCTGTCTGATACTGTTACCAGTGGGTGGAACAAGGTGTCGTCCTGGGCCTGAATAAAAACAACATGTCTAAACAACATCAGTCCATTCAGAGAATATGCTTTAATCAGATACCTGTTTGAGAGTTCTCAGATCTCCCACCCAGTGAAGGCCCAAAAGGCCAAACCGTTACCATCCCAATGCTACTGCCTCACTGTAAACAGTACATGCCTGGGCTCACCTGTACAATGTGTTGGTGTAACAGGTTAGTGAGGGAAGGGCACTTCCTGGTCGAGCAGGACAGCTGATTATGTAATGGATCACTACTCAACACACTGCCTTGGGGCAGACTGAGACCCAGTACAGTGTAATACAGAGAAAAGAAAGAGAGAGACACAAAGAGAGACACACACAGAAAGAGACACAGAGACACAGAGAGTGCTAGAGCAAGAGAGTGAAAGAGAAAGGAGGAGGGAAAATAATGGTTCTAGACTGTAACATCATGGTTGTGTATTGGCCATCCAATGGCCCTCCTTTTCATTGTAATGCATAAAGACCTGTATATTCCCATTAGCTCAGATTACAAGATCTTTAATTGCTATCTTTGTTTGGGTTTAAATCCCAATCATTGAGTGATTGTTGAGAATTTGCTGGCCATTATTTTTTTTTTTACAATACTCCCCCATCCTCAAGTTACACTCTCTCGATTTTTCAACGTCCATTGTCCATTATGGATGTTATTTAAGTCACCATTCATCAAAGCACATGAGTGTCTCACAGAGAAGACAGACTGCAGACACCACAGTATTGTTTGAGAAAAAAAGCTAATTACTGTAAAAACAGAAATTATAGTCATTCCTATCAATCACTATCAATGGAGCTTCGTATTCATGTTTTGTTCCGCAAACCGATTTCTATAGTGACATCTATAAATGAATCATTGTGTCATATGAAAAACCTCATCTTCAAACAAGCTACAAGAGTGGTGCGATACGCTTGCGGCATTGATCAGCAATGATAATCTATGCCTGGGGGTCCGTTTGTCCTTCTGACCTTTCAGAGCGGAGAGAATTGAGTCCACACAGAGGATGGATGAGGTCTGCCCTGAGACATCTGTTGATGGATCAGGCCTTGTGAAATGAGTTAATGTTTGTGCTGCGGTCATAAGAGGATTATGAGGGGGTCCTGACAGAGTGGCCCATGGACTGTCAGAGTGTATAGGGGGTCTGCCCTTTGATCCCAACAGATTGGAACCAGCCAGGTGGATTAACAGGCTCCCCACCTGCCTGCCCTTTGGCTGAGGGTTGAAAAATACTTACGGAAATACGATTTTCCTCAGTCTGGGTTTTGCTCATCTATGTCTCTCCTCTTTAATTCACTCACAACCTGCCATTTCTGGGGTTACGCCACACACACACACACAGGAATGCTGGTTGTGTGTCTGGGCCAGGGCTCACAAATACCATGGTGGGAGCATGTGTGCAGAATGAGTGCTTCACACACGTTAAGAACAGGGGAGAGCGATCGGAATGCATGTAACAGAGACAGGTTTCCACACAACACAAGGCAGCTGGTCAGGCTGAAGTGCATCGGACATAGCTGAACAATTGTTCAAGCCCTGCTATGGAGGCTTGCTTTGCAAAATCCCAAAATGAATTTTCCAGAAGGTATATGGCATGAAATCAGTGGAAAATTATGAAAGCAGGCTTAAATCTCACAGGAGATATTAGGATATTGAACTTTGTTCTCAGTTTCAGTGAGGAGACCCATGGGCGGCGCACAATTGGTCCAGCATCGTCCAAGGTAGGGGAGGGTTTGGCCGGCAGGGATGTGGGTTCGTTTCCCACGGGGGGCCAGTATGAAAAACTAAAACAAACAAAAAATAAAACATGTATGCATTCACTAACTGTAAGTAGCTCTGGATAAGAGCGTCTGCTAAATGACTAAAATTTAAATGTTTAATGTACTTACTTATAGACTGCCACTATGCTTAAGGTTTGCAAGCTCTTTGAACATTAACACACTGTAACACTGTCTGGTCTCCTTTGCAGAAGGATAGATGGTTCCTTTGAACTGGGGTAAAGTCAGAGATTGTTGACATTGGTTGAGTAGTCTCCTGTAAAGTGTTGTTTAACCTAAAGTTAATGTACTTTTCTCTATTTTCTTTTCTAACTGCTCATTACAGTGCTGTGGAGAAGCAAGGTGGCGGGGTATTTAAAACATCAAAGGATCTCACTTTGGGGGGCACCTCTGCGAGAGAAAGACAAATTGAGAGAAACCCACAGTGTGGAAGGGTGTGTGGAACTGATGTATTGCAAATGCACAGGACAGGCAGAGAGATGAGCACATTTAGGTGCATCAAAGCTGGGACCGAGAGACTGAGAAACAGCTTCTATCTCAAGGCCATCAGACTGTTAAACAGCCATCACTAGCACAGAGAGGCTGCTGCCTACATACAGACTTGAAAAATCACTGGCCACTTTAATAAATGGAACACTAGTCACTTTAACAACGGCACTTTAATAATGTGTACATATCTTGCATTACCCATCTAATATGTATATACTGTATTCTATACCATCTATTGCATCTTAGCCTATGCCGCTCTGATAATGACATTGCTCATCCATATATTTATATATTCTTATTCCATTTCTTTACTTAGATTTGTGTGTATTAGGTTTTTGTTGTGGAACTTTATATATTACTTGCTAGATATTGCTGCACTGTCGGAACTAGAAGCACAAGCATTTTGCTACACTCGCAATAACATCTGCTAACCATGTGTATGTGACCAATACATTTGATTTGATTTGATTGAAAAATACCATCCTAATTTTAAGAGTCCAGTCGCAAAAACCATCAAGCGCTATGATGAAACTGGCTCTCATAAGGACCACCACAGGAATGGAAGACCCAGAGTTACCTCTGCTGCAGAGGATAAGTTCATTAGAGTTACCAGCCTCAGAAATTGCAGCCCAAATAAATGCTTCACAGAGTTCAAGTAACAGACATCTCAACATCAACTGTTCAGAGGGGACTGTGTGAATCAGGCCTTCATGGTCGAATTGCTGCAAAGAAACCACTACTAAAAAACACCAATAATAAGAAGAGACCTGCTTGGGCCAAGAAACACGAGCAATGGACATTATACCGGTGGAAATTTGTCCTTTGGTCTGGAGTCCAAATGTGCGATTTTTGGTTCAAACCGCTGTGTCTTTGTGAGACGCAGTGTGGGTGAACGGATGATCTCCGCATGTGTAGTTCCCACCGTAAAGCATGGAGGGGGAGGTGTAATGGTGTGGGGGTGCTTTGCTGGTGACACTGTCTGTGATTTATTTACAATTCAAGGCACACTTAGCCAGCATGGCTACCACAGCATTCTGCAGCGATATGCCATCACATCTGGTTTGGGCTTAGTGGGACTATCATTTGTTTTTCAACAGAACAATGACCCAACACACCTCCAGGCTGTGTAAGGGCTATTTTACCAAGATGGAGAGTGATGGATTGCTGCATCAGATGACCTGGCCTCCACAATCCCCCGACCTCAACCCAATTGAGATGGTTTGGGATGAGTCGGACGGCAGAGTGAAGGAAAAGCAGCCAACAAGTGCTCAGCATATGTGAGAACTCCTTCAAGACTGTTGGAAAAGCATTCCAGGTGAAGCTGGTTGAGAGAATGCCAAGAGAGTGCAAAGCTGTCATCAAGGTAAAGGGTGGCTATTTGAAGAATCTCAAAGATCAAATATATTTTGATTTGTTTAACACTTTTTTGGTTACTACATGATTCCATGTGTGTTATTTCATAGTTTTGATGTCGTCACTATTATTCTACAATGTAAAAAAAACTGTAAAAATAAAGAAAAACCCTTGAATGAGAAGGTGTCCAAACTTTTGACTGGTACTGTACACAAGGACTTTTAATTAAATACCAATATGTCCTTATAGAGGATAAAACTAACTCCTTCATATTTTAGAGAAGGAATCAGTTTCACCCACCCGACCAGCCTGGTCTCATAGACTAGACGTAACATAGTAAATGTAAATCCAAACCACTGAAATTAGTATGATATGTTATGTTTGGTATGGTTACATAAGAGAATAGGTTACTTAAGGCAAAAACGAAAGTTTGGTGGTTGGTTGGGATGGATGGGTATGCGTATAACGCCAACATCCAGCAACCTAAGGGTTGCGTGTTCGAATTTCATCACGGACAACTTTAGCATTTTAGCTAATTAGCAACTCTGCAACTACTTACTACTTTTTAGCTACTTTGCAACTACTTAGCAGGTTAGCTAACCCTTACCCTAACCCTTTAACCTAACTCCTAACCTTAACCCCTAGCCTAGCTAATGTTATCGCTAGCCACTTAGCTAACGTTAGCCACAACAAATTGAAATTTGTAACATATCATACGAAATGGATGATGGACATACACAAATTCATACATACCATATGAAACGTAACATATCATTCTAATTGGAGTGTCTCGGATGTACGTTTACTATGTTATGTCTACCCCTGAGTCCAGGTTGCCCCAACAGGAAAGGGGTATCTGCTACTTTCTAGTGTTCTCAGAGGTCAGACTTGGTCATGTTCTCAGAGGTCAGACTTGGTCATGTTGGGCCCTCTTGTTTTGATGGATCAGAAGCTCTATTGTCTAGACTGGTGTGGAGCCCAAGCACAGACACATTAAGTTATTAACAGTGTTGTGTGAGTACTAATCCTCCAGCCAGATAGGGTTTCCCTTTACAGACAAGCAGACTTCAGTCCCTTCACAAGGCCACACAGTCTCAACTCAGCCTGTTTTTATCATTAGCCAGCATGTGCTCATACAATCACTAATAACACACTGCTTGAGCTAGTGATCACTGTTAATATACTGTACATCCAATTATATCATGTTTCACTTCAAACCTATCCGTGGCTTATGGTCATATCTGATGTTCGTTGTATTTTTGAGGTAGTCTCTAAAATCCGGTTTGACCAGGAAAAACGTGTTGAATCTGACACACACTGTCATTCTACATTTAACTTACCCCCAAAATTCAGAATGAGAAATTTTCATTAGTAGATACCGTCCTTTCATTCTTTCTATCCATCCCTCTTTTTCTCTCCCTCCCAAATGGGACCAAATTGTGTCCCATTAAAGTGCCCCTAACCTGATCCCCTGATCGTGGGCTCCAGTGGATCCTTTGTGTTCCCGCTCACAGGTAGCCAGGGCAGAGTCTAATTATTATACCCTGACGACACCCCAGGCCTCTCTGATCTGTGGAGGGATGGAGTGGGGGAGGTGAGGTGTCCCTAAACCTCTTTTCTCACAGCTCTCTTGTTCCGTTCTCTATATGTAACTTCACTAATTGGTTATGTTAGTGATGTGAGTTTTTAACAAGGTCTTTGTGAGTACACATGCCTTTAGCAAGTGCTTTGTTTGTTTGATGAACATTTGAGTCTTTGAGGAACTGCTTGTATTTTTATATGCCTGCAAATGTGTTATGGGCTCCATTCTCTGATCTCAGGGTGTTTTTTACAACTTTATTTTGACATATGATACTGTGTGTGCGTGTGTGTATGTTCATGAGACAGGTGGACGGATGCTGGGGGGAAAGTAGGGATAGTGTTGACAAGCTAAGGAATGTGTCATATCTCTGTTTACACACACACACACACACACACACTAATTACTATGTGTTTGTATGCGCTTGGGTGCGCTCGAAATGTGTGGACATTTGTTGCTGTGTGGGTGGGATAGGACAGCAGGGAGATCTGAGGGGAGGTCCGGAGTAGCGACCTGCAGTTGTGGGGTGCTCAGATGCTCCATTTGGGTGTGGCAGCTCACACTGATGACAACACTCAAGGACGGACACCTTGGGGGGGTGTTGGACTGGTGGTGAACATCGATTAAGCAGGGTATTTGCTGCATGGCTTTCTCCATCTTGACAAGGGGTGACAGTTGTGTGACCATTGATAAGCACACTCAGGACTGGTTCCAGGCATAAATGATATAAGTGGTCGCTTAGGGCCCCTGGCCGCTATATATTTTTTGGGGAACTCAGTCGGGATCTCAACTTACTATTGAGAGTAAGAATAGTAGAATACTCCAGGTGTAATTTCGAAATTTGGTTGCACATCAGCGGTTTTTGTCTTGTTACACTAAATATACAAAAGTATGTGGACACCCCTTCAAATGTGTGAATTCGGCTATTTCAACCACACCCGTTGCTGACCGGTGTATAAAATCGAGCACACAGCCATGCAATCTCCATAGACAAACATTGGCAGTAGAATGGCCTTACTGAAGAGCTCAGTGACTTTCAATATGGCACCGTCATAGGATGCCACCTTTCCAACAAGTCAGTTCGTCAAATTTCTACCCTGCTAGAGCTGCCCCGGTCAACTGTAAGTGCTGTTAATGTGAAGTGGAAACGTCTAGGAGCAACAACGGCTCAGCCGTGAAGTGGTAGGCCACACAAGCTCACAGAACTGGACCGCCGAGTGCTGAAGCGCGTAGTGCATAGAAACACTACAGAGTTCCAAACTGCCTCTGGAAGCAACATCAGCACAATAACTGTTCGTCGGGAGCTTCATAAAATGGGTTTCCATGGCCGAGCAGCCGCACAAAAGCCTAAGATCACCATGCACAATGCCAAGCGTGTGGATACGTGTTCTCTGGAGTGATGAACCACGCTTCACCATCTGGCAGTCCGACGGACAAATCTGGGTTTGGCGGATGCCAGGAGAACGCTACCTGCCCGAATGCGTAGTGCCAACTGTAAAGTTTGGTGGAGGATAAATAATGGTCTATGCTGTTTTTCATGGTTCGGGCAAGGCCCCTTAGTTCCAGTAAAGGGAAATCTTAACGCTACAGCATACAATGACATTCTAGACGATTCTGCGCTTCCAACTTTGTGGCAACAGTTTGGGGAAGGCCCTTTCCTGTTTCAGCATGACAATGCCCCCATGCACAAAGCGAGGTCCATACAGAAATAGTTTGTCGAGATCGGTGTGGAAGAACTTGACTGGTCTGCACAAAGACCTGACCTCAACCCCATCGAACACCTTTGGGATGAATTTGAACGCCGACTGCAAGCCAGGCCTAATCGCCCAACATCAGTGCTCGACCTCACTAATGCTCGTGGCTGAATGGAAGCAAGTCCCTGCAGCAATGTTCCACCATCTAGTGGAAAGCCTTCCCAGAAGAGTGGAGGCTGTTATAACAGCAAAGCGGGGACCAACTCCATATTAATGCCCATGATTTTGAAATTAGATGTTCGACGAGAAGGTGTACACAGCTAAACATTTTTAGGTTGGTAGTTAGTTTAGCCAGCTATCTAATATTGTAGTAATCATGGCCGAATACCGACCGGGCATGCAGGCCACGTGCCCAGGGGCTCTGACCTCCAGGTGGCCCCCCATTGATTTTGTTAGTCATTCACACTCAGATATCATATTAACACGGCATAAGTCATTATAAAATGCGTAATATTCCTGGAAATAAGCTGTAAAACTGCAAAACAATTCTCTCTGACCCATGGCAAAATAAGTAGAATTGCATGACATTTTGTTATAAAATTGCAAAGTTCTCTCCGCCTCATGGCAAAATGTGTAGAATTGCAGAAAACTTGCTTTAAAACTGCAACATTTTCTCTAAGCCCCATGGCAAAATGTGTAGAATTTCAGAAAATTAACTTTAAACCTTACATTTTTCTCTCCACCATCAAGAGGGGGGCCACTAAAATGTTTTAACGGGAGGTGGGGGGGCCCCACACCAAATCTCACTTAGGGCCACCAAAAGGCTAGAGCCGGCACTGAACACAACCATCTATCCCTGCCCCCACCCTGATGAGGCATTTCAGTTATTCATAGGATTGAGGTCTTGAACATTGACAAAATGTTGAACAACAAAACATGAAGACGACAGCATCTAGAACACAGAGCATAAATGTAAACATGTATGATGCATCTAAACCAGGGGTTCTTAAACTTTTTCAGCCTGGACCCAAGCCTATGAAAACATGCAACTACACGTAAATATCGGTACATTTCATTGCCCTTATGCCAGCCTAAAACAAATGCAATATAGACAAATAACAATGAAATGAAATATAATAATATAAATAGCTATTCATATTTATTTCCCCCCATTAAAAACATTCTGACATATCTGTCTAGGTTGGAACTGTTGCTGTTAAAATATAAGAAATCATTTTCATTCTGAACTGAAATATACTGATTGATCACATCACACAGATGTAGACCAGAAAACACACACACAGGCTCAGTTTTTGAAAGTGCAACCCTAAGTAACAGTACAGATGAAAAATGATCAGGTCTACTGTACATCTTACTGTAAAAAGTATTGTTGAAAAAAATCTAGGTTGGAACTGTTGCTGTTAAAATACAATAAATAATTTGTATTCTGAATTGGAATAAACTGATTGATCACATCACACAGATGTAGACCAGAAAACACACACAGTCCTAATGAGAGGTATGTGGGTGGTTGACGCTTCAACAAGCATGTCTATTCTGATCTCAGTTTTTGACAGTGCAACCCTGAGGTCATACTCAGCATGGAGTATATTTCTATACTTCTTTATTTAAGTATGCCAGAGTTGAGAACCCTGACTTGCATACAGTGCCTTGCTAAAGTATTCATCCCCCTTGGCGTTTTTCCTATTTTGTTGCATTACAACCTGTAATTGAAATTTATTTTTCAATTGTAATGTAATGGACATCCAAATTGGTGAAGTGAAATGAAAAAAATAACTTGTTTCAAATAATTCTAAAAAATAAATAAAACGGAAAAGTGGTGTGTGCATATGTATTCACCCCCTTTGCTATGAAGCCCCTAAATAAGATCTGGTGCAGCCAATTACCTTCAGAAGTCACATAATTAGTTAAATAAAGTCCACCTGTGTGCGATCTAAGTGTCACATGATCTCAGTATATATACACCTGTTCTGAAAGGCCCCAGAGTCTGCAACACCACTAAGCAAGTGGCACCACCAAGCAGGCGGCACCATGAAGTCCAAGGAGCTCTCCAAACAGGTCAGGGACAAAGTTGTGGAGAAGTAAAGATCAGGGTTGGGTTATAAAACAATATCCGAAACTTTTAACATCCCACGGAGCACCATTAAATCCATTATTAAAAAATTGAAAGAATATGGCACCACAACAAACCTGCCATGAGAGGGCCGCCCACCAAAACTCACAGACCAGGCAAGAAGGGCATTAATCAGAGAGGCAACAAAGAGACAAAATATAACCCTGAAGGAGCTGCAAAGCTCCACAGCAGAGATTGGAGTATCTGTCCATAGGACCACTTTAAGCCGTACACTCCACAGAACTGGGCTTTACGGAAGAGTGGCCAGAAAAAAAGCCATTGCTTAAAGAAAAAAAAATAAGAAAAAACGTTTGGTGTTCGCTAAAAGCCATGTGGGAGACTCCCCAAACCTATGGAAGAAGGTACTCTGGTCAGATGAGACTAAAATTGAGCTTTTTGGCCATCAAGGAAAACGCTATGTCTGGCGCAAACCCAACACCTCTCATCACCCCGAGAACACCATCCCCACAGTGAAGCATGGTGGTGGCAGCATCATGCTGTGGGGATGTTTTTCATCGGCAGGGACTGGGAAACTGGTCAGAATTGAAGGAATGATGGATGCCGCTAAATACAGGGAGATTCTTGAGGGAAACCTGTTTCAGTCTTCCAGAGATTTGAGACTGGGACGGAGGTTCACCTTCCAGCAGGACAATGACCCTAAGCCTACTGCTAAAGCAACACTCGAGTGGTTTAAGGGGAAACATTTAAATGTATTGGAATGGCCTAGTCAAAGCCCAGACCTCAATCCAATTGAGAATCTGTGGTATGACTTAAAGATTGCTGTACACCAGCGGAACCCATTCGACTTGAAGGAGCTGGAGCAGTTTTTCCTTGAAGAATGGGCAAAAATCCCAGTGGCTAGATGTGCCAAGTGTATAGAGACATACCCCAAGATTTAATTGCAGCTGTAATTGCTGCAAAAGGTGGCTCTACAAAGTATTGACTTTGGGGGGGAATAGTTATGAGCACTCAAGTTGTTGTTTTTTGTCTTATTTCTTGCTTCAATCAGTTTATTCCAGTTCAGAATCAAAATGATTACTTGTATTTTAACAGCAACAGTTCCAACCTAGACTTGTTTTCACCAATCATTTCTACAGTAGGCATGATCATTTTTCATGTTCATGTGTACTGTTCCTTAGGGTTGCACTATCAGTAGCTAGCTTGCTTGCTTGCTTGCTTTGGCTAACGTTAGCTATCTAGCTATTAGTTGTGTACAAGGGAATTGTTTGAAAGAGAAACTCACATCTACTACTATGTGAGATACATTAGTATTCCCTTATTTCTGCTTATCATCACCTGTTATAAAATGACAACAATGTCTTGCTAGCTGACTTACTTTTCCACTGTCGAAGCACTGTTTCCTGAAGCATTCTACCATGTTCTGAAAGAACTCCATGGTTTTACCGTCATGCTGTGAATGTTTGGTCAGGATGTGTCGTTTTAATTTGTTCGTTTTGAGAGACTCGTTACTAAGCACTTCCCTGCACAAAACACATTGTGGGCGCTCCTCGTTATTTCTCAAAGTTTGTATGAAACCAAGAGAGAAAAACGCATTGCTGTATTTGCGTTTCATGACGATTGAGCTCAGTCATAACTTGCGGCTAGCTTGACTCCATTTGATGACAGCGGTGAGTGATGGCGAGCGGGAATGACAAGTCGCGGAGTGATCTTCAAGAAAACTGGAGAAAAAAGATCCTGTCAACCGCGAAGCACACGGGCATCTCCCTCCCACTCGCGCAGCTGCCAAACTGACACCGCTGCTAAGCAGACACTGAACAGAGACCGCAGTTGCACTTGGCCAAATCAATTCCAGCAATTCATGAAATAATTATGAATGTACTCTAACACATCGCGACCCACCATTAACAGGTCCGCGACCCATACTTTAAGAAAGGCTGATCTAAACACACACTCATGCACACACGCACACACAAAATCACAGAAAAATGTGATTTTAAAAAGCTAACACTGATGTTTTTTCACTGGCTGTAGCCTTCATATTCCCATTCTGCCTTGGTCAGCTGGTATTCTGTGTGAGTTATCACAAAGCTGCCACACTATCAGACAAGCTGTCAGTCCAATTCGTTCGTTTCCCACGGGGGGCCAGTATGAAAAATGTATGCACTCACTAACTGTAAGTCGCTCTGGATAAGAGCGTCTGCTAAATGACAAAAAAATAAAATTAAAATAACAACAACATTTATTTTTTATTTATTTAACCTTTATTTAACCAGGTAAGCCAGTTGAGAACAAGTTCTCATTTACAACTGCGACCTGGCCAAGATAAAGCAAAGCAGTGCGATAAAAACAACAACACAGTTACATATGGGGTAAAACAAAACATAAAGTCCATAGTGCAAAATAATTACAATTAGTATTAACACTGGAATGATAAATGTGCAAGAGATGATGTGCAAATAGAGATACTGGGGATGAGGTAGTTGGGTGGGCTAATTTCAGATGGGCTGTGTACAGGTGCAGTGATCGGTAAGGTGCTCTGACAACTAAAGTTAGTGAGGGAGATGTCTGGCCAGTCTACCATATGCAAGATTGGCTTCATCCTATCTCTTCTTACATGATCTGTTATCAGTCATTTGTTTATAATCAGGTAATCAGGTGTAACAATCAACATGAGTAGTCTCCCAAACTTGAATACTTGCATTTAGTTGTGTAATTTTCTCTGACTGTTGTGTGGTCCTTTAAGGGTTGAGGTTATGGAATAATTCAGAATTACAATCATATGTGATTTATTTAATGATCTATCATTGTCAGAAACTTTCCCTTTCCCAGATGGTAAATGGGTAACACATGATCTCTCACACACAGAATGATGAATCACTTCTCGCTCTCACTATTTCACATATGTAGTTAGTTTTGGCTGTGCTGTAGGATGAAATCTGACAAAACTGTAAAATTATGATCCTGTCCAATAACTCTCTCCCACTCTGTCTCTCTTTGTCTGTCTCTCTTTCTCACCCTCTGATCTCCGCAGGCAGAGTCATCCTCTTTTATCATCGGCGTCTGTCGGTTTGAGCATCTGCAGACACCCCCTCCTCCCCCCACCTCTTCCCTCCTCAGTGCTTCTAACTGCAATCTCTTGTCAACAGGGACAAATATCGACTTGTCCTGCAGCCCAATTTATGCCAGGATTAGGAACCTAGCACCCTAAAACTCAGTGATTATGTCCAACAGAGCTCATTACTGTCAAATCAAAGGGCCCCTCAGAGGAGTCACTCATTGGTAATGACCCCATTATTAAGCCAACATGTGGGGGGTTGGCCTGCAAACTGCTCAGTAAATAATAATAATAATTTGGTTAGTGCTTACATTTGTCCTATTTCACACATGTCTGAATTTGTTTTGGTTTTTTGCATATTCCAACGCCCCCTGAGACACCCTCAGACTGTTGGGTCACAACCAGGATCAAATCAAATCAAATCAAATTGTATTTGTCACATACACGTGTTTAGCAGATGTTATTGCGGGTGTAGTGAAATGCTTGTGCTTCTAGCTCCGACAGTGCAGTAATATATAACAAGTAATATCTAATAATTTCACAACATATACCCAATACACACAAATCTAAGTACGGAATGGAATTTAAGAATATATACATATATGGGCAAGCAATGACAGAGCGGCATGGACTAAGATACAGTAGAATATTATAGAATACAGTATATACATATGAGATGAGTAATGCAATATATGTAAACATTATTAAAGTGACTAGTGTTCCATTTCTTAAAGTGGCCAGTGATTTCAATAGGCAGCAGCAGTCTCTAATGTGCTAGTGATGGCTATTTAACAGTCTGATGGCCTTGAGATAGAAGCTGTTTTTCATTCTCTCGGTCCCAGCTTTGATGCACCTGTACTCACCTCGCCTTCTGGATGATAGCGGGGTGAAAAGGCAGTGGCTCTGGTGGTTGATGTCCTTGATGACCTTTTTGGCCTTCCTGTGACATCGGGTGCTGTAGGTGTCCTGGAGGGCGGGTAGTTTGCCCCCGGTAATGCGTTCGGCAGACCGCACCACCCTCTGGAGAGCCCTGCAGTTGCCGTACCAGGTGGAGATACAGCCCGACAGGATGCTCTCAATTGTGCATCTGTAAAAGTTTGTTAGGGTTTTAGGTGCCAAGCCAAATTTCTTCAGCCTCCTGAGGTTGAAGAGGCTCTGTTGCGCCTTCTTCACCACACTGTCTGCGTGGGTGGACCATTTAAGTTTGTCAGTGATGTGTACACCAAGGAACTTGAAGCTTACCACCTTCTCCACTGCGGTCCCATCGATGTGGATAGGGGGGTGCACCCTCTGCTGTTTCCTGAAGTCCACGATCATCTCCTTTGTTTTGTTGACATTGAGTGAGAGGTTAATTTCCTGGCACCACACACCCAGAGCCCTCCTCCCTGTAGGCTGTCTCGTCATTGTTGGTAATCAAGCCTACTACTGTTGTGTCGTCTGCAAACTTGATGATTGAGTTGGAGGCGTGCTTGGCCACGCAGTCATGGGTGAACAGGGATTATAGGAGGGAGCTGAGCACGCACCCTTGTGGGGCCCCAGTGTTGAGGATCAGCGAAGTGGAGATGTTGTTTCCTACCTTCACCACCTGGGGGCGGCCCGTCAGGAAGTCCAGGACCCAGTTGCACAGGGCAGGGTTTTGACCCAGGGCCTCGAGCTTAATGATGAGCTTGGAGGGTACTATGGTGTTGAATGCTGAGCTATAGTCAATGAACAGCATTCTTACATAGGTATTCCTCTTGTCCAGATGGGATAGGGCAGTGTGCAGTGTGATGGCGATTGCATCGTCTGTGGATCTATTGGGGCGGTAAGCAAATTGAAGTGGGTCTAGGGTGACAGGTAAGGTAGAGGTGATATGATCCTTGACTAGTCTCTCAAGCACTTCATGATGACAGAGGTGAGTGCTACGGGGCGATAGTCATTTAGTTCAGTTACCTTTGCTTTTTTGGGTACAGGAACAATGGTGGACATCTTGAAGCATGTGGGGACAGCAGACTGGGATAGGGAGAGATTGAATATGTCCGTAAACACACCAGCCAGCTGGTCTGCGCATGCTCTGAGGACGCAGATAGGGATGCCGTCTGGGCCGGCAGCCTTGTGGGGGTTAACATGCTTAAATGTCTTACTCACGTCGGCCACGGAGAAGGAGAGCCCACAGTCCTTGGTAGTGGGCCGCGTCGGCGGACGAAGAAGGTGTTTAGCTTGTCTGGAAGCGAGATGTCGGTGTTGGTTTTTTGTCTGGAAGCGAGATGTCGACGTGGCTGGTTTTCCTTTTGTAGTCCGTGATTATCTGTAGACCCTGCCACATACGTCTCGTGTCTGAGCCGTTGAATTGCGACTCCACTTTGCCTCTATACTGATGTTTTGCCAGTTTAATTGCCTTGCGGAGTGAGTAGCTACACTGTTTGTATTCTGCATATTCCCAGTCACCTTGCCATGGTTAAATGCGGTGGTTCGCGCTTTCAGTTTTGCGCGAATGCTGCCATCTATCCACGGTTTCTGGTTAGGGTAGGTTTTAATAGTCACAGTGGGCACAACATCTCCTACACACTTCCTGATAAACTCAGTCACTATTTCAGTGTATTCGTCTAAGTTATTTTCGCAAGCTACCTGGAACATATCCCAGACCGCGTGATCAAAACAATCTTGAAGCGTGGATTCCGATTGGTCAGACCAGCGTTGAATAGTCCTTAGCACGGGTACTTCCTGTTTGAGTTTCTGCCTATAGGAAGGGAGGAGCAAAATGGAGTCGTGGTCAGATTTGCCGAAAGGAGAGCCTTATAACCATCCCGGAAGTTCGAATAGCAATGGTTGAGGATCTGCCAATATCAACAGCAACCCTAGAGCAATTAGGGTTAAGTGCCTTGCTCAAGGGCCCATCGAGAGATTTTTCACCTTGTTGGCTCTGTGATTCAAACTAGCAACCTTTCAGTTACTGGCCCAACTCTCTAACCTCTAGGCTAACTGCCACCGAACAGACAGCTCAGCCCATTAGAACTAGTTCCCCTACTGGTGCTATGCTGTGCCAGTATTTGTTTTTATTTCTAGGGCATGAAACATGTGGCATGATGTAAAAGTCTCTAGACACAGTGAAGTACTACACATTTTTTCAAACCTCTGCCTGAAATATTAGTTTGATAAATGATCTCAATGAAAATATGTTTAAAGACAGGTTCAAGCTCACACTTTGCTGTGCTTAGATCACATCAGTATAGTGTGCTCCAGCCAAGGCTCTATTCAATCAAAACCTGTATCCAGATACTAAAGCAATAGAGTGTAGGAGGAATGTTGTTTTTCCCTATCGTTCAGATCTGTATACCGGTTTTGATTGAATAGGGTCTAGTGTTTGGTCCAGTGCTGTAAACCAAGAGCAAGACATTCATCGCAGAGCTGCAGTCCTCTGGGCATCCTTATCACTGAAATAACAGAATGATGTTGAAATCCTATACTCTCTGATGAAACTAATGTGAAAGTTCACATGTGCAGAATGAATAAACCATTAACACACCATAACAATTAGTCATGAATTTCCTGAAAGACAGAACTTTGTGTGTTACTTCAAACAGGACCAAAGACAAAGAGAATACACATACCCTTATTTCTTGAGGAAATTCAACAAAAAGATCAACAAGGAGATTCATTTCATAGAACATATTTCTTTAATACAGTAGTTAGTTACATGGATGTCCAAAAATAAAACACATATGCATAATAATAAAACATTCATGAAGTTCCCTTTCCCCCCAGGCCCCAAGAGTGCACTGTAAAGCCCCAACCCCACCTGCTTCCCCGACAACATTTGTCTGCTGCCATCTGCCTGTCTGCCCCCCCCCCCCACCCCCGTCTCCTCCTCAAAGTATGTAATTAAGCTGCAACACCTTTACTCCTCTTACATCGCCTCCCCCCCTCCGCCCAGTCTCCTACCTTCACAAACAACAAGCTTAAGAAGAAATGGTCTCTTTGCAAACAAACTTTCCCCTCTTTTACATTTCATTCATTTAACAAGTGCTTGTAATAAAACAAAAATATCAACACATCTGAAACAGCAAAAGTATGAAAATACTGTACAAATTTGTGATTTACCCAGTGTAAACAGGTTTGCATGTGTTATACGTACCAACAACACAAATAAATCCTATATGACTGTCTGCCTCTTTGTTCAGGATTCTGGTCCCTCGTAGAGTAAAGAATAACATTTGAAAAGGTGAACAGGAAAAATATTCTGTCTGAAAAGTATATTTACCTCTGTCGCTTTCTGAAAGTTTGTGGAAGAAAAAGAAGAAGCTATACGGAGATCAGCCAGCTGGCCCCAGCTTCAGGGTCCAGTACAGGGGTAAGAGGGAACCTCTGTAGAGTTGAGGACTCCCTGGGCTTCTCCCCTACCCACTGAAGCACCCGTTGGGTTGGAAATGGGTGAGAAATGCACATATACACAAGAATGAAAACATATCTGCAAACCCATGTTCAGGAAAACAAAGTAAATTAATCTGATATGGTTCATTGTCTCTTTTACGCCTTCAAAGCATTTAATTACGGACACCAAAAGTCTGTGCGTTTACCAGTCATTGTTCCTGTGATGGCAGCAGGGATCCAGCCAGCGGTCCCACTCCACCTAGCCCTCCCCTCTCTTTACACTTTGGTGGCCAGAGACTGTACCTCTGACTTCTGTGTCTGGGCGCTGAGCGTGGAGGACATGGAGCTCATCTGGCCATGCATGGCCTTCTTTAGGTTGAGCAGGCACAGGCACTGGGAGCGGAAGCGCAGGTCGAAGAAGGCGTACAGGAAGGGGTTGAGGCAGCTGTTGACATAAGCCAGGCAGGTAGCATAAGGGTGTGCCACCAGGAGGAAGCGCTCAAATCCACAGGAGCTGGGAGCCAGGTTCAGGTAGGAGAGGGCATCCATGCTCTTCAGCAAGTGGAATGGGGTCCAGCAGATGGCAAACACAACCACCAGGGTGGTGATGATCTTCAGCAGACGCCGCTTTTTCTGGTCCTCCTTACGCAGGTTGTTAAAGTGGCGCGTGACGGTGCAGCCGATGAAGCAGTAGAAGATGGTCATGGCCAGGAAAGGCAGGAGGAAGCCCAGGGCGGAGGAGGACAGGCTGAGCCCTGCAATCCACAGGGACTCATGTCTCTCATTCAGGGTCACCAGGCTGAAGTCCATGGCACAGGTGGTGCGGTTGCTGTTGATGTCGTCCATTGTGGTGCGGAACAGCAGAGTGGGCACGGCCAGCAGGCCTGAGAGGAGCCAGATGGCCCCTAGGGAGGCCAGCATGGTGCCCCGCGACCGCAGCCGGCTGCTGGACAGAGAGTGGACGATAGCCAGGTAACGGTCAAAGCTCAGGCAGGTGAGGCAGAAGACACTGGCGTACATGTTGACCAGCACCACATAGCTGCTGATCTTACACAGGGCCACACCAAAGGGCCAGTGGTAGCCCAGTGCTGTGTACACCGCCCAGAGGGGCAGAGTGATCACAAAGGTGAGGTCAGCCAGGGCCAGGTTGCCTATGTAGACATCTGCTGCTCGGCGCTTGGATTTGGACCTCCAGACGGTGAAGATGACCACTCCATTCCCAGACAGGCCCAGGATGAAGATGAGCATGTAGAGAACAGGGATGAGGGAGTAGGACGGCTCCCACTCAGAGTAGTCACACATAGTTTCATTGAAACCATAATCATAATCATAGGTATCTCTATACTCCACAGCGGGATCCATGCTGAAGTCAATTTTTTGTTTGGAAATAGAAAATCAATTCTAATTCTAATAATCCTTTAGAGTGGAAAAAAAAGTTTCTGTGCAGTCCAGAACTGGTTCAGTAAAATTCAAATAAACCAATTGTCAAAGCTGAAAACGAGAGAAAAATTAATGTTACAGGAATGGTGAGTCCCTATCAGTCGTTGGAGAAGAACACAGGCAGTATGAGTGAGTGGGGCAATGCTGCGTGGCTTTTTAAATTCAGTGCTCCACACCCCTTGTTCCCTCCCCCCAGGACGAATCCCCCTCCCCCATTAAACACTTAGCCCGGCACCTCCCTCCTCTCACCTCTCTCTAGCACAGCACACACCAGGATTCATCCAGTTGCGATGACGCCCTGTCAAACTTTATTCATATAATTTGAAAATGGAAAGAAAAGCGAAAATATAAGGTTAAATTGTCTCCCTAAAAAGTCTCTGTTTTGAAATATTTTTGAAAACGTTATTGTTTAGAATTTACATCAATGTAAGTTATGTTTATTAAAATTAATAACCTTTCAATTTCAAAATAGTGCAGAAAAATCACAAAATAATTAAACATCAAGTTTGTGAGACGATAGACAGTAAGCTCATAGAAAATAGTGCTACTTCCAATGCAAATGTTTTTTTAAGATATTGTAAAAGAACAACATGTTTGGTGCACCATGCTGCCTCTGCAATGATTTCAACAGACCAATCAATTCAACACACGGTTTCAATGATTTTCAATTGATTTTAAGAACTATTGCTCAATCTTTAGGGTTCATGACATGTCTGGACAGGCAAGTTTTCTAATTCACGACTGAACTACTAAATTACAATGTGAATGCCACAATGATAGAAGTAAGTGCTTGGAGATTTCCTAACCTGATGGTTTTGCCCTTTAAATTTGGCTATTAACATGCTCTAATTAAAATGTAATAAAGTGTAACAATAGCAATAGGATAATTAAAATATTACAATAATAAGGAAAACTATTCAGCTGCCAATGCAACATTGTTGCATGCAGAACTTCTGTGTGTCTGGATTAAAACGTAAAATGGAAATTAGATTGATAGGCGGGCAATTTAGAATTGGTTAAACGGTTTTAATGATTAAATTGTAAACAGACAGCTCAGGGGGGGGTGAATTTCATTCTCACGTCTAATTTCCATGATAAAAAGACACAAACATGCAGGATAAACAAAAACAAAAGGAAACGTTGCATTTGGCTTAACCAATCTTTGATTGCCTCACTTTGATCGTGGTAGGCCTATAGGCTTAACTTGCTAATGCCAAAATTAAAACATATAGGCTAACATACTCCGGCTTTTCAATTAAACTATTTAGAAATTGAACTAAACATTGTGTTGAAGGAAAATGTTAGGCCTATTTGGCCCTCTTCTCACCGCCCAAGCTCTGCTCAGTGCCTTTGCACTTCAGGAAACAAGTGCAGTTATTTTTCAACTATAGGCTACAGCTAGATTGCCTTTGGCAATTGATTATAAGATTTAATCTCATAATCCCTATCATAGAAATAGGGAGGCAGGTAGCCTAGCGGTTAGAGCATTGGGCCAATAACTGAAAGGTTGCTAGTTCGAATTCCCGAGCTGACAAGGTAACAAATCTGACGATGTACCCTTGTGCAAGGCAATTTTGATGTTGGTTGACCCTGGGTGTGACCCACTCCCCAAGGTTGTCTCAGGGGGAGTTGGGATATGCAAAAAAAACACATTTCCAATTTACACATGAAATAAGACAAATATCTATCCACTTCTCTTTGAAGTTTCTGATCAAATACAGTTAAAGCCTCCTTTAATATTTGAGAAGAATGGGTAAATGACAATTTTACAGTATGTAGAATATGATGTTCATCAAACAATCAAGAAACATAAATGTGTCTTTAATTCCGAATTTGCATGTCAAAGTCTTTCTGACTTGACCGCTGTGGCGCAGTGGTCTAAGGCACTGCATCTCAGTGCTGGAGGCGTCACCACAGACTCCCTGGTTCGATTCCAGGCTGTATCACAACCGGCCGTGATTGGAAGTCCCATAGGGCGGCGCACAATTGGCCCAGCGTCGTCCGGGTTTGGCCGGTGTAGGCCGTCATTGTAAATAAGAATTATTTCTTAACTGACTTGCCTAGTTAAATAAAGGTAAATAAAATAAATAGAAGAGTATTTTCAGGAAAATACAACACAAGGTTTGGACGGTTGGAGTTCATTGACTCTTCGTTCATTCTCCTGCCCCCTAAAAAACACGTAATGTGAAAAAGTCGATTTAAAGCCCAGGCCTGATATTCTAAGAGTTGATTCGGTTGGTCCGGCCCGGGTTTATGGTTTGCGCAACATTGTAACCTACGTTTGATAGAAACGCGTGGCCGTGGCTTCGAGAAGCGCGCCTGTATCTCTCACAACTAGAATGAGATTCACTTTCTATGATCTCTCGCTCTCTCTGCTCTGATAGACATGAGCCTGCAACTCTCATCTCTCCAGCGTTGCACTTCGTCATTTATTTCCATATAGAAACATAGCAGCGCGAAGGGTTCTGGAGGATCTACAGCACCCCTGATAAATTGAAATACATTTGCCAAAGTTATAGAATTACGCCTGTCTGTTCAGAAAGAAATTACATAATTCAGAATAGCCCACTACACCATGAGAAGGCCTATAATTTAGCCACAGAGGATCAACAATAACTTATTAATATAAAAAAATGCCTCGCTGTGGATTGTGTGTAGCCCAATAACAAGGTATAGCGGCAAATCTGTCAGTGAACAACACGCAGACAAAACAGGCCTTTCGCAATATTTCAAATACAATCGTGGGAAAACACTGGTTGGAAAGCAAATGGCTCCTACTGAAAAGAGAAGTCTAATCTGTCTGCTGTAGCCTACCAAAATATTTGATCAAGTTCCAAATATTGTTTTACAAAGTAAAACAAGAGATAAACTTTTGGCACTGAGCGCATTGGCCATCACGGATGAGTCAGCTGTGCATCAGTGAAACTGGAAAGCATTTTTAGGACTATCATTTTCTCCTCATATTGTACAATATGTGTGTCTCCACACAACTAGGCTATTGAAGGATTCAAGGCAAGGTCGTTTTTATTGATCTCAAATTCTCTGTTTGTCAGTGTCAAAGTAGCCTGTCATTTCGATCATTTGTGCGGTATTAAAAATTATGCCGATGTCGAATTGCATGAAAAGCATTTATAAAGGGAATTTTTTTCCGGACCCTAGGCTACTCAAAATGTTCTTAATGTGTGCAACTTCTGTAAGCACGTCTACTCTACTGCTCTATGCCACTACATGCATGCAATGCTTTATTATACGTTTTTTTTTTCTCATGCTTTCCAATACCTCAGAGCTCACAGGTCACCCCACTCTCGAGCTCACGTTTTGTTCAGGCACTTCGTGATTTACAAATTAAGCGCTGGACGGTAGTAGTTGCTTAACCCTTCCCCGCTTCTCATGATAGAGAGAGAGAAGGAAATCCCACTGTGCGGCAACATGGTAGCATGGAGATATTTGGGAGGAGCCAGGGCACACAGATCATTGGACTCACTACACTTCTGAGCCATCGCTCATCGGCGCGGAGATGCTGGCGCCCAGTCTCTGCTCAGCGGAGACACAACTACCGCTCAGCTCAGCAGTACTCATTACTGTCTAATATCTTCCTGAAAGCCAACAGCTCTCAGCTATTTATTGTGTTTTTTACAAGTAAAGTGAGGTCCTCGGGCCTAAGCTAACAATGCACATGTTCTTTACATCAAGCAGGGCAGCATGGGAATGATCAGGCCAGAAGTATACAAAAATAGGTTTTATTCTCAATTACTCAAGCAACTCAATGAAAGCTTATCTCGGACACCATCTTCAGCACCTAGCGCTTGGTAAAATCACTGCTGCCAACAAGCACAACAGGGTTAAATCATCAGTTTCCTCAGCACATATTTTTATTTATTTATTTAACTAGGCAAGTCAGTTAAGAACAAATTATTATTTACAATGACGGCCTACTACAGCCCTAACCCGGACGACGCTGGGCCAATTATTCAATTGTCAATGTATATATTTCAATCAATATTAGTATTCTTTCTGGCCAAATGACCTACCTAGGCCCGCGCACCATGGAAGGCCCACCATCCTGCGCATATTAAGGGTATCTATCCCCTAAATGACTGAAAACACACAGCTTTTATACCTGGGCATTTGGCAGGCCCATCCTTAATTTACAATTACCAACACCTGGCGCTGACAGAGGGTGCGTTCAAGATTTTCAACTGTTTCACCTTGTTACATGTGTGTGAGTACATTATAAAATTCTCAGATTTTTCCCCCCAATAGATTTGGTTTGCAGGACAACACAATAAAGAGGAAGGAAATATTGTCCGCAAAAACCATGCATTTAGTCCCTGAAGACAAGCACATACCTCCCCAAAAATATAAAGTCATGCACACGCACACACACACACACACACACACACACACACACACACACACACACACACACACACACACACACACACACACACACACACACACACACACACACACACACACACACACACACACACACACACACACACACACACACACACACACACACACACATCTAGGTAGTGCCCTGTCTCTATCTCACTCCCCAGGCAGAGGTTTGGCTGCCTGCTGTTTTCAGGCCTAGAATCCTTTAGATAAATAAATTCACAAATGTAGAAAATAAAGGAGGATAGATAAGAAACAGATGGTCAGATTAGCCCATCGTCTCGGTCTGGGACATCCTTACAGATAAAACAAAGCCTACTACCTGATACTGAACGTTTGTAGCACATGCAGAAGTTTCCATGAAACTACTTTTCCATGCTTAAATGTGTGTTTATTAGATTATAATCAAATCAGATTGATTTGATTGATTTCTCTTGCTTCATCTGTTCACATATTTGTACATATTCCTAACACTGTGACCATTTTGCTAAAGTATTTTGTGAGTTCATGTAACCTTGGTGGAAGTGTTTCGCCGTCCCATAGTTATTTTGCTGTCTCAGGGTTAGACCACACATGTGAGAGCTGGCTAAGGTGTCCCAGACGCAGCTGTGAGTGATTTTGATCTGGCGTTCAAATGACCCTGCTATTGCAATATGACTGCTTCTGTCTCACCGTGACCTTGGTCACACCACGACTATGTTGCTGTGCCTGCAGACTCTAAGAAACAAGTTTTAACCAGCTTAGGAGCTGGAGGAATCAACATTGTTGTTCCCTTCCAACAATCCAAACAGAATATCAGTCATCTTGAGTGTTCTGGAAAGAACCAAACTCCACAATCACCTCTGGGAGTGGGTGTTCAAGAATTCACATATTTCATATTCTTTGAATTGAGTCTTGACTGACAGCCATCTTTGGCTTAGATTGCCTTAAATGACCAACGTATAAAACAATAACAGGTTCTATGTACACAGCTGGATTTTATGAATGTCCAATATACCCTAAACAGCAAGTGAGCAGAGGGTGCAATTTGTCCGTTGTTTATCTCAGTCACACAATGTTCAGTGGGATCAATAACAGGGAACTTTGGGGACATTTATAATGGACACATGTCAGCTCCAGTCTGGTGAGGAGAAGTGGTTGGAAGGACAGATAAGTCATGGAGGGTGTAATCTGTGACCAGGGACCTCTTTGAAGCATAAAGCTGTCAGCCACAAACAGATTGGCCCTCCTGATTTGTGGACCAATGCACCAGACCCCAAGCCCAACAAATCACACCCAGGCGCCCAGGGACAGGGGGACGAGGGGGCCAGGGTCACAGCCTGGAGTCACCTGAGTAGGCCTGTAGGCTGAGGTAAGATGCTGGTCATAGGGTGTCTGTCAGCTCCTGAAGAGCTGTGGGGAAGGTTCTGCACATGACCCTGTTTCTGACATTTTGAAACAAGTTATGTAACATTATAACATTGTAATATGCTCTCTGTAAAGGACTAAGGAAAGATAGCGCAGACGGAGAAGGCCGACATCTTACGAGTTCCAACCCGACTTTTCTATTTAGTTACTTTTTTCATGTTTATCTTTACTTTTATTAGTACGGAAAGTTCATACTATTATTAAATATGACCGGCAGGCACTTTTGGACATCAGATCGACAGTTACTAACCTTGATTTCGACTTCAAATCAGACTCCGACTCAGCTATTCCCTTGTCCACACCGCACCCTATTTCTTTGTTTCATGGGCTACCAAAATGCTGCAGGCGTAGACATGATAGACGGGCTGGCGTCCTGGTGAGACTGAGACGAAGAGAAAATCGACCGGCACTCCCTTCCGTTTTATTTGCGAATGTCCAGTCACTCGAGAATAAGATGGATAAGGTTTGTTCTGGAGTCTCCTATCAGAGAGACTTGGAAAGCTGTAATATTATATGCCTTGCAGAAACTTGGCTGGCTGAATCTATGAACATAGAACTCAGTGGTTGCTCCATGCAGAGGAACGATCGGAAGACGCCGGCCTCGGGCAAGTCCAAAGGGGGAGGGGTGTGCCTCTTCATAAACAACAACTGGTGTGCTGCTTCCATGTGAAGGAAATCTCAAGCTTTTGCTCACCTGATATAGAATACCTTATGGTAAGCTGCAGGCCTTTTAATTTACCAAGAGAGTTCTCATCCATAAATATCACGGCTGTCTACATCCCTCCATAAGCCGACATCACTTTGGCACTCAACAAACTGTATGGGGCCATAAACAAACAAGAAACCGCACACCCAGCGGCAGCGTTTCTGGTGGGTGGAGACTAACGTGGGGAGACTTAAAACCATTCTACCTCACTTCTACCAACACATCTTCTGTGCCACTAGGGATGCAAAAAATCTAGACCACTTTTATTCTACCTACAGAAACGCATACAAGGCCCTCCTTCGTCCTCCCTTCTGCAAATCAGACCACGACTCTATCCACTTGCTTCCTGTTTACAAACAAAAGCTCAAACAGGAAGTACTAGTGACGCGCTCAATACGGAAGTGGTCCGATGATGCGAGGGTACAAGACTGTTTTGCTAGTACAGACTGGATATTTTCCAGGATTAATCCGATAGCAATGGAGGAGCTTACCACATCAGTCACGGGTTTCATTAATAAGTGCATAGACGTTGTCGCCCCCACAGTGACTATACAAACGTATTCAAACCAAAAACCATGGATTACAGGCAATATCCTGGCTGGGCTAAAGGCTAGAGCTACCGCTTACAAGGAACGGGACACGGGCACGAATGCATACAAGAAAGCCCGCTACGACCTCCAACAAGACATCAAACATACAAAAGGACAATATAGGAGGAAGGTGGGATCCTATTAGACCGGATCCGAAGCTCGTCGGATGAGGCAGGGCTTGCAAACAATAACGGATTACAAAGGGTAACCCAGCCGTGAGATGCCCAGTGACGCAAACGTCCAAATACCTTTCATGCCCGCTTCAAGGAAAACAACACAGAGTATTGCATGAAAGCTCCTGTTGTTCCGGATTACTTTGTGAGCTCGCTGTCCGTGGCCGATGTGAGTAAATCTATTAAACAGGTTAACATTCGCAAGGCTGCTGGGTCAGACGGAGTAACAGGGCGTGTTCTCAGAGCATGCGCAGACCAGCTGGCAAGTGTCTTCACAGACATTTTCAATCTCTCCTTGTCCCAGTCTGTAATACCAACATGTTTCAAGCTGACCACCATTGTCCCTGTTCCCAAAAACTCCAACGTAACCTGTCTAAATGACTATCGCCCTGTAGCACTCACATCTGTAATTATTAAGTGCTTTGAAAGGCTGGTCATGAAACACATCAACACCATCATCCCAGACACCCTGGACCCACTCTGATTCTCATACCACCCCAATAGATCCACAGATGACGCAATGTCAATTGCACTTCACACTGCCCTCTCCCACCTGGACAAGAGGGGAAATAACTATGTGAGAATGCTGTTCATAGAATACAGCTCAGTGTTCAACACCATAGTCCCCTCCAAGCTCATCACCAAGCTCGGGACCCTGGGACTGAACACCTCCCTCTGCAAGTGGATCCTGGACTTCCTGATGGGCCAGTCCCCAGGTGGTGAGGGTATGCAACAACACCTCTGCCATGCTGACCCTCAACATGGGGACCCCTCAGAGGTGTGTGCTTAGTCCCCTCCTGTACTCCCTGTTCACCCACGACTGCGTGGCCAAGCACAACTCCAACACCAACATCAAGTTTGCTGACGACACGATGGTAGTAGGCCTGATCACCGACACCGATGAGACAGCCTACAGGGACGAGGTCAGAGACTTAGCAGTGTGGTGCCAGGACAACAGTCTCTCCCTCAACGTCAGTAAGACCAAGGAGCTGATCGTGGACTACAGGAGAAAGAGGGGAGAGCACGCCCCCATCCACATCAACAGGGCTGTAGTGGAGCGGGTTGAGAGCTTCAAGTTCATCACTAAGGACTTAACATGGTCCACACACCTGCAGTTGTGAAGAGTGGCTGAAAAGATGAAGGCTGAAAAGATGGTCCCATGGTGTTTATACTTGCATACTATTGTTTGTACAGATGAACGTGGTACCTTCAGGCGTTTGGAAATTCCTCCCAAGAATGAACCAGACTTGTGGAGGTCTACAATTATTTTTCTGAGGTCTTGGCTGATTTCTTTTAATTTTCCCATGATGTCAAGCAAAGAGGCACTGAGTCTGAAGGTAGGCCTTGAAATACATCCACAGGCACACCTCCAATTTACTCAAATAATGTCAATTAGCCTATCAGAAGCTTCTAAAGCTATGACATAATTTTCTGGGATTTTCCAAGCTGTTTAAAGGCACAGTCAATTTAGTATATGTAAACTTCTGACCCACTTGAATTGTGATACAGTGAATTATAAGTCAAATAATCTGTCTGTAAACAATTGTTGGAAAAATTACTTGTGTCATGCACAAAGTAGATGTCCTAACCGACTTGCCAAAACTATAGTTTGTTAACAAGAAATTTGTGGAGTGGTTGAAAAACGAGTTTTAATGACTCCAACCTAAGTGTATGTAAACTTCTGACTTCAACTGTAATTATCTGCATTGACCGTATCTTGCACTGACTCTATGCACACTCACAAGACTATACAGTATATACATACACACTATATACATGTCACACCCTGGCCGAGAGGGGTTGTGATTAGACATAGTTCAGTACCATAGATCCGACTACACCACCCTAGGTTTACACCAAGAGCATAGGTAGCTCTGAATAACACTACCATTGGCTACACAGTTTGAGGTTGAGTGGAAGAACATGAAATGAGGATCAGAGGCATGTCAAAATTCACAGTTCGCTATATCTGCCAAGTTCAGTTTCCATACCCACTTTAGCTTTAGCACAAATGGAGGGAGGATAACACCACAAATACAAACAAAACAGGTTTCAGTGCAGGTGGAGGGAAAGCATTTCAACATTATCTTTAACTTAAATCATTATTTCATCAAAGTAATATAGTACTTCTCTTAGCAAAAACCAAAGCTTCCAAAGGAGCTCTGCCACAGCTTCAAACAACGTAGCTTCCCTCTCACTTGCACCTCCCCCTGGGTGGCCACACCTCAAACAAAGGAAACAAGGGTTATAAACAGAGACAATCACATAGGGAGCAAATCACATTGCTCCATGAATCAATCAATCAATTAGGAACACAACACACACACACACACACACACACACACACACACACACACACAGTTTCACACTCATCATATGCTGCTGCTACTCTGTTCTTTATTTTACTCGTATTATTATCTATCCTGATGCCTAGTCATTTTACCCTGCCTTAATGTACATACAGTATCTACCTCAAATACCTCATACCCAAGCACATTGATCTGGTACTGGTACTCCCTGTATATAGCTTCATTCGTGTGTATTGTATTCCCCTTGTTATATGTATATATTTTTTTACTGCATCGTTGGTAAGGGCTTGTAAGCAAGCATTTCATGGTAAAGTCTACACCCGTTGTAATCAGCGCATGTGACAAATAGAATTTGATTTGATGAAAATATATTTTGTTTGTGTCTGTGTAGACTACACTGGGTTTGTTTCTGTGTGTATGTCTGGAGTGCCCAAAAAAAGACTCACTCTCTGCTGTACAGTTGTTTGCAGATGCTGACGAGGGTGAGTCTAAAGAGTAGCCTATGTCTAATATTTGTGTGTATGTCTCTTCTCACGTGTGCTGATGCCTACAGCAGCTTGCTATAAACCACAGCATCTGACCTTTCACATCAGCTTTCTAAGCATCAGGACTGCTGTGTCAGACAACATCACACTCCTGTGCCACAGACCCACAGCACT
Source organism: Coregonus lavaretus (assembly GCF_964263955.1). Lineage (NCBI taxonomy): Eukaryota > Metazoa > Chordata > Actinopteri > Salmoniformes > Salmonidae > Coregonus > Coregonus lavaretus. The sequence continues at coordinate 18,037,286 of NC_140004.1, forward strand.
ACTCCCACCCACCACCCACAGTGTGAAGGCACAGCTCCTGCTGTGGTGATTAGTAGAGCTGCTAACCTGTTACAACTTCATTTGATTTACAGATGGTGAGCACTGTCCTGTGTTTTGGATAAGATTGGATGTTCTTGCTCTTGATACTAGGTCACTTCAAGTGACACACTTGTGGGTGAGCTGCTGTATCTTGTGCAAAGAGTTATAAAGAAATTAGTGAATCCCAATGGGAACCAGAGAGCAATTATTTGGCATTAATACAAATCAAACTTAGCTCTCCCTTACCATAACTAGGCCTGTAGGAGCCTTGTCTCCTAACAACTACCTGGAGATGTTGGGTGGACCTAATTAGCTGCTCAAACATAAAGTCACTGACCAGTTACACAAACTGCTATCCTTTTCCCACAGCTGTCCTGCCTTGACCTCACCATTGAATTGAATAGAACCCCACCTGATTGTAAGAAGTGTTTGGGTTGATAAGGTTAATCTATTGTTTCAGTTCTGCCTTCAGCACGTTTCTGTTAACGAGCTATACACCTGTTTTCAGTCTGAGCTCTCCTCTAGATTTCCACCAACATTTGTTGTTGTACGAAGGAAGATTATACAATCTTTCACTGTGCACTGCTACACACCACATCACAGACAATCGAAAACTTTGACGTTATTTCTCTGAAGGGGAAATGCTCAAAATGTCTGTTTACTTGTCCAAAAAAGATAACAAAGCTGGGTTAAACTTAAAATAACATTCCAAAACTGAATGAGGGGGATCTGCTTATGTAAAAAGACCATCGTTATCTGCAGCCTGGAGACTTCATTCTGCAGTCTCAGCAGTATTTTAGCCTCTATTCGTTCAATGTTATAAAAAGCAGAAGTGTAGGAATTGACCTGGGGGTCTATAAAAGCAGAACTCTACTTCCATGGATGAGTTGGACAGGGCAGTCCATTCGTTAGTCTGTGATCCTGCACCAGGGAGCTTCAGACCATTCCCTGTGCCTTGGAAACAATGGGAGCCAGCTATCAAAACCCAAACAACGGGCAGAGAAAAACCCTGAGCTGATAGATTGAGACCTCATTGTTGTTGTTGCTATGAGAAACAAGATTCTGTTTGTTTACATATTACTTATCTACCTTCCAAGCAGCTGTATCATTGCCAAGAAAGGCATAAAACAAAAGCACAATGGCTAGATTTACGTAAGGTGCCTCTCTCCAGTTTTATCTCGGTATTTCAATTAATTTTTGATGTGATCAAGATAGCCCTAACAACTTGCTGATAGATGCCGGTAACACTTTCTTAACTTTGTGAATTTGATTTCTTCTCCTACTATATTTGACATGCAGAGACCATCAGTAACTTCATATCCTAATATGGGCATACTGTTTTGCATCCAAACATACTGGAGATGTAGTTTTTGTCTTGGCAGCGTTCCTCTCTGTCCGTCCCGGTCTCCATACCTCCAGTAGCTGTGTCATGTCATGGGAGGAACAAGGGGGTCACAAGGTGTTTCCCCTCTCCCTACTCAGGACCCTGGACCACCCCCGCACCCATCCTCTCTGCACTATGCCCCCTGTCAATGGACAAAACAGCAGGACCGACAGGATGTGCTATAACGGGACAGTTTGTCCTCCAACCAAGATGCTTCAGTCAAACTTTTGTTTAATGGTTGCTCAAGGGAAGCTATTTGTTGTAAAGGCAGCATGATTGGTTGATAATATAAATATTGTGTTTAAATAAAAACTTACATCCCTGGTTGTTTTCATAGTGTAGTAAAAATATGTCAAAGCTTTAATTCATGAGATAAGATGCAACATGAAAGAATACTGAATCATCTCAACTTAAATACACTTACAGTGCCTTCAGAAAGTATTCAGACCCCTTGACCTTTTCCACATGTTGTTAGGTTACAGCCTTATTCTAAAATGGATTAAATTGTTTTTCCCCTCATCAATCTACACACAATACCCCATAATGACAAAACAAAAACAGGTTTTTAGAAATGTTTGCTAATCAGTACTTTGTTGAAGCACCTTTGGCAGCGATTACAGCCTCGACTCTTCTTGAGTATGACGCTACAAGCTTGGCACACCTGTATTTGGGGAGTTTCTCCCATTCTTCTCTGCAGATCCGCTCAAGCTCGGTCAGGTTGGATGGGGAGCGTTGCTGCACAGCTATTTTCAGGTCTCTTCAGAGATGTTCGATCGGGTTCAAGTCCGGGCTCTGGCTGGGCCATTCAAGGACATTCAGAGACATGTCCCAAAGCCACACCTGCATTGTCTTGGCTGTGTGCTTAGGGTCGTTTCCTGTTGGAAAGGGAACCTTCGACCCAGTCTGAGGTCCTGAGTGCTCTGGAGCAGGTTTTCATCAAGGATCTCTCTGTACTTTGCCTCGATCCTGACTAGTCTCCCAGTCCCTGCCGCTGAAAAACATCCCCACAGCATGATGCTGCCACCACCATGCTTCACCGTAGGGATGGAGCCAGGTTTCCTCCAGACGTGACACTTGGCATTCAATCTTGGTTTCATCAGACCAGAGAATCTTGTTTCTCATGGTCTGAGAGTCTTTAGGTGGCCACTCTACCATAAAGGCCTGATTGGTGGAGTGCTGCAGAGATGGTTGTCCTTCTGGAATGTTCTCCCATCTCCACAGAGGAACTCTAGAGCTCTGTCAGAGTGACCATTGGGTTCTTGGTCACCTCCCTGACCAAGGCCCTTCTCCCATGATTGCTCAGTTTGGCCGGGTGGCCAGCTCTAGGAAGAGTCTTCGTGGTTCCAAACTTCTTCCATTTAATAATTATGGAGGCCACTGTGTTCTTGTGGACCTTCAATGCTGCAGAAATGTTTTTGTACCCTTCCCCAACACAATACCTTCGACCTTGCTCTGACATGCACTGACAACTGTAGGACCTTATATAGACAGGTGTGTGCCTTTCCAAATCATGTCCAATCAATCGAATTTGCCACAGGTAGACTCCAATCAAGTTGTAGAAACATCTCAAGGATAATCAATGGAAACAAGATGCACCTGAGCTCAATTTCGAGTCTCATAGCAAAGGGTCTGAAAACCTATGTAAATAAGGTATTTCTGTTTCTTTTTTTTATACATTTGCAAACATTTCTAAAAACCTTTATGGGGTATTGTGTGTAGATTGCTGAGGATATTTATTTATTTAATCCATTTTAGAATAAGGCTGTAACGTAACAAAATGTGGAAAAAGTCAATGGGTCTGAATACTTTCCGAAGGCACTGTACATATTGCAAAGTACTGAAGTCCTTGGATATTACCATTTTTTAAAATCACTTTGGTGCAATTGTCACAAGTATGTGGTACATTTTCACAATTAGAACATCAAAAAGGCAGTTGTTGCAAAACACTAAGTACAACACACAAAATCATACAATCACTTTTTCACCAAACTTAATCAGTGTTTCTAGAAATACATGTTTCACATTGCAATACCTGTTCATATAAAGTAATTGCCTTTCATAATCCATTGCTAACATTACTTTTTACATTACTTTTTGACATTACTTTTGACATCACATTACTTATTTTTGATATGATTCTCTCTTTTATTAAGATACATTTTACTATTACTTAATGCGACTGCTCTTAATTGATGATCACTTAAACATTTGGTAAACCTATAGATTTTACAGGTAAACTGGTTTGTCTGTGACAGATTTTGAGAACTACATAATGAACATGTACAGTTGAAGTCGGAAGTTTACATACACCTTAGCCAAATACATTTAAACTCAGTTTTTCACAATTCCTAACATTTAATCCTAGTAAAAAGTCCCTGTTTTAGGTCAGTTAGGATCACCACTTTATTTTAAGAATGTGAAATGTCAGAATAATAGTAGAGAGAATTATTTCTTTCAGCTTTTATTTCTTTCATCACATTCCCAGCGGGTCAGAAGTTTACATACACTCAATTAGTATTTGGTAGCATTGCCTTTAAATTGTTTAACTTGGGTCAAACGTTTCGGGAAGACTTCCACAAGCTTCCCACAATAAGTTGGGTGAATTTTGGCCCATTCCTCCTGACGGAGCTGGTGTAACTGAATCAGGTTTGTAGGCCTCCTTGCTCGCACATGCTTTTTCAGTTCTGCCCACAAATTCTCTATAGGATTGAGGTCAGGGCTTTGTGATGGCCACTCCAATACCTTGACTTTGTTGTCCTTAAGCCATTTTGCCACAACTTTGGAAGTATGCTTGGGGTCATTGTCCATTTGGAAGACCCATTTGCGACCAAGCTTTAACTTCCTGACTGATGTCTTGAGATGTTGCTTCAATATATCCACATAATTTTCCTTCCTCATGATGCCATCTATTTTGTGAAGTGCACCAGTCCATCCTGCAGCAAAGCACCCCCACAGCATGATGCTGCCACTCCCATGCTTCACAGTTGGGATGGTGTTCTCCGGCTTGCAAGCAACCCCTTTTTCCTCCAAACATAACGATGGTCATTATGGCCAAACAGTTCTATTTTTGTTTCACCAAAAAGTACGATCTTTGTCCCCATGTGCAGTTGCAAACCGTAGTCTGGCTTTTTTATGGCGGTTTTGGAGCAGTGGCTTCTTCCTTGCTGAGCGGCCTTTCAGGTTATGTCGATATATAGGACTCATTTTACTGTGGATATAGATACTTTTGTACCTGTTTCCTCCAGCATCTTCACAAGGTCCTTTGCTGTTGTTCTGGGATTGATTTACACTTTTCACACCAAAGTACGTTCATCTCTAGGAGACAGAACGCGTCTCCTTCCTGAGCGGTATGACGGCTGCGTGGTCCCATGGTGTTTATACTTGCGTACTATTGTTTGTACAGATGAACGTGATACCTTCAGGCATTTGGAAATTGCTCCCAAGGATGAATCAGAATTGTGGAGGTCTACAATTTTCTTCCTGAGGTATTTGCTGATTTCTTTTGATTTTCCCATGATGTCAAGCAAAGAGGCACTGAATTTGAAGGTAGGCCTTGAAATACATCCACAGGTACACCTCCAATTGACTCAAATTATGTCAATTAGCCTATCAGAAGCTTCTAAAGCCATGACATCATTTTCTGGAATTTTCCAAGCTGTTTAAAGGCACAGTCAACTTAGTGTATGTAAACTTCTGACCCACTGGAATTGTGATACAGTGAATTATAAGTGAAATAATCTGTCTGTAAACAATTGTTGGAGAAATTACTTGTGTCATGCACAAAGTAGATGTCCTAACCGACTTGCCAAAACGATAGTTTGTTAACAAGAAATTTGTGGAGTGGTTGAACAACGAGTTTTAATGACTCCAACCTAAGTGTATGTAAACTTCGGACTTCAACTGTATGTCTGTAAAGTAGAAATATAAAAAGTATGATATATACTTGATGATGATGACTATTATGATTTTACTTCACATAATAAAGTTTATTGGTCAAATACACAGATTAGCAGATGTTACAGCAGGTGCAGAGAAATGCCTGCATTGGCCAATACAGTACTATGATACCGTAATACATGCAATTTACGTAGCAGACAAGGTGACAACAGTCCACAAATTTTTCTGTGTGACCCCAGTGGGAATCAAACCCACCACTCTGGTGTTGCTAGTGCCATGCTCTTATGAATTGAACCATGTATAGGACCACTACAATATATAAGTACAATACAATACTGTAAAATACAATACAATTACTATACAGGTGGAAGATGCATGATTGTCAGCCCCTTCAGCGTACCACCCTCCTTCAGGCCATGGATGAGACATCCAATGATTTCAATCCAGACCTACAGTGGCTTGCGAAAGTATTCACCCCCTTGGCAGTTTTCTTATGTTGTTGCCTTACAACCTGGAATTAAATTTGATTTTGGGGGGGTTTGCACCCCCCCCCCCCATTGTCCTGCTGGAAGGTGAACCTCCGTCCCAGTCTCAAATCTCTGGAAGACTGAAACAGGTTTCCCTCAAAAATATCCCTGTATTTAGCGCCATCCATCATTCCTTCAATTCTGACCAGTTTCCCAGTCCCTGCCGATGAAAAACATCCCCACAGCATAATGCTGCCACCACCATGCTTCACTGTGGGGATGGTGTTCTCGGGGTGATGCGAGGTGTTGGGTTTGCGCCAGACATAGCGTTTTCCTTGATGGCCAAAAAGCTCAATTTTAGTCTCATCTGATCTTCCATATGTTTGGGGAGTCTCCCACATGGCTTTTTGCTTATTTTTTCCTGTAAGCAATGGCTTTTTTTCTGGCCACTCTTCCGTAAAGCCCAGCTCTGTTGAGTGTACGGCTTAAAGTGGTCGTATGGACAGATACTTCAATCTCCGCTGTGGAGCTTTGCAGCTCCTTCAGGGTTATATTTGGTATCTTTGTTGCCTCTCTGATTAATGCTCTCCTTGCCTGGTCCGTGAGTTTTGATGGGCGGCCCTATGTTGGCAGTTTTGTTGTGGTGCCATATTCTTTCCATTTTGTTATAATGGTGCTCCGTGGGATGTTCAAAGTTTTGGATATTATTTTATAACCCAACCCTTATCTGTACTTCTCCACAACTTTGTCCCTGACCTGTTTGGAGAGCTCCTTGGTCTTCATGGTGCCGCTTGCTTGGTGGTGCCCCTTGCTTAGTGGTGTTGCAGACTCTGGGGCCTTTCAGATCAGGTGTATATATACTGAGATCATGTGACAGATCATGTGCCACTTAGATTGCACACAGGTGAACTTTATTTAACTAATTATGTGACTTCTGAAGGTAATTGGTTGCACCAGATCTTATTTAGGGGCGTCATAGCAAAGGGGGTGAATACATATGCACACACCACTTTTCCGTTATTTATTTTTTAGAATTTTTTGAAACAAGTTATGTTTTTCATTTCACTTCACCAATTTGGACTATTTTGTGTATGTCCATTACATGAAATCCAAATAAAAATCCACTTAAATGACAGGTTGTAATGCAACTGTCACGCCCTGACCTATAGAACTCTTGTTTGTTGAGTCAGGGTGTGGAAATCTATGTTATATATTCTATGTTTAGTTTCTAGTTATTCTATTTCTATGTCTGGCCGTATATGATTCCCAATCAGAGGCAGCTGTCGCTCATTGTCTCTGATTGGGGATCATACTTAGGTAGCCCATTGCCTACTGTGGGATCTTGTTCCTGTTAGGCTTGTATGTGTATAGCCCGTTGGACTTCGCGGTTCGTTGTATGTTTATTGAGGTAATAAACATGTACGCTTTTCACGCTGCACCTTGGTCCGACCCGTTCCTCAACGATCGTGACAGCAACAAAATAGGAAAAACGCCAAGGGGGATTAGTACTTTTGCAAAGCACTGTATGTCAGTCTTGGATTCGCCATGCTAAAAAGTTTTTCCCCAGGTGCATGAACAATGAGGATATTTACTGCGATTTCGATGAGAACCTATGGCCAAATGGTCAAAACAGTCTTGATGCAAACTAGTGCCTGCTAAACATTACGTTTCTTTCATTTGATTACATTGTGAAAAATGTCTTCAATGATCACACCTTTGATCACACATGGGATAGAAATTATGGACATTTTATGTTCAGACAATTTTAATGGGTAGTGCAAGTGTATTGCCTAATGTGAAAACAGTGTAATGTACTGTAATTTACAGTACTGTAGCATACTAAATTCAAAGGGCAATTTTGAAACATTTATCTTACATTTTTTGCTATTGGATTAACTGGATGTTAAAATAACTAAATTGAGACAATATTATTATGTTGTGTTTTGGTGATTAAACCAATGTACTCATTATATTTCACAGTAAACTCACACGGAGTTAGTAGCGGTGCGTGGGTAAAATCACTGAGGAAGCCAAGCCAAGCCAGTAAAAAAAAACATATTACAACCTATGTTGGGATAATTGCGTTGTTTGCTCTATAACCCATTCGTTCATACGCAACTGTTATATACAATAAGGCTGTGACAACAAAAAGACAACAGTCACACAGCGGCAGAATAAATTCAACTTCACATTCATTTGTTTCATCATAAAACCAGAGAGCAACATCTGTCTGGTGAAGTCCACAAAGCAAATATTGCATGTAACAAACAGTATATCACCTGCAACATGGACAAGCAAGTTAATATTTTTGACAGTTTACTGAACAACTACTGATTTAGAACCACGGAGTTACCGCAAGTCAGTACAAAGACAACAGGAGCACTGCCTCCGCTATTCCAGCACCATTTCAACATAAACATTTAAACATAATCAAATCTGTCACGACTTCCGCTGAGGCTGCCTCCCCTACTTGTTCGGGCAGGTTTCGGCGTTCGTCATCACCGGCTTACTAGCCACTGCCGCTCCATATATCATCATTCCATTTGTCTTGTCTTGTCAATTACACACACCTGGTTCATACCCCCTCATTAGTCCATGTATAAGTGTTCCCTCTGCCCCTTTGTCCTTGTGGGTGATTGTTATATGTGAAGATGAGCGTAGCTCGGTTGAGCTACCCGTACATTGTATTGCCGGGGTTATTTCTCCCCGTGTGCCTGTATTGTGTTCCAGTGCACCTGTATTACGCACTGTGCTGTTGACGGTATCCAGCGTAACTGTGTGCTACAGAATAAACTCTGTATTTGGTGATTTACCCTCCTGCGCCTGACTCCTTCAAATCACACTCTCACAAAATCAACAAGGCTATATACTGTATGCTTAGTTGAATACACTGAAAACAAACTTAAAGATACCAAAAACAATTTAGTCCAATCAATGTTGCTAAATATCATGTGGCTGTCCATGGCACTGATTTCTGTGTGTGTGTATGCGCAAGAATATATATATTTTTCTACTGACCCTACTTTTAGGCAAGTTGAACACCAATGCCCGCAAAACAGTATGGCTCTGTCATACAGTACACATTTAGTTTTTGTTGTCATAGGCTACCTATCTAAAATGCTTGCTAGCCTAATGTCCTCGCATGGGCAACAATGAACCAGCTAAGTTAGCTAGCTAGCTAGTTAACGTGAGCCTACTAGGCTACATCTAGGCTACATATTGAACTTCAATCGTCTCAGGCCAGTGGCACAACATATTCATTTCTGGCTAGATCAGAATCGCCATCATAATCATTGGCCTGTACAGAGAATTGAGTCAAAACCACAAGTCCAAATCTCCATCTCCATCCATGGCTTAGGAAAGGGCCGATTTAGCAAGAAAGCTACTGCAGGACATCAACACAAGCAGACCAGATACAGACACGTTCACCTGAAAATGATGTTTTGCTTAGGAAGTGATTTGAGCCAAATCCAAACTGACCTCCCTTGGGGGGCGTTTTGCTGCACCAGGACAACCCACAGTTGAGCTCAGCTCAACGCTCATTGGCTAATTATTTTATTAAATGTTTTATCAAGGGAGGCCAAATGCTTGCTGGCATCAATCAATCAAATGCTATGGCGGTAACATGTTATACTCTTTTGGTCCAGACAGCATCAAATAGAGTTGAAGTCGGAAGTTTACATACACTTAGGTTGGAGTCATTAAAACTCGTTTTTCAACCACTCCACAAATTTCTTGTTAACAAACTATCGTTTTGGCAAGTCGGTTAGGACATCTACTTTGTGCATGACACAAGTAATTTTTCCAACAATTGTTTACAAACAGATTATTTCACTTATAATTCACTGTATCACAATTCCAGTGGGTCAGAAGTTTACATACACTAAGTTGACTGTGCCTTTAAACAGCTTGGAAAATTCCAGAAAATGATGTCATGGCTTTGGAAGCTTCTGATAGGCTAATTGACATCATTTGAGTCAATTGTAAATGTAAATGTAATTGGAGGTGTACCTGTGGATGTATTTCAAGGCCTACCTTCAAACTCAGTGCCTCTTTGCTTGACATCATGGGAAAATCAAAAGAAATCAGCCAAGACCTCAGAAAAAATATTGTAGACCTCCACATGTCTGGTTCATCCTTGGGAGCAATTTCCAAATGCCTGAAGGTACCACGTTCATCTGTACAAACAATAGTCTGCAAGTATAAACACCATGGGACCACGCAGCCGTCATACCGCTCAGGAAGGAGACGGGTTCTGTCTCCTAGAGATGACCGTACTTTGGTGCGAAAAGTGCAAATTAATCCCAGAACAACAGCAAAGAACTTTGTGAAGATGCTGGAGGAAACAGGTACAAAAGTATCTATATCCACAGTAAAACGAGTCCTATATCGACATAACCTGAAAGGCCGCTCAGCAAGGAAGAAGCCACTGCTCCAAAACTGCCATAAAAAAGCCAGACCACGGTTTACAACTGCACATGGGGACAAAGATCTTACTTTTTGGTGAAACAAAAATAGAACTGTTTGGCCATAATGACCATTGTTATGTTTGGAGGAAAAAGGGGGTTGCTTGCAAGCCAAAGAACACCATCCCAACTGTGAAGCATGGGAGTGGCAGCATCATGCTATGGGGGTGCTTTGCTGCAGGAGGGACTGGTGCACTTCACAAAATAGATGGCATCATGAGGAAGGAAAATTATGTGGATATATTGAAGCAACATCTCAAGACATCAGTCAGGAAGTTAAAGCTTGGTCGCAAATGGGTCTTCCAAATGGACAATGACCCCAAGCATACTTCCAAAGTTGTGGCAAAATGGCTTAAGGACAACAAAGTCAAGGTATTGGAGTGGCCATCACAAAGCCCTGACCTCAATCCTATAGAGAATTTGTGGGCAGAACTGAAAAAGCGTGCGCGAGCAAGGAGGCCTACAAACCTGACTCAGTTATACCAGCTCCGTCAGGAGGAATGGGCCAAAATATTGTGGGAAGCTTGTGGAAGTCTACCCTAAATGTTTGACCCAAGTTAAACAATTTAAAGGCAATGCTACCAAATACTAATTGAGTGTATGTAAACTTCTAACCCACTGGGAATGTGATGAAAGAAATAAAAGCTGAAATAAATCATTCTCTCTATTATTATTCTGACATTTCACATTCTTAAAATAAAGTGGTGATCCTAACTGACCTAAAACAGGGAATTCTTACTAGGATTAAATGTCAGGAATTGTGAAAAATGTAGTTTAAATGTATTTGGCTAAGGTGTATGTAAACTTCCGACTTCAACAGTACATGGTCTACACAAGGGCGCTATGTCCCTCGCTCTGAGGATTTCTCTGGTGAGATTCAGTCACTTGCGAATTGACGGAAAATTATGAAAACACAGAGAGAGATGAAAGATAAATTATTTTATAAATAGACATTTAGGAAAGCCTGGCATCCCTTGGCGTCCATGAATACACGCCACTGCACAGAGTGTACAAAACATTAGGAACACCTTTCTAATATTGAGTTGCACCCCCCATCTTTTGCCTTCAGAACAGCCTCAATTTGTCGGGGCATGGACTCTACAAGGTGTCGAAAGTGTTCCACAGGGATGCTGGCCCATGTTGACTCCAATGCTTCCCACAGTTGTGTCAAGTTGGCTGGATGTCCTTTGGGTGGTGGACCATTCTTGATACACAAAGGAAACTGTTGAGCGTGAAAAACCCAGAAGCATTGCAGTTCTTGACACAAACCAGTGCACCTGGTACCTACTACCATACCCCGTTCAAAGGCACTTACATTTTTTGTCTTGTCTATTCACCCTCTGAATGGCACACATCCACAATCCATGTCTCAATTGTCTCAAGGCTTAAAAATCCTTCTTCAACCCGTCTCCTCCCCTTCATCTACACAGATTTAAGTGGATTTAACAAGTGACATCAATAAGGGATCATACAGTAACTTTCACCTGGATTCACCTGTTCAGTCTATGTCATGGGAAGAGCAGGTGTTCATAATGTTTTGTACACTCAGTGTATATTTTGGATCAATGGTTGTGTGGTGAAAGATGTCTACAAACAAAATGAATGCACAAGGTTTTGAATGTAAAGACTGGCTGCTTTACAAGTGTTACCAGTTTGGAGTTTTGTACTAAGAACTTTTAAAATTCACCACATACTTGTGAAAATAGTACCAAAGTGATAAAAAGAACAGTAGTAATATTGATTAAATAAGTTTAAGTAGATCTGAAAGACACATTCATTTGCAGTATCTCTGCAAGGCCACTCCATGGAAGGAGTAAGATTGAGAGAAGAGGGTTAGGAAACCTGAGAGAAGAGGGGGATGAAAACATGGGAAACAATAACATGAGAGGAGAAAAATAGAGGGGAAACAGATAAAGCTGATGAAAGAGGGGAGGGCGAGACTCCCCTCTTTTAAAAGTGAGGAATAGAAGGACAAAAGCTAAGGCTGATGAGAGGGTTGGGGTTGGCGGAGGAGAGTCTCCCCTGTTTAATGGCCCAGGCAGCCCAGCTCTGTGGATAATGACAGGGATTAGGATCTGGAGACTGCTGGGATCCACTGGCCCTGGTAGACACTAAAGGGGTTAAACTGCCCCTGTCCTGCCTACCCATCCCAGGAGATTTATAGGAATCTGACTCCATTTGGCCCAAAATCTCTTGACAAAACAAAACCCCTTTTAAGTGGAAATAAGCTGCTGTGAGGCTAGCCTGTCTCCGTTTAGCATTACGGTTAACATTCTAAACCGTTAGCCAACCTCGGACATATGGTATGAGGTGGCTTGGATATGTCTAAGGATTCCATAATTGACATTTACCCTTTTATGCATGAGGGTGTCACATTCTGTTATTTGTCCTTCCCCCAGATTCAAAAACACTCAAAGGTTACCCCTGTCATGCAGAGGCATAGTGAAAACCCAAACAGTGGCCAAGCGAAAACCAGGTGCTCAGACTTTCCATACACAACCAATGTCCGCCCGGAACCTCTGGCTGTCGTATGATACCTTGCATCAGGATGGGAATGAAAGCCCAGGCTCAGGCCTCACTGGCACTGACAAAAACCAGGAGGGAATGTATCCAGATCAGACGCCACAAGGCTTTCGACTCCCACAAATACATCTCAAATCATATATTTACTGGAGCCTTGCCAGTCAAAACCTCAGAGACCTTTATAAAAATCAAATAAAACAACCCTTTTTATAAAACGTCTAAACTGAGCAGTGTGTTGTGGCCCGTACTGTTAGAATGCCAGGAATAAATCATATTTATACAGTATTTCTGTCCCGAGTGCCTGTCTGTCAGAATGACAACGCCTGTGCTGCTGGAGCCAAGGGGTGTGTAACTTTCTCAGTATTATTTTAGAGCAGCGAATAACAATGTTTTTACAAGGGTTCAAAAAGTATTACCCATGTTTATTCACCATATGTGTAAAGTTAATATATTGTGTCAAATGCCACTGAATCTAGTATAACAGAGGCAGGTCTTTGTGCTCTCTCCATCCCATGCGGTGGCCTCCAACTGTGAGATGATGTTCTAGCTGTTTGAATGACAGGTGGATCCATGGACAAATCTGGTACAAAACAGAACTGTTGACATTCTACAATAAGAAGTTTATGGTACCTGTTAAAACTTCCCACCAAACACATGGACTTCACCTCAGCATTCCAGATGGACATGGGGGGAGTTTGGACAGTGATGTGTGTCTGCTGTGCTGCTGAGGAGGCAGTGCAGCGCTGGGTCCATCTGTCAGCTGCTTGATAGACAGCATCAAGTTGAAGAAGTGGCGCCAGAGAAGATGGCTGCCGTTTTACAGCCCTCTAACCAATTGTAGTATTATGTGTGTTTTTTTTGCGTTATTTGTAATTTATTCTGTACATAATGTTTCTGCCACCATCTCTTATGACCAAAAAGAGCTTCTGGATATCAGGACAGCGATTACTCACCTCGTATTGGCCGAAGATTTTTTTCTTCAACGAGCCGGACGCAAAGGATATCCTACAGACACTCGACAAGGCTCAAATCCCAGTCATTTGCATGAGAAAGAGACAGAGATATCGTGGACGTAGGTCGGGGTGCCTTGTAAGGATCCGACGGCGAGTGAATAAACTGCCTCTTCCATCAATCCTATTAGCCAATGTTCAATCATTTGAGAACAAATTGGACGACCTAAGATTAGGGTTATCCTACCAACGGGACATTAAAAACTGTAATATCTTATGTTTCACCGAGTCGTGGCTGAACGACGACATGGACAACATACAGCTGACGGGATATACGCTACATCGGCAGGATAGAACGGCTGACTCCGGTAAGACAAGGGGTGGCGGTCTGTGTATATTTGTAAACAACAGTTGGTGCACAAAATCTAATATTAACAAAGTCTCTAGGTTTTGCTCGCCTGAGGTAGAGTATCTCATGATAAGATGTAGACCACACTATTTACCAAGAGACTTTTCATCTATATTTTTCGTGGCTGTCTATCTACCACCACAAACCAATGCTGGCATTAAGATTGCACTCAATGAGCTGTATAAGGCCATAAGTAAACAGGAAAATGCTCATCCAGAGGCAGCGCTCCTAGTGGCCGGGGACTTTAATGCAGGGAAGCTTACATCCGTTCTACCTAATTTCTACCAGCATGTTAAATATGCAACCAGAGGGAAAAAAAACTCTAGACCACCTTTACTCCACACACAGAGACGCATACAAAGCTCTCCCTCGCCCTCCATTTGGCAAATCTGACCACAACTCTATCCTCCTGATTCCTGCTTATAAGCAAAAACTAAAGCAGGAAGCACCAGTGACTCGGTTAATAAAAAAGTGGTCAGATGATGCAGATGCTAAGCTACAGGACTGTTTTGCTAGCACAGACTGGAATATGTTCCGGGATTCTTCAGATAGCATTGAGGAGTACCCCACATCAGTCACTGGCTTCATCAATAAGTGCATGGATGACGTCATCCCCACAGTGACCGTACGTACATACCCCAACCAGAAGCCATGGATTACAGGCAACATCCGCACTGAGCTAAAGGGTAGAGCTGCCGCTTTCAAGGAGCGGGACTCTAACCCGGACGCTTATAAGAAATCCCGCTATGCCCTCCGACGAACCATCAAACAGGCAAAGAGTCAATACCGGACTAAGATTGAATCGTACTACACTGGCTCTGACACTCATCGGATGTGGCAGGGCTTGAAAACTATTACAGACTACAAAAGGAAGCACAGCCGCGAGCTGCCCAGTGACACAAGCCTACCAGACGAGCTAAATCACTTCTATGCTCGCTTCGAGGCAAGCAACACTGAAGCATGCATGAGAGCACCAACTGTTCCGGATGACTATGTGATCACGCTCTCCGTGGCCGATGTGAGTAAGACTTTTAAGCAGGTCAACATTCACAAGCCGCAGGGCCAGACGGATTACAAGGACGTGTACTCCGAGCATGTGCTGACCAACTGGCAAGTGTCTTCACTGACATTTTCAACATGTCCCTGACTGAGTCTGTAATACCAACATGTTTCAAGCAGACCACCATAATCCCTGTGCCCAAGGACACTAAGATAACCTGCCTAAATGTCTACCGACCCGTAGCACTCACGTCTGTAGCCATGAAGTGCTTTGAAAGGCTGGTCATGGCTCACATCAACAGCATTATCCCAGAAACCCTAGACCCACTCCAATTTGCATACCGCCCCAACAGATCCACAGATGATGCAATCTCTATTGCACTCCACACTGCCCTTTCCCACCTGGACAAGAGGAACACCTACGTGAGAATGCTGTTCATTGACTACAGCTCAGCGTTCAACACCATAGTGCCCTCAAAGCTCATCACTAAGCTAAGGATCCTGGGACTAAACACCTCCCTCTGCAACTGGATCCTGGACTTCCTGACGGGCTGCCCCCAGGTGGTAAGGGTAGGTAACAACACATCTGCCACGCTGATCCTCAACACGGGGGCCCCTCAGGGGTGTGTGCTCAGTCCCCTCCTGTACTCCCTGTTCACCCATGACTGCATGGCCAGGCACGACTCCAACACCATCATTAAGTTTGCTGACGACACAACAGTGGTAGGCCTAATCACCGACAACGATGAGACAGCCTATAGGGAGGAGGTCCGAGACCTGGCCATGTGGTGCCAGGATAACAACCTCTCCCTCAACGTGACCAAGACAAAAGAGATGATTGTGGACTACAGGAAAAAAAAGAGGACTGAGCACGCCCCCATTCTCATCGATGGGGCTGTAGTGGAACAGGTTGAGAGCTTCAAGTTCCTTGGTGTCCACATCACCAACGAACTATCATGGTCCAAACACACCAAGACAGTTGTGAAGAGGGCACGACAAAGCCTATTCCCCCTCAGGAGACTGAAAAGATTTGGCATGGGTCCTCAGATCCTCAAAAAGTTCTACAGCTGCACCATCGAGGGCATCCTGACTGGTTGCATCACCGCCTGGTATGGCAACTGCTCGGCCTCCGACCGCAAGGCACTACAGAGGGTAGTGTGTACGGCCCAGTACATCACTGGGGCCAAGCTTCCTGCCATCCAGGACCTCTATACCAGGCGGTGTCAGAGGAAGGCCCTCAAAATTGTCAAAGACTCCAGCCACCCTAGTCATAGACTATTCTCTCTGCTACTGCATGGAAAGCGGTACGGGAACGCCAAGTCTAGGTCCAAAAGGCTTCTCAACAGCTTCTACCCCCAAGCCATAAGACTCCTGAACAGCTAATCATTGCTGGCCGGACTATTTGCATTGCCCCCCCTCCCCCACACCCCTATTTTACGCTGCTGCTACTCTGTCTATTATTTATGCATAGTCACTTTAACTCTACCCACATGTACATATTACCTCAATTACCTCGACTAGCCGGTGCCCCCGCACATTGACTCTGCACCGGTACCCCCCTGTATATAGCCTCCCTACTGTTATTTTATTTTACTACTGCTCTTTAGTTATTTGCTTTTATTTTTTTTACTTTACACTTTAAAAAAATATAATCATTAAAAAATGCATTGTTGGTTAAAGGCTTGTGAATAAGCATTTCACTGTAATGTCTACACCTGTTGTATTCGGCGCATGTGGTAAATACAATTTTATTTCATTTGATTTTATTTGAAACTGTAAATCAGGGAGTGTTGAAACCAGCCTGCACCACCTCTCCAAGGTGGGAGCAAACAAACAGTAGGGAGTATGTGTATTCACCATGACAGTGCCTCTCTCACTTCCTTAACCCATGTCAGCTGTTCTCACTGTTCACCACTTTTACCAGGTACCATTAAAACCTTCAACCTAACCCACTATCAAGCATCATCTCCTATTGGGTTAAATAAGAATGGCCAGTGGCTGAGCAAAAAGCTGCCTATGTTACACAAATAACGCTTCTAGTTATGGTTGTTCTGGGGCTGTCTGTGATCTCACCTCTGTCTACATTCAGAGTTCATTGCGCCTTCATAAACAGACTACTGCTCCAAGGAGCTAAACAATCAAATCAATCACAGGCACTTTAGCACTTACTCTGCAACTTTGATATGCAATCACAAGGCGAGCGGGAGAGAGTAAGTGAAAACATACCCCGCTCTAATTGTTTCTACATCTGTTTTGACGTTGCCATTGTCTTGGCGTCTCAAGCAAAGTGCTCATGTACACACATTGTGAGTCTGCTGGGGACATATATATATAGATCACTCGCATGCACAAACGCACGCACCCACGCCCACACACCCACACCCACACACACACAGTTTCCTCTAGGTCCATTTCCCTTAATCAGGCAGGCCATACAGTGGCTCTGTTTGTTAGAGCAGACCTCAGCCTCCTCTCTATAGCTCCGTCTCTGCCTCTGTGCTTAGTGTATATCACACAATGTGAGGTTTTCCTCTTAATCACACTTCTCCTCTTCCCCTCAACAGGCAGCTGATTATGACATTAGCCTCATTACCACTTATGATTATTATCATAGAGGCTGACTGAACCCTTTTACCAGACACTCATTGGACTAGAAGATGTAGGAAAGGAATAGGAAAACACATGCCAACAGGGCAGGGCCTGTGTGGTGGGGTCCTGTTGAATAGGAGTCCCTGATCAGCGCCTGACAGTGAAATGGGACCAACAGGTTGTGGATGTGGACTTTGCATTAGACATGTATAGTTCAGGGATTCTAAAAGAGGAAGCGGGACGCTGTTAAAACACAAAAGGCCCAGATGAGGGGCCCCTTAAAACACATCGCTCTGTCCGCCTTGTGTTGAAGACTGGCAAATGTACTTTTAACGATGCCAAAACAGGCCCAAAGTCAATGTCAAAGACATGTGTCACTCGCCCAAGCCTGGTGGGGGAAGGTTTACTACCCTCTAATATGGGGCAGCAACTCTGAGAAAATATTTGG
Source organism: Coregonus lavaretus (assembly GCF_964263955.1). Lineage (NCBI taxonomy): Eukaryota > Metazoa > Chordata > Actinopteri > Salmoniformes > Salmonidae > Coregonus > Coregonus lavaretus. Next base: position 18,055,457 of record NC_140004.1, read on the forward strand.
ATAAAGCCCTTGACTTTTTCAGCTTTCCAAACGTTCTCCTCAACATAGTCTGCACATGTTCAAGCTTCCATATGTACGGAAAGGAGGTAAGGATGTTGTGAAACACAGCAGGGCAAGTCAATGAAAGTTTAAAAAAAATGCATTTAAACAGTTTTAGTGGAGTGAAGAGGATGGCTGCATCGTGGAAGAAACCATTAGTGGAAGAACAGGCCATGTTATTATTCAGAGAGAGTTACAGTTGTGAGGGCTGCATGGGGCCCAGGTTTTCAGGGTGGCCATGGGACTGGTATATGTGCTGGTATATGTGCTGTGCAGGCTGGCGGTGGCACAGAGGAATAGGGGTCCCCTATAAGCCCCCTGCCTCCACCACCCCACCCCACCCAGCTGACACTGATCCAGTTGATCCAGACAGCTGCAACATCCCCCATCCACCCCTCACACTTCTAAAGGAACAATTACCATCATTTGGCAGGATGAGAAAACCCCCTGATGCAAAGCAATATTAACAGTGTTTTCCAAATTCAACTCAGGGGTAAATCTGTGTGCATTCAGCTAGCGGCTAGGGGTAAAGATTTGTAGGGGTTAATACATTTTTCATAAGGAAAAATCAAGTCAGAAATTTCTAAGTCGAAATTACAAACTTCAGAAGCCTTTTTAAACCTCAAATACACTACAAGTTCTCCTGCAACAGAGTGATCAAATTAAGATCCTACATCTGTATAGTACATGAAAAGAGATGGTCTGAAACAAACCCATGGCATTTTGCTGGCTTTGCAGCTACGGTCAGTCGTGCATGGTTTCCACATGACTAATGCTGGTGAACAATCTGGAAGAACAATCTAGAAACTGGATCTCATGTGTCCAAGAGTGACAATGAGGACCTTTAACATAAAATCATCAGAATAGTTGAGTGATGACAATTGGCCACTGAGCCTGTCTAGAATTTCCATTTCTATACCCCATATCTATAAGGCACCAGGTGGGTCTAAAGTAAAACTATCATCATGTCCAGCCTGTTCTTAAAGACTCAGAAGGTAAACTATATTATTTCAAAGCATGTTATTCAACTCATCTAAATGTGTATTATTTGTTTACATTTTTATACAAGAAATACATGTCAGACCAAGGGTTCAATTAATATCACAGGATCAACCTGCTGTCCATAATAAAGGTTTACCTCAGTGTTTAAACGTTCACATCAGGAGTTTAAGTAATGTGATAAGTTTAAAAAGATAGGTGTGAGAATGTTTTAAACTGTATATGGAAATATTTATGCATGTATCTGGTATTCCCTAGTATTTAGTTTTCAGTGTAACATTTCTAGTGTTGTTTTTTTGGTGTAACATTTCTAGTGTTGATTCAGGAATTAAATTCAACACTCAGTGGTGTAAAATAACCCCAGTGTTGTTGTTAATAGCCAGAGTTGAGTGTGATTGTGTGGAATAAAACACTAAAAACCACACCCATCATTATCATATTTCCCAGCATGCACTATTACAGGTTGATTTTCAGAATTGTTTGTTTCAATGTCTGTGTTTTTGTATTTACATTGATTGGTTGATTAATCTTATGCTACACAAAGATAAATAACATACTTTTTAAAAACTAATACAATCTGTTAGTAGTTATTATTGCACCCGTAACTGAGATAGTTTAGATAATTTTGGTAGTCCCATTAATCAATCTTCCCTACACTGGCAGTCATTCTGAATGCAGGTTGTGGGTGATTAAAAGTTCCATTTGATGGATATCCTCATTCTGGAATTTCACATCACTTTCCCTAGCACTACACAGCTGATTTAAATAATCAACTAATCATCAAGCTTTGATAATTTGAATCAGCTGTGTAGTGTTAGAGCAAAAACCAAAACGTGCACCCTTGGGGTCCCGTGGACCGAGTTTGGGAAACACTGAACTAGGCCTTCAAAGAAAGGCCTTATGATATATGATATATGTAATGTATTGTCATAAATAGTTACATTTTAAAGGCTAATAAGGCTGGTGGAACTAGGAAATACCCTTCAAATATAAAAGGGTTCTCGGTAGAACCCTTCATAGAGGGTTCTAGGAAGAACCTTTAGAGGATAAAAGGGTTGTTGGTAGAACCTTTCATAGAGGGTTTTAGGCAAAACCATTCATAGAGAGTTCTAGGTAAAACCATTTACAGGGATTTCTATGAAGAACCCTACATGTTTACCCTCTGCAAAGGGTTCTACCTAGCACCAAAATGGGTTCCCCTATGGGGACAAACTGAAGAACCCTACATGGTTCTACTTAGCACCTTTTTTTCTGAGTGTAGCTTCAGAGGGTGCCTGCACTTGGTTAAGGCATCTACCAGTATTCTGCTGGCAGCCGAGTTGGATGGTAACTGACTTAGATGGTAACCTCTAATACAATGGTTAAGCAAGTTAACATCCATCCATTATCCACACAAGTGAAATCAGCATGATGTTTATGTTATCCACTCTGGGGGAAGACCTGTGGGATATATCATGTCTGTGGTGTGGAGGGAGTCTATGTGTGTGTTTACATTCCTTTGCGGACCCCTGGTGAGCCTTCCTGTGTTTCAGGAGAGGGATCCTGTCCTCACATGTGAATGCTTCAACAGGAAAAACAGCCTGTATTGCCCATCGTTGTGCTCCTCCCTGTGTCCTCACAGTCAATGCCCTGTACACAGGGCTGAGTGGACAGGAATCCTTTCTAGGGTGTAGGGTTCAATGCCCCTTCCCTTCCTGCCTTTGTGGGACTTTGTTTAGGGCGGTGTCATTTCATCAACGAGAGGTGCCCTGGTGCATGGCCCTTGCCCTACAGGTTTGTCCAGTGAGGTCTAACCATACGTCATCTGGGAGAGTGGGACATTTGCAGGCATTTCTGTTTGCAAGGCCTTAACAGCTTGACTGATGTTTCTAATAATATTGGTGGGTGTTATGATGAAGAAGCTTCCCTGGAGGCAGAGGTGGATTCCTCCTGCCTCAGGACACAGGATTAGGACTGAGAAGGAGGGCAAGCCAAAACCTGCTCCCACTCTCTCTCTCTCTCTCTCTCTCTCTCTCTCTCTCTCTCTGAGTTCTCTCTAACAAGGCTCTAAAGCCCATTATCTCTGCCTCAGATGATGCAAGAAATGTAAGACTTCTTGAGAGCAACTAGTCGAGGGATCAAACACAAAACAATTCTCCAAAATTATAGTACATTGCTCCACCAGGTCCTCTGATGTTGTGGCAAAAAACATTGACTTCCACTATCATGGTCAACACTGCTACCCCCATTATACAAAGACAGGATGCTCCCCCACACACCTGTGCCACAAAGAGCTCACGGATCAGTGCAGAGGCAGGGAGATGGGTGAGCGCTAGCCCAAGGTCAGAGGATTTGAGAAGAAGAGAGAGACATGTAGACACCTAAGCCTTACTCTGGGATCGTCTTTGTTAGCGGGGTACCGAGGGGCAGGCTTTTACCAGCCCAAAGTCAAACAGTCCTCAGCATTCCAAAATGTCAGGTCGGTGTGTCAGAAACATTGTTCTATTCATAAGCAGAGTGAATGACGACTCATCACCTCTCGCTTCCTAACACACTGGTGAGATTCAGCAGGATTTGCCTCTCAGGAGAGACAGCTCACCTGGCTGTCAGTAGTGTAAAAGCCCCGGGGCCAGGATACAAAGCACACAGCAAAATATGATGAAAAAGATGCCTTCTCCCATCACCTCCCTTGATAAACGCCCTAAAGCATCTGACAGTTTTCCATCTTATATTTACTCTGACAATCCTCCCTACGCACACATATGTTTTTATTCAAGTTACCAACAGGGCAGCTAAGAAGAGTTCTGTTCCCAATGATAATAAAAAACAGCCAATTTGGGGGATAGTTTCACTACATATAAAATTCCAATTGAATCCCTGGCTTATTGTTCTAAAAAGGTCATCTGGCAAAAATGTGTATTTCTTGTTTAGTTTGTGAACTATAAGCCTTTTGTTTTTTTTGTTTGAATCTTGGAGAATCCAATTGTTTTGACCTCCACACCCCCTCTCTCCCTGTGTCTGTCTGTGGGTCTCTGGAGAAGTGTTGGTTTCCGTAGACGTGATGGGGAGATGTTTCCTGTGGCAGGTCTGTCTGCTGCTGATTACAGCCTATCCATCAGCCAGACCTCCTCAGAGAGGGAGGGAGAGAGAAGGGAGGGAGAGAGAGGGGAGGGAGAGAGAGGGGAGGGAGAGAGAGCACGAGAGAGACAGAGACAGAGGGGCGAGAGAGAGGTAAACAGAGGGGGGTCAAGATGGTGCCCCCATTGCCCCTTCCCAATCCAAACCAACCTCAACCGCTCACAAACAACTGTATTGTAGATAGTGTAGGTCAGAGTAAACTTGGCCTCTCCACTCAGGCCAAAGAAGCCCACCACACCCAGTGGCACTTATGAACAGGCAGGATCATCCACACAGAGAATGATTCACTGATGCAAAATTCCTAACAATAAACTATGTGAGAAACTCAGCCAAGATCTATTCTAACCATCATCTGACAGATCCTCATTGAGTGGTTTTGTAGTCATTATTATCTCTCTTTTTTTGCAAGTATACTTATGGACACTGATGTCATGTGATCAAAGGGGACATGTGCATAAATCAGGTATTAATGTGCACACACGCACGCTCATACACACACTATATACACCAGGTCGCCCAGTGCAGGACCCAAATAGGTTCTACATTACAATAGAGGTTGACCTAGGGGTCAGACACAGTGTACTGGTGTCCCTGGTGAAACAGGACCCTGCCGTAAAGCTGGACCCCAGGTCCTAGGTCCCAAGGAAACGACCCAATGTCCCAGGGCAAAAACCTCCCAACACCTCATCAGCTCTGCCATTTTGTGACTAATTACTGTCAATAACAGTAGGTGGGTCTCTCACATAACGGTCAGTATGCCACCCCTGGGTACCCAGACCCACAATGACAGGATGGCTCTGGTCAAAAGAGACCCTGGCAGCCCTCATTACTGCGTTGAGGCATTTCTCTGCACCACTTCGTTGCATTGAACCAGGCGTGTAAACAGGAGGTTGTGAAGTATCCTCCCAGACCAGTGAGCGGAAACCACACAAGGCCTGGGGACTCCACACACCAATGGTCAACTGGTCAACTGGCAGTCACACTGTAGGATGTTGCGTCGGAGAGACTGTGTTGAGGCTACTATCTATTGTGTAGCTCCTGTGTTTGTGGATGGTGGTATGAGAGTTGTGTAATCCTTGGATGTGAATGTGAGCATGCTGGGAGGGCCCCAATAATCCCAATGGTGATAAATAACTACAAATTGCTCTAAAACTAAGTCATGCTTGCACTTTACAGAAAGGCCCATAAATTGTATGTCAATTCCCATTGCTCTACTTTCCTGCCCAATGGTCTCAACACTAAGCTCAATTCATTAAATTAGCATTTATCATCAGCTTTCAGTAAAGACACAGATCTTTCTAGAGCCCAGTACATCGCTCTCTGAGTCTGCAGTTACAGACCCCTAATTTTCTTCACTCTGAATGAAAGTATCGCACTCAGTTTTAGGCTACAGCTGTTGTAGACAGCCCAAAATATATCCCTTAGGCTTAATACTGTCATGTAGCTTGTAGACCATATTTTTATATAAAACACATTGTTACAAAGGTTATATACATGGTTTATAACTATATTCATATTGCAACAATAAAACACAACTAATCAGCAGATGAATCACAGGAGGATGTAGTTTATGGCCCAAAGCCAAGATTCTTCAGGGCCCCTCCAGGGCATGAGGTTGTAAGTATGGAACATTCCTCAGGGAGTTGTAAGTGACTGAGTACTGCTGACCACACTCACCTCTCTACCTGACATGTTATTCAACCTAAGGCTCAGACAATGCCCTGGTCGACAGGTCATCTACATTTTGATCACTACAGGCAATGCATTCCATTAGCCAGAGCTGACCTTTGACCTTTATGGTGGTCTTTGAATGAGGTCTAAGAATGTAACCCCACCAAGACAAGTCTGAACACAGTAATGTCTCAATACAACCTTCAGCTACCTATCAACAGAGAAACATGCCAAGAGTGTTTTCATAAAATAATCATTTAGACACACATCAGTGATGTAGATTGCATCATGTCCCACTGCATTTGGTGTCTTTTGATGAATACAGTGTCAGTGCTAACTCACTAACCCCCAGTTCCGTGATCAGATTGGCAGGAAACTGTTTCCTCTCTGGCAGGATGTCAACCAGGAAACAGGCCAGGCAGAAGCACCGGTACAGGGACAGGGAGTGACCCCCATGCACCGGGCATATTCAATCTCTCCCTATTCCAGTCTGCTGTCCCCACTTGCTTCAAGATGGCCACCATTTTTCCTGTACCCAAGAAAGCGAAGGTAACTGAACTAAATGACTATCGCCCCGTAGCACTCATGTCTGTCATCATGAAGTGCTTTGAAAAGCTAGTTAAGGATCATATCACCTCTACCTTACCCGACACCCTAGACCCACTGCAACTTGCATACCACCCCAATAGATCCACGGATGATGCAATCGCCATCGCACTGTACACTGCCCTACCCTATCTGGACAAGAGGAATACCTATGTAAGAATGCTGTTCATTGAGTAAAGCTCAGCCTTCAACACCATAGAACCCTCCAAGCTCATCACTAAGCTCGGGGCCCTGGGTTTGAACCCCGCCCTGTGCAAATGGGTCCTGGACTTCCTGGCGGGCCGCCCCCAGGTGGTGAAGGCAGGCAACAACACCTCCACTACGCTGATCCTCAACATAGGGGCCCCAGAAGGCTCAGCCCCCTCCTGTACTCCCTGTTTACCCATGACTGTGTGGCCATGTACGCCTCCAACTCAATCATCAAGTTTGCAGACGACACAATAGTGGTAGGCCTGATTACCAACAATTACGAGACAGCCTACAGAGAGGAGGTGAGGGCCCTGGCGGAGTGGTGCCAGGAAAATAACCTCTCCCTCAAAGTCAACAAAACGAAGGAGCTGATTGTGGACTTCAGGAGACAGCAGAGGGAGCACGCTCCCATACGCATCGACAGGGTCGCAGTGGAGAAGGTGAAAAGCATCAAGCTCCTAGGCGTACAAATCACTGACAATCTGAAATGGTCCACCCACACAGACAGTGTGGTGAAGAAGGCACAACGGCGCCTCTTCAACCTTAGGAGGCTGAAGAAATTTGGCTTGGCCCCTAAGAACCTCACAAACTTTTACAGATGCACCATTGAGAGCATCCTGTCAGGCTGTATCACCGCCTGGTACGGCAACTGCACCGTCCGCAACCGCAGGGTTCTCCAGAGGGTAGTGCGGTCAGCCCAACGCATCACCGGAAGCACACTGCCTGCCCTTCAGGACATCTACAGCACCCGGTGTCACAGGAAGGCCAAGAAGATCATCAAGAACCTCAGCCACCCGAGCCATGGCCTGTTCACCCCGCTATCATCCAGAAGGCGAGGTCAGTACAGGTGCATCAAAGCTGGGGCAGAGAGACTGAAAAACAGCTTCTATCTCAAGGCCATCAGACTGTTAAATAGCCATCACTAGCCAGCCTCCACCCAGTACCCTGCCCTGAACTTAGTCGCTGTCACTAGCCGGCTACCACCCGGTTACTCATCCCTGCACCTTAGAGGCTGCTGCCCTATGTACCTAGACATGGAACACTGGTCACTTTAATAATGTTTACATACTGTTTTACCCAATTCATATATCTATACTCTATTCTAGTCAAGTCCATCCTATTCACATATTGCTGTACATATACTATTATGTCCTATTCTTCAGATATACTACATATTCTATCCACATACTGTCCATAATGTCTATGCATCCCATCACATACACTACCGGTCAAAAGTTTTAGAACACCTACTCATTCAAGGGTTTTTCTTTATTTTTACTATTTTCTACATTGTAGAATAATAGTGAAGACATCAAAACTATGAAATAACACATATGGAATCATGTAGTAACCAAGAAAGTGTTAAATATGTTATATATGGAGGCTTAAATATGCTGATCTAGTGAGATATACATGGCGGAGACTGAATCAAGCTAGTCGTCTTGACTTCTTTCTTATCTGTCACGCTCTGGCTCCGGGACTGTGTAGTTTGAGCCAGGGTGTATTCATTTGGTTGTGTTGGGTATAGGGTGTGTTCATTTGGTTGTGTTTGGTTTTGGTTGTAGTGTCTTGTCTCGTCTTGTGACTCCCAATCGGAGGTAACGAGTGTCAGCTGTCGGCTCGTTATCTCTGATTGGGAGCCATATTTATACTGTCAGTGTTCACCTTAGGGTTGTGGGTTTTTGTTCCATGTTTCAGTCTGTGTACTGAGGACTTCACTATCCGTCATTGTTTATTTGTTTTCTCGTTCGTGCACTTTAACTTTATAAAGTCATGTTCGCTACAAACGCTGCGCTTTGGTCCACTCCTTCCGTAGACGGCCGTGACAGAAAAACCCACCAAAAAAGGACCAAGCAGCGTGTCCAGGAGCAAGGAGACTGGACATGGGAGGAAGCGCCGGGTAAGGAGATCGAGAGGCTGGCGATGGCCCAGGTGGGCAAATCGTGGTCCTGGGAGGACATGCTCGGGGGCAAGGGACCTTGGGGGAGGATCAAGGCCCTGGCGAGAGAGGAGCAACGGCGTCAGCAGGGCCATCGTCGGAAGGACGAGAGGCAACCCCAAAAAGTTTTTGGGGGGGGGCACATGGCTTGGGCGGCTGGGCAGCAGGAGGCTGCCACAGGGAGATGTGGAGAGAAGGCTACCGGATTACGGGAGCCATTGGCGAGTAGAGGGAGGGAAGTAATTGAGGCACGGCGTGAGAGACTGAGGTGTGTTACCAGTCCGGTCCGGCCCGTTCCTGATCCCCGGTTAAGGCCAGTGGTGTGTGTTCCCAGTACGGACCGGCCTGTTCCTACTCCACGCACCAAGCCCACGGTGTGCGTCGCCAGTCCAGCCCGGCCGGTTCCTGCTCCACGTACTAAGCCTACGGTGTACGTCGCCAGCCCAGCCCGGCCTGTTCCTGCTCCACGCACAAAACCTACGGTGTGCGTCGCCAGCCCAGCCCGGCCTGTTCCTGCTCCACGTACAAAACCTACGGTGTGCGTCGTCAGCCCAGCCCGGCCTGTTCCTGCTCCACGCACAAAACCTACGGTGTGCGTCGCCAGCCCAGCCCGGCCTGTTCCTGCTCCACGTACAAAACCTACGGTGTGCGTCGTCAGCCCAGCCCGGCCTGTTCCTGCTCCACGCACAAAACCTACGGTGTGCGTCGCCAGCCCAGCCCGGCCTGTTCCTACTCCACGCACCAAGCCCACGGTGTGCGTCGCCAGTCCAGCCCGGCCGGTTCCTGCTCCACGTACTAAGCCTACGGTGTACGTCGCCAGCCCAGCCCGGCCTGTTCCTGCTCCACGCACAAAACCTACGGTGTGCGTCGCCAGCCCAGCCCGGCCTGTTCCTGCTCCACGTACAAAACCTACGGTGTGCGTCGTCAGCCCAGCCCGGCCTGTTCCTGCTCCACGCACAAAACCTACGGTGTGCGTCGCCAGCCCAGCCCGGCCTGTTCCTGCTCCACGTACAAAACCTACGGTGTGCGTCGTCAGCCCAGCCCGGCCTGTTCCTGCTCCACGCACAAAACCTACGGTGTGCGTCGCCAGCCCAGCCCGGCCTGTTCCTGCTCCACGTACAAAACCTACGGTGTGCGTCGTCAGCCCAGCCCGGCCTGTTCCTGCTCCACGCACAAAACCTACGGTGTGCGTCGCCAGCCCAGCCCGGCCTGTTCCTGCTCCACGTACAAAACCTACGGTGTGCGTCGTCAGCCCAGCCCGGCCTGTTCCTGCTCCACGGACAAAACCTACGGTGTGCGTCGCCAGCCCGGTCCGGCCTGTTCCTGCCACCCGCACCAAGTCTACGGTGCGCGTCGCCAGCCCGACCCGGCCTGTTCCTGCCACTCGCACCAAACTTACGGTGCGCGTCGCCAGCCCGGTCCGGCCTGTTCCTGCCACTCGCACCAAGCCAAGGGTGCGAGTCGTCAGCCTGGTCCAGCCCGTTCCTGCTACTCGCACCAAGCCAGGGGTACGAGTCGTCGGCCTGGTCCAGCCCGTTCCTGCTACTCGCACCAAGCCAAGGGTGCGAGTCGTCAGCCTGGTTCAGCTCGTCCCTGCTACTCGCACCAAGCCAAGGGTGCGAGCCGTCAGCCTGATCCAGCCCACTCCTGCTACTCGCACCAAGCCAGGGATGCGAGTCGTCAGCCTGGGGAGGCCCGTTCCGGCTCCACGCATCAAGCCTAGGGTGCGTTTCGTCGGCCCTGTCCGGCCCGTTCCTGCTCCCCGCACCAGGTCTGTGGTGCGTGTCGTCAGCCCTGTCCGGCCCGTTCCTGCTCCCCGCACCAAGTCTGTGGTGCGTTTCGTCAGCCCTGTCCGGCCCGGTCCCGCTCTCCGCACCAAGTCAAGGGTGCGCTTCGTCAGCCCGGTCCGGCCCATTCCTGCTCCCCGCGCCAAGGCAGTGGTGCGCGTCGTCAGCCTGGTAAGGCCCGTTCGTCCTCCACGCACCAAGCCAGGGGCGCGTGTCGTCAGTCCGGCTCCGGCCAGCGGGGCTAGACAGGACCAGGGGTACTTTGGGGGGTTGGAGAGGAGGTGGGGATCAAGGCCGGAGCCAGAGCCACCGCCGAGGAGGTATGCCCGCCCAGCCCTCCCTTGTTTAGCCCGTATTGAGGCGCGGTCGCAGTCCGCGCCTTTAGGGGGGGGTACTGTCACGCTCTGGCTCCGGGACTGTGTAGTTTGAGCCAGGGTGTATTCATTTGGTTGTGTTGGGTATAGGGTGTGTTCATTTGGTTGTGTTTGGTTTTGGTTGTAGTGTCTTGTCTCGTCTTGTGACTCCCAATCGGAGGTAACGAGTGTCAGCTGTCGGCTCGTTATCTCTGATTGGGAGCCATATTTATACTGTCAGTGTTCACCTTAGGGTTGTGGGTTTTTGTTCCATGTTTCAGTCTGTGTACTGAGGACTTCACTATCCGTCATTGTTTATTTGTTTTCTCGTTCGTGCACTTTAACTTTATAAAGTCATGTTCGCTACAAACGCTGCGCTTTGGTCCACTCCTTCCGTAGACGGCCGTGACATTATCTCATTCTCGTTGGCACCAAAAGTAAAAAAAGTGTTGATAGGGGACAGAATGCGGTCGGACCATCATATAATAGGCATATACATTACTCTGACTGAATTTCCACGTGGGCGAGGATATTGGAAATTTAATCAAAGCCTATTAGATGATAATTTATTTATAATTAGAACAAAGGAATTTATAACTGACTTTTTCCAACATAACATAGGTACAGCGAATCCCCTTGTTGTATGGGACACCTTTAAATGTGCCTTTAGAGGCCATGCAATTCAGTACTCATCTCGAAAACAAAAGCAATTTAGGTCAAAAGAGTTTATACTAAGAAAGGAAATAGAAAGTCTAACAGAACAGATAGATGGCAATAAAAACTGTAACATAGAGGCTCAGAATAAATTAGAGGAAAAACAAAAAGAAATGGAAAAACTTATTCAAGAAAGATCAAGTGTAATATATTATAAAAATAAAGCAAACTGGATGGAATATGGGGAAAAATGCACAAAATTCTTTTTTAATCTTCAACATAGGAATGCTACCAAAAAGAACTTAATGAAACTGGTTACAATTGACGGAGTCACCCATAATTCACCTAATGATATTTTGAAGGAAGAAACAAAGTATTTTAAGCATATGTTTTCTTTTCAGTCGCCTCCATCTCCTCTAACTGAAGCTAATTGTAGAGATTTTTTTTCTATTGATAATGTCAAATTAACAGCCACACAGAAAGACTCATGTGAAGGTGAAATTACAGAGGAGGAACTTCTGGATTCAATTAAAGACTTTAAGTCCGGGAAAACTCCAGGGTTGGATGGCATACCAATCGAGGTATACCAAACCTTTTTTGATATACTAAGAGGACCGTTATTAGCATGTTTTAACCACTCCTATGTAAATGGTAGATTATCTGACACTCAAGAAGAAGGTCTGATCTCATTATTACTGAAACAGGATACAAGTGGAAAATATAAAGATCCAGTCCATTTACAAAATTGGAGGCCCCTTACACTTCAGTGTTGTGATGCAAAAATCCTAGCAAAATGTATAGCGCATAGAATTAAAAAGGTATTGTCGGATATTATTCATTCTAATCAGACAGGTTTTTTACATGGAAGATACATTGGAGATAATATAAGGCAAGTATTGGAAACAATAGAACACTATGGAAAATATGGGAAACCAGGCCTGCTATTCATAGCAGACTTCGAAAAGGCATTTGATAAAGTTCGACTGGAATTTATATATAAATGCCTGGAGCATTTCAATTTTGGAGAATCTCTTATAAAATGGGTCAAAATCATGTATAGTAACCCTAGGTGTAAAATAATAAATAATGGCTATTTCTCAGAAAGTTTTAAACTGTCAAGAGGAGTGAAACAAGGTTGTCCACTATCGGCATATCTATTTATTGTGGCCATCGAGATGTTAGCTATTAAAATCAGATCCAATAATAATATGTGGTCCTCTGTAGCTCAGCTGGTAGAGCACGGCGCTTGAAACGCCAAGGTAGTGGGTTCGATCCCCGGGACCACCCATACACAAAAATGTATGCACGCATGACTGTAAGTCGCTTTGGATAAAAGCGTCTGCTAAATGGCATATTATTATTATTATTAATATCAGAGGATTAGAAATACAGGGCTTAAAAACAAAGGTGTCATTGTACGCAGATGATTCATATTTTCTTTTAGATCCACAACTAGAATCCCTCCACAGCCTCATAGAGGATCTAGATACATTTTCTAACCTCTCTGGATTAAAACCAAATTATGACAAATGTACTATATTACGTATTGGATCACTAAAAAATACAATTTTTACATTACCATGTAGTTTACCAATAAAATGGTCTGATGGTGATGTGGATATACTCGGAATACATATCCCAAAGGAAATAAATGATCTCACTTCAATACATTTTAATAGAAAGTTAGCAAAAATAGATAAGATCTTACTACCATGGAAAGGAAGATACCTGTCAATTTGTGGAAAAATCACCCTGATTAACTCTTTAGTATTATCCCAGTTTACCTATTTGCTTATGGTCTTGCCTACGCCTAGCAAACAGTTTTTTAAATTATATGAGAAAAAAATATTCAATTTTATTTGGAACGGCAAGCCAGACAAAATTAAAAGAGCATATTTATATAATGAATATGAATTCGGAGGACAGAAATTATTAAATATTAAAGCATTAGACCTATCACTAAAATCTTCAGTCATCCAAAAGTTATACTTAAATCCGAACTGGTTCTCAAGCAAATTAGTAAGATTGTCTCACCCACTGTTCAAGAAAGGCCTTTTTCCCTTTATTCAGATTACAACCTCTCACTTTCAGTTATTTGAAAAGGAAATAATCTCCCAAATGTCACTATTTCTAAAACAAGCCATAGAAAGTTGGTTGCAATTTCAATTTAATCCTCCAGAAACGACAGAACAAATAATGCAACAAATATTGTGGTTAAATTCAAATATACTAATTGACAAAAAACCTTTATTTTTTGACAGAATGTTTAAAAAAGGTATAATCTTCGTAAATGATATCATCGGTAGGACTAGTGGAGTTATGTCGCACATGCAGCTAACAAAAACATATGGAAATGTCTGCTCTACCCAAAATTACAACCAAATAATTGCAGCCTTACCGCAAAAGTGGAAGAGGAAAGTTGAAGGGGGAGAAAGTAAGGAACTTGTCTGTCGGCCTTGCATTAAAGAACATAATTGGTTAAGGAAAACTGTGATAAATAAAAAAGTATATCAGTTTCACTTAAGGACCAAAGGATTGACAGCCGTCACATATAGATTGCAAAATAGTTGGGAAGAGATCTTTGACGTACCGATCCCATGGCATAGTGTTTATGAACTGACACGCAAAACGACACCGGATTCAAAAATTAGAATCTTTCAATTTAAATTATTATATAAAATTCTTGCTACCAATAGAATGTTATTTATATGGGGGATACAATCTTCCCAGCTCTGCAGATTTTGCTGTGAAGAGATAGAATCATTAGATCATTTGTTTTGGTTCTGTCCATTTGTAGCTTGTTTTTGGACACAGGTCCAGGAATGGCTAAAGGATTGCAATATTTACCTGGAACTAACCTTGCAGATAGCATTACTGGGTGATCTGAAAAGTCATAGTCAATCAATCAATAATATAATAATACTTTTAGTAAAAATGTTTATTTTTAATTCACAATCTGTAGAAGCAATGAGAATAGAAAGGTTCAGAAATTTTGTAAAACATCACAGTACGGTTGAAATATATATGGCAAATAGAAATCCTATATGGATGGTGTTAAGAGATAGATGGGAGGTATTGAATAGAGTTGAAGGATGGGACTAATAACAAATAACAACAAATAATAACAAAGATAGCTAATAATGTAAGCATACTGTGTCCATAATAAGTATATAGGTTGTATGTTGGGAGCTTTTGGGAAAGAGCACAGTTAGAAAGATATGGCATTTAGAAGCAAACCGGATGGACATCATGAAAATGATCGGAGAGGTTGAGAGTAGAAGAAGTTCAGGAGCAAAAAAATATATATATATATAAAAATATATATATATATATATATAAAAAAAATATATATATATATATATATATATATAATTATTGTAAAATTAACTCTGTCCATAAGGTGTAGATAGTAAGTATAGACCGGAAGTAGAGGCCTGGGCGTTGTTGTTCACTAATTTACTCCAAGTAGGGAAAGGATGGTGGGGTTGAAAAGTAATAAAGGGGAATATATATATAAAAAATAAAAAATAAAAAACATGGGGGATTGGAAGTGATGCAGACAATTACATTGATAGAAGATACAATCTATCTGCAATATTAAGCTGATCCATCCCCCCCCCCCAAAAAAAAAAAAAAAAAAAAAAGAAAGAAAGTGTTAAACAAATCAAAAATATTTTATATTTGAGATTCTTTAAATAGCCACCCTTTGCCTTGATGACAGCTTTGCACGCTCATTTATATCATTTATCATATTCACCTTTCAAGGTTCATTCTTAGAATGATTCTCTGTTATTGTGATCCTGTGCACAGTGAAAACACCATTCATAGTTGTAGAGCAGTGGAGGACCATCCTCCTCAGTGATTTTTCAGAAAAATTATTGTTAAAAAAAAGAAGTAAGTTATCCTTTTTAGATAAAACTATACTAAATATAATCACTTCACCAAGTAATTGATTAAAATATACTATTTTGTAATGAAGGTCTACAGTAGCCTCAACAGCACTCTCTAGGGTAGCACCATGGTGTAGCCGGAGGACAGCTAGCTTCCATCCTCCTCTTGGTACATTGACTTCAATACAAAACCTAGGAGGTTCATGGTTCTCACCCCCTTCCATAGACTTACACAGTAATTATGACAACTTCCGGAGGACGTCCTCCAGCCTATCAGAGCTCTTGCAGCATGAACTGACATGTTGTCCACCCAATCAAAGGATCAGATAATTGATCTAGTACTGAAAGCATAAGCTACAGCTAGCTAGCACTGCAGTGTATAAAATGTGTTGAGTAGTTGACTCAAAGATAGAGAAAGGCAATAGTTGAACAGTTTTGGACAAATTACTTTCTTCCAAAATGAAGGAGAAAAAAGAGAGAAATAGAGAGATATTTTGTCATTTTCTTTTCACTTTCAGTTTCACTTACTTAGCTAGCAAACGCAGCTAGCTAGTTTAGCCTACTGAAACACCCTGCTCAAACAGATGGATGCTATGTTAGCTAGCTGGCTATGACTTTCCAACACAACACTGGAACTCCTCCAAGTCAAGGTAAGCTTTTGGTATTACAAATGTATTGCCACCGGGGCCCGCCGGTGTAACTGCTTACTGACTGTACACTAACGTTACCGCATAATTGTAGCGGGTTTACTAACACGTTAGTTCTATTAGCTATGCTGACTATGACGTTACTTTAGCTAATATGGTGATAACGACGTAGGCTGTTTGTAGAGGTTTTGCTTGGAAAAGTTTTTTCGCCTGATCACATACAGCTGATTTGTTGTGCATTGATGTCCACAAGCTAAGGGAAGAGAAGGAATACAACGTGGCTGTTATGAGACTGAACTCTGTTTACGCGTGATCAGGGGTGTATTCATTCCACCGATTCTGGTGAAAAACGTTTCTTAAACGGAAGCAAACTGAACAAATCAGGGATAAACATACCTGAATTTGTCCAATAGAAACTCTCGTTTGCAACTGTTGGACTAATGATTACACCCTAGATCAGCTAGATGCAGGCAAGAGTGTGCAAGGCGATATTGAATGTCACTGACTGTCACCTCAAATTTGTCTCTCGACCTGTGTGCAAACTTTCATTCATAGGCTAGGTTGTAGCAACCTCATGATGGGTATAGGGAAAATTCGAGTATCATGTAGTAGCCTAAACCTATCGCTCTTACATTGAACTGGGTGAATGGAATATGAATGAGAGTCATCCAACATGCTGTAATAGAAATCAGGCCATTTTCATGAGAAACAAAATGGTCCTCCCTCATCTTAAACGGCACTGACCGCCACTGATGTGCAGGGATACTTGATGTGCACTATGAATCTCAATAAACAGCAACGTTTAAAATTGACTTATAATAATCTTCAGCACCTTCCCCCGTTTCGCCATTATGCATAGTTAACTCTTCTCCTCCATCTCCCCAAACATCACTCCAGGGAGAATTGTGTAATGCCCGACATTCTGCCTGAAATCATGTCGGACCTGGAACGTCTATGGATCCGGAAAATATATAATTACATTACAGAATGCTAGTTAACTCATTCAGATACAACATATTCCATTCACCCAGTTCAATGTAACAGCGATAGGTTTAGGCTACTACATGATACTCAAATTTTCCCTATATCCATCATGAGGTTGCTACAACCTAGCCTATGAATTAAAGTTTACAACGTAGGTGCACACAGGTCGACAGACAGTGACACATGGACAGACAGTGACACATTCAATACCGCCTTGCACACTCTTGCCTGCATCTAGCTGATATAGGGTGTAATCAATAGTCCAACAGTTGCAAACGAGAGTGTAATCATTAGTCCAACAGTTGCAAACAAGAGTTTCTATTGGACGAATTCAGGTATGTTTATCCCCATTTTGTTCTGTTTAAGAAAGGTTTTTCAAAAGAATAGGCAGAATGAATACACCCCTGATCACGCGTAAACACTGTTCACTTTCATAACAGCCAAGTTGTATTCCTTCTCGCATCTATGCACTCTCCTCCTCTCACCTTTTCCCTTCGTCACTTGTGGACGTCAATGCACAACACATCAGCTGTATGTGACCAGGTGAAAAAACCTTTCCAAGCCAAACCATATCATAACTGCTACACACAGCCTACATCATTGTCACCACATTAGCTAAAGTAACGTTTTAGTCAACATAGCTAATATAACTAACGCGTTAGTAAACCTGCTACAATCATGCAGTAACGAAACAGTGTACAATCAGTAAGCAGTTTAGCTCTTACACCGGCGGACCCCGGTGGCAATATATTAGTAAAACCAAAAGCTTACCTTGATTTGGAAGAGTTCCAGTGTTGTTTTGGATAGTCATAGCCAGCTAGCTAACATAGCATCCCTCTGTTTGAGCAGGGTGTTTGAGTAGGCTAAACTAGCTAGCTGCATTTGCTAGCTAAGTAAGTGAAACTGAAAGTGACAAAAAAATGACGAAATCTCTCTCTCTCTCTTGCTTCTCCTTCAATTTGGAAGAAATTAATTTGTTCAAAACTGTTCAACTATTGTCTTTCTCTATCTTTGAGTCAACTACTCACCACATTTTATGCACCGCAGTGATAGCTATATCGTATGCTTTCAGTGCTAGATTCATTCTCTAATCCTTTGATTGGGTGGACAACATGTCAGTTCATGCTGCAAGAGCTCTGATAGGTTGGAGGACGTCCTCTGGAAGTTGTCATAATTACTGTGTAAGTCTATGGAAGGCGGTGAGAACCATGAGCCTCCTAGGTTTTGTATTGAAGTCAATGTACCCAGAGGAGGACGGAAGCGAGTTGTCCTCCGACTACACCATTGTACTACCCTATAGAGTGATGTTGAGGCTACTGTAGACCTTCATTGCAAAATAGTATATTTTAATCAATTACTTGGTGACGTGATTTAGTATAGTTTTATCTAAAAATGATAACTTAAATGTTTTTAAAAATATATTTTTCTGAACAATCACTGAGGAGGATGGTCCTCCCCTTCCTCCTCTGAGGAGCCTACACTGCTCTACAACTATGAATGGTGTTTTCACTGTGCACTGGATCACAATAACAGAGAATCATTCTGAGAATGAACCTTCAAAACATACTCAGATTGAAAAGTGAATATTATAAATGATATAAATGACTTCCAGATTCTACTGAGTAGACCGTTTTGAAATGAGTCGGAGATTTCCGCAGGGGGTATCGATAGAGACTGTCTCAGACTCAACCTCCCCTTCCTCTTTTGTTGCTCCAGCGTGGGTTGTCAGAGCATGTGTATGATGGCTGCTGTACGTTGTGTGAGAGAATGGCGTGCCCAGCGTTCAGTGAAAGGCTGCAGGTGGTGTGACCTGACGCTGGCCCCTGACCTTTACCCAATCGGAGTGAGGCTCAGCTGCAGGGTGCCTGGGTTGACATGACAGCTCCTGCTGTGAGTTGTGGCGGGGCGCTAGGCACTAATCCCCCTCCAGCTCTACCAGCCTGCTGTCTCCACCCCGCCTGCTACACCCAACACATTCCTGCACATCAGAGCACAGCAGCAGCCCCTGCTAGGCCACAGGAAGAATACGCGCTGAGCCCTAAGGAGAGAGAGAGAGAGAGAGAGAGAGAGAGAGAGAGAGAGAGAGAGAGAGAGAGAGAGAGAGAGAGAGAGAGAGAGAGAGAGAGAGAGAGAGAGAGAGAGAGAGAGAGAGAGAGAGAGAGAGAGAGAGAGAGAACGAGAGAGATAACTATTATGTGGTGCAACCAACACAATTCATGAATACTCAGTTAACACACATTTGAATAACTTTGATTTGTATTAAATCAGTATTTAACATCGGCATAACATATGTAGAAAATAGTATATGTACATCCATCCCTGCAAACCCATTCAGACATGCGCAGGCTTGTATAGCATAGTGTGCATGTTAGTGTGTGGCCACAGGCGTGTGTACGTGCAGGGCTGAGGATTTTGCCTTTGGGGCACAATGCCCAACGTACTGACTGCAGGACCTCAAAGGAGATCAAGAATAGAGGGTAAGGCACTCAGGGGCTGCCTGAAAGTAATTACCCTGGCATGCAGATAAACAGAGAAAACGCACATACGCATTCGTGCGCATGCACACGCACACGCACACACACACACACACACACACACACACACACACACACACACACACACACACACACACACACACACACACACACACACAACACACACACACACACACACACACACACACAACACACACACACACAACACACACTCTTCAGGTCAGCCAGTGCAGACCAGGGCCCAACTCCCTGAGCTCTAGCTTTGCAAACACACCCTTCCTGTTTTCATAAGGGGAGAACACAGGAGCAGAAGTGGAGGAGAGGAGAGGAGAGCGATGGGGCAGGAGAGAGCTGTGAGGCCCAGGGCAGAGCCACAGTCCTGGGTGGTGAGGGTTGAGGTGGGGGAGGAATAGTTGATTCAGGTGAAGGGTGAGGGGTGATGTTAAAGGCAAGGGGGATTTTTCTACAATACAGGACAGAAATAAAATACAAGTTACGCATTAAACATTTTCATAACATAAAAGATGTAAGGTTAAAAACAACCCTATAGAAAGCATACACATACCCAGTTTACAGCTTATCCAGGCACGTTGATGGGAGTGTACCACAGCATCAAAGTATTTCCTACTGTAGATTTTCCCGGTCCTTTCCTTTAGAATGCAAGGCACCGGGACATTAATGTCAACTTCAGGAGCACACTGTACCTGTTCCATGAGTCTCAGCACGTCTGTGAGTAGCAGAGTGGACAGAGGGGAGGCGACCAACTGGAGTGTTTCGGATGTATCTGTCGGTGGTGTGGGAAGTAAGGACAGAGTGTAGGCAAACATCAAAGGCCCTTTCCTGTGGGATGCTGCCTCGCTGTGTGTGTTGCCATTTTATCAGGGAAGACACTTTGACAAAAGATCCCACAGACACACTATGAATCAACCACATTATCAATGGAGTGGTGGTTAGTCACTCAACCTTGAATTGAACCATTACTGTATTGTATTCTCATCTATGTGTGTATTGTGTCTGGCTGAGTGAGTACGTACAGCATGTGGAGGAGGGGTTGCTGATTACTCAAGTTGCAAACAGAGAACTAATTAGGCCAATGCTGTACACCATTCAGTGTGTGAGCGGCTAGGCCGGCTGTGGCTGTCATCACAACATGTGGACTCCTGGTTCCAATGACTTCCTGAGAGGCCCCTGTACCTCTCCTGTGACTTGACACCATCACTTCAGCACAAAGCCCCCCACACACAAGAAATTACTGAAAATAAATATACATTTTTCACACAATGACGACAACAAGTGTACATGTGGGGATTCATCTTAGCATAAAGGACTCTTGGGATTCCATTAACAAAATGAAATATCAATGATTATAGAGATCAAGAGACTTCAAAGATTGGTTTCCAAATCAAGAGGGATGGAGATCATGTTTCAGCTAAGCTGAATAGTCAGAGGAAAAGTGGATCCATGCAGTGGTCACTTATACAGGCTGACTTGTACATTATCCTGCTCCATCTGGTCTAGGAGGGTTAGGAAAGGAGAAGGAGTCCCTATTCCCCGCACTTTAGACACAGCGCTCAGCTAAGAAGCTGTTTCTCACAGACACAAGAGGCCCCATGATAATGTATCTCTGTATCCGGTCTCCTTCCTCCTTCCACAGTTTCTCATTTACCTGGTGTCTCTGTCTCAGTCCCTTTCCTTTACTCTGTCGGTGTCTCATGCTTTTCTGCTCTCTACAGTATATGACAAGCTCTCCGTGCAAGTCACTGGGACTGTTTTATGGTTCTCCTTTGCTTGCGAAACCTCAGACCTTTTCAACTCTGCTTGGAGATGAGGAAGGCCCCTTCAGGGCAGCCATCACAGCCTCTCCCATTACATCAGAGCGATATCAGGAGGGAGGGAAGGAGAGAGAGAGAGAGGCCGTGGGTGGAGTCCCAGCTGGATCAGCTCCACCACACCATCTGTGTCCAGGCCTGGTCACACAGCACAAACACATGTGTGCAGCAGCCGCCCCTGGATCACCACAACGAACACTGGATTATTCATTCTTTAATAAGCTACTGTTTTTGCACAGCTCTGCCCTGGTCTTTAACTGCTGAATGGTGCAAATGCTCACTGATGAGTTTTCACCAAACCAGGTCAAAGTTCATGTTGATGCAACTAAAAGTAAAATGTATAGTCATTAAGAGATACTTTGATGCCAATTTAGTAAATCCCCTCTGAGTATCCGATAACACCACAGCTAAATATAGTTATAAATACAGTTTCTTCCAATGAATTGAAGTCTGTGCGAACCTTTCTCTGAGTCGGCCAAGTGGCTGAGGGAAAATAAAGGAAGGGAACTTTGCCTGGGTTATTTCTGACTGCGACTAAGCTAGGTCTGAACATTGGGCGTGTTCAGGAGGAAGAACCTCTCTTGATAAAGTGTAACTTTGCTGGGCCAGCCAGACAGCCAGTCTCCAGTTCTGGCAGGGCTCTGTATTGGCTCAGTTCACCCAGGGCCCGTTCTGATAGGGATATATTGACCAATTGTGCCTGATGCCAAAAGACATCAAGTCCGGTGTTTTTACAATCTCCCTCAGTAATGGCATGGTGCTCCTGGGTGGCACATTCTGGGTGGCAGACTATACTATTATCTATCTGGGCCAGAAACCTGGCCTGGGCTTTGGGGTAGCTGTCACCTGTTCACATAGCCAAACCTCCAGGCCCTGCCTGCTGTTCCCCCTTCGTCTTCCTATATACCCACCCAAACAGCTTTGATCAATAACACTGTGGTCGCCAGCAGTCTGCCAATATGTTCACCAGGCAGAGAAACTCATTGTTATCTTAATTACAGGCCTTGCGCTCTCTGACTGAGTCAGTTCTTGGGTGACTTTAAATAAGAGTCAGCTGCGTAGCTGGGCTCAGCCTTTGGTCCTGGGCTCTTTCAACTGGAACCCACAGCTTGCGAACACAGCACTACTAAACAAGGCATTGTTCACTGTGTTTTTGGTCAGGGTTGTTTAAACGAGAAAGGCATTGGCCATGACGGCTTCATTCGATGGGATTTCAAAGAAAGAAACGCAACCTGATTGAGAATCTACCCACTGGGCACACACTGGTTGAATCAACGTCGCTTCCATGTAATTTAAATGAAATTACGTTGAACCAACGTGAATAGACGTTGAATTGACGTCTGTGCCCAGTGGGTAACTTGTGATAAAATTGAGTGCACCTGTGACATCTGGAGAGGCTGGAGCTGAAACCCATATGTGGTTCCATCCGCAGTGTGAGAGTAGAGGAATATCAGCACAATGGCTGACACACACTGCCTCGGCCAGGAGAACATCACTATCTTAGTCAGCAAGGACAGGCATTGTGTGCCAGGTCCATTGTTTCAACTGACTGAGTTGATGGATAATATTTATGTGTGTTTATGTGTTTAAGAAGTGTAGATTTGATAGAAGTCCAGACTGCAGCTCACAACTTAAACCCCCTCCTTTCCTGTGATAACCAAGGTTGTTTGATTTTCTTCCCAGTCTATAGTAAGCCAGTTCAAGATGGCGGCCGTCTCTGGGGCTATAGCTGCGGCTGCAATAAGGCCGTAATAATGTATGGAGGAGTCAGTGTGTTCCTGAGGGAGTGCTCACAGGAAACACCTTCTCCATTATTATCTTTCCTGCTGTTATCGCTGGCAGCGCCGCCACTCTCCCCTCCTTACTAATCTCCTTTGCCGGCAGTGGCCCGCACGCCATCCCAGCACCGCTGTGCTTTCTCAGGGTCACCCGGGCCCCTCACACCCCCACCCACCCCATAGCCCAGTCTCCTCATATAACATACCCATAGAATACTCTATATACTGTAAACCATGCTATAAATGGGCCATATCGGTATGCACTAAAACCACATTAGATTTTGAGTTCAAATTCTTAAACACTTTTGCTGCAATGCAGTTGTTGACACCTTTTTCATCTTAAACATACAAAAAGGACAAGTCAAATAAAACATGTCGATTGGAAGAGGCAGTATGGGCTCCTGATGGCTCATTTGTCCATGATCGTGTTTCTCTGTGATTAGATAAACCTTCTCACCTGCAGTGTTCATACAACTATGAATGGCTGTGCCTGATGAGACCTGAGCCAAATCACAGCCTGCTGTCTAGCTGGATGGCAGCACACCCCCAGGCAAGCACAGTGATAAAGGGACCTCAATGAGATTAATATGGAATACCTGAGTAATACACACACATATGCAGAAACATACCCTAACCCTAGCCTAAACTCCATCCAGATGTGTTCAGGAATGCTAGGACTTCATTGACTCCAATCAGAGTTATGTAATCATCCCCTCCTCAGGGGAAGACATTTATTCTAGATTTAAAAAATACAAATGGCTGACATGCACTCACTTACATGAATATTCTGGCTATTATTCTTCCCAAAACTTAACAGCAACAGCAGTTACATGTTTGATCTTGTGGACTATACAATTAGCATGAAACATCTACTGCAATTATCTGTCAACCCTGAAAAAACCCAGTTAAAGGGGCAATCTGCAGTTCGAACAATAACAAAGTGGGCATCCCGCCACTGGTTTGGTAAAGAGCTGAGGGATTGGGCTGGAGAAATTTAACCACTCCCAAACTCATGTACAGAGCTATGGATACAAGTTTTAATCATGATTTGAGGCTGTATAGTGTTTGTTTACATTTGCAATTTTTACAAACAAAGGAGTAAAACAAGCATATATTTTGGTTTCTGATGGGGTACGACAGTTGAGCTAAGCTCATGAAGCTATAAGTTATATTATTCAAGAATCAATGGGTGTATATCATGTATGTATGGTTATGTACACCTTATCCACAACCCTAACCCTAGTACTTCAGCTGTCTGATTTAAGAGAAGCCAGAGAATACCCCCGGAGACTTCAGCTCCATTACTCCACATAACGTTACGGCGTTAGCTAATGGGGATCCTAATAAAATTCACAAAAATGCACATCTCCTCACCGTGTCGGCTACACTACAGCCTATCCCAGGGTCTGCTTTTCCCAGCGCCCCTAAGCCTATACTAACTGTAAGTCGCTCTGGATAAGAGCGTCTACTAAATGACTAAAATGTAAAAATGTAAATGTATACTACCCCACACATCCAGGCACCCAAGTTCTTACTGTCTGAACAATACCAGCAATGTGCCGTCTGTGACTGAAGATGTCAGAGAGAGTATTTGGTAATGCTGCTACTAGATTACGCCAATCCAAACATGGACTCATCTCAGAGCATTATTGCAGTAAAGCTGTCAGTACAGCAGCACTATTATGTCCTGGAACAGTTGAACAGAGTCATCTGGCTGTCTGGAAGCACCCTGTCTGAGGCATCCTACTACAGCTAGCCAAAACGGGTTGCATCACACTGCTAGAAAGAGGGTTGATACTGATGCACTGCTGATGAATCATCTTAGTGATGTGTTGAAATCCCCTGAGATGCTAAATGGAAATACAACATACTTTCACATAAGCTTAAAGCTTAAATCGTTTTTTGAGGGGTGGGGGGATATCTGGCCAGTGTTCAGAATCTAAGGTGAAGTCTGTTTCCAAGGGAGATGGATCCATCAATCCAGTGTGGAGGGGGATCTTGATAGTCAGAGTTATCAAAGAGGAGCTACTGGAACAGCTACCGCATCTCACACAAAAAATGGCAGGAAGTGACTGCTGATTTTCAGGAGGTGAACCAAACACAACACCTTTAAGCAGGATTCATTAGCATGGTTTTGGGGCTTGTGCAGCGGTTGGTGGGGTCAGGGGTGGTGATTGCAATACACCTCCTGTATTTAGCGCCTAACCACGCTCTGGACAGGACCTGCATGCGCCCAGAATATTGATGACCCAAATGTGTTGGGGGGAGGATTGTTTTTCATACAGTACTGTATCTTTGCTTTGTAGTGGAATCAAGTTGAAAATATCATCCTTTTTTAAAAGAAATGATGCCAACAATATCATAGCCTACTGTCTCAGATCATTACTAGTGACTAAAATAGTGTCAGTGTGTGGCTGTGTGGTCCCATCTCTGCTCAGAGAGCACAATGGTTTGTTGAGTGCCTTCCAAGAGAGGACATCCTACCCATATGGTTGGGGGAGCCCGGCTCCGTACTAATCTGCTCCCACTGTTTGTAAAATAAACAGGCCCCCGAACACTAACCCACTGCCCACTTTGTTTCCCCCTCTGGCGGCCCCAATAATGCATCTGGCTGACCTTTAACCTAATCCCGTTTGAACCACACTTCCTGGCCAGTGCACAGTGGATATCACTGTATGGGCATTTGTGCAATGCCAGCCGTTTTAACATTGCGGAACAGGAGATTACAGGCGGGTTCCTGTTGTGGTTGCACACACAGGAGTGGGAAAACAAGCAGGACAAGAGACACATCATCCAAAACAAAATCACCTTGGTTATGAATCACATCACAAAGTCACAAACAGGAGGCAAGAAATATACAGTCGACTCAGGAGGTCATATGGTTTCAAGCCAATAGGAAACGACGATGACTCTTTAAGTGGAGTTCAACGAACCAAATTATTACTTACTGGCACTAAAATAGTCCAAATTGGTGAAGTGAAATGAAAAACATTACTTGTTTAAAAAAATTCAAAAAGATAAATAACGGAAAAGTGGTGCGTACACATGTATTCACCCCCTTTGCTATGAAGCCCCTAAATAAGATATTGTGCATCCAATTACCTTCAGAAGTCACATAATTAGTTAAATAAAGTCCACCTGTGTGCAATCTAAGTGTCACATGATCTGTCACATGATCTCAGTTTATATACACCTGTTCTGAAAGGCCCCAGAGTCTGCAACGCCACTAAGCAAGGGGCACCACCAAGCAAGCGGCACCATGAAGACCAAGGAGCTCTCCAAACAGGTCAGGGACAAAGTTGTGGAGAAGTACAGATAAGGGTTGGGTTATAAAATAATATCCAAAACTTTGAACATCCCATGGAGCACCATTAAATCCATTATAAAAAAATGGAAAGAATATGGCACCACAACAAAACTGCCAACACAGAGCCGCCCACCAAAACTCACGGACCAGGCAAGGAGGGCATTAATCAGAGAGGCAACAAAGAGACCAAAGATAACCCTGAAGGAGCTGCAAAGCTCCACAGCGGAGATTGGAGTATCTGTCCATAGGACCACTTTAAGCCGTACACTCCACAGAGCTGGGCTTTACGGAAGAGTGGCCAGAAAAAAAGCCATTGCTTAAAGGAAAAAATAAGCAAAAAGCCATGTGGGAGACTCCCCAAACATATGGAAGAGGGTACTCTGGTCAGATGAGACTAAAATTGAGCTTTTCGGCCATCAAGGAAAACGCTATGTCTGGCGCAAACCCAACACCTCTCATCACCCCAAGAACACCATCCCCAGTGGCTAGATGTGCCAAGCTTATAGAGACATACCCCAAGAGACTTGCAGCTGTAATTGCTGCAAAAGGTGGCTCTACAAGGTTTTCTGTTTTTTTTGTCTTATTTCTTGTTTGTTTCACAATAAAAAAATATTTTGCATGTAAATCAAATGATACAAACCCCCAAAATCCATTTAAATTCCAGGTTGTAAGGCAACAAAATAGGAAAAATGCCAAGGAGGGTGAATACTTTCGCAAGCCACTGTATTTGAAGAATCTCAAATATAAAATATATTTTGATTTGTTTAACACTTTTTTGGTTACTACATGATTCCATATCTGTTATTTCATAGTTTTGATGTCTTCACTATTATTCTACAATGTAAAAAATAGTAAAAAGAAAGAAAAACCCTTGAATGAGTAGGTGTGTCCAAACGTTTGACTGGTAGTGTATATGTACATACTCTGCCTTCAGAAAGTATTTACCCATTTGTTGTGTCACAGCCTGCATTTAAAATGGAATACATTTAGATTTTGTGTCACTGGCCTACACACAATACCCCATAATATCAAAGTGGAATAATGTTTTGTTTTTTTACAAATTAATACAAAATGAAAAGCTGAAATGTCTTAAGCCAATAAGTATTAAATCCCTTTGTCATGGCAAGCCTAAATATGTTCAGGAGTAAATATTTGCTTAACAAGTCACGTAATAAGTTGCATGGAATCCCTGTGTGCAATAATAGTGTTTAGCATAATTTTTGAATGACTACCTCATCTCTGTACCCCACACATACAATTATCTGTAAGGTCCCTCAGTCAAGCAGTGAATTTCAAACACAGATTCAACCACAAAGACCAGGGAGTTTTTCCAAAGCCTAGCAAAGAAGGGTATCTATTGGTAGATGGGTGGGGGAAAAAGAAGCTGACATTGAATATCCCTTTGTGCATGGTGAAGTTGTTAATTACATTTTGGATGGTGTATCAATACACCTAGTCACTACAAAGTTACAGGCGTCCTTCCTAACTCAGTTGCCGGAGAGGAAGGAAACCGCTTAGGGACTTAAAATCAGTTACAGAGTTGAATGGCTGTAATAGGAGAAAACTACAACATTGTAGTTACTCCACAATACTAAGCTAAATGACAGAGTGAAAAGAAGGAAGCTTGTAAAGAATAAAAAATATTCCAAAACATGCTTCCTGAATACAAAGTGTTATTTTTGGGGCAAATCCAACACATTACTGATTACTACTGCTTGTCATCGGCAAGGACTAGGGAGTTTTTAGGATAAAAAGAAACGGAATAGAGCTAAGCACAGACAAAATCCTAGAGGAAAACCTGGTTCAGTCTGCTTTCCAACAGACACTGGGAGACAAATTCACCTTTCAGCAGGACAATAACCTAAAGCACAAGGCAAATATACACTGGAGTTGCTTACCAAGACGACATTGAATGTTCCTGAGTGGCCTAGTTACAGTTTTGACTTAGTGTCACGCCCTGACCTAGAGAACTCTTGTTGGTTGGGTCAGGGTGTGAGTTCAGGATGAGATCTATGTTATTAGATTCTATGTTTAGGATCTAGTATGTGTATTTCTATGTTTGGCCGGGTGTGATTCCCAATCAGAGGCAGCTGTCGCTCGTTGTCTCTGAGATTGGGGATCATACTTAGGTAGCCATGTTGCCTACCTTAGTTGTGGGATCATGACTCTTGTTTGTGTTCTGGTTTGTTGTGAGTATAGCCCATAGGACTTCACGTTACGCTGCTTTTCTTGTTTTGTCAAGTGTTTATCTTCATTAATAAATATGTACGCATACCACGCTGCACCTTGGTCTGACCCGTCTCTCAACGATCGTGTGACACTTAGATCGGCTTGAAAATCTATGGCAAAACTTGAAAATGGCTGTCTAGCAATAATCAACAACCAACTTGACAGAGCTTGAAGAATTTTTAAAATAATAATGCGCAAATGTTGTACAATCCAGGTGTGCAAAGCTCTTAGAGACTTACCCAGAAAGAAGCACAGCTGTAAACGCTGCCAAAGGTTTTTCTAACGTTTATTGACTCAGGGGTGTGAATACTTATGCAAATGAGATTTTTCTGTATTTCATTTTCAATAAATGTTCCATCAATTTCTAAAAACATGTTTTCACTTTGTCATTATGGGGTATTGTGTGTAAATGGGTGAGGAGAAAATCATCAATTTAGTCCATTTTGGAATTCAGGCTGTAACACAGCAAAATGTGGAATAAGTCAAGGGGTATGACTACTTTCTGAAGTCACTGTAGCTACCTCAATTACCTCGTACCCCTGAACATCGACTCGGGACTGGTACCCCGTTTATATAACCAAGTTATCGTTACTCCTTCTGTATTTATTCCTAGTGTTATTATCTTTCTACTATTTTTCTCTCTGCATTGTTGGGAAGGGCCCATAAGTAAGCATCTCACTGTTAGTCTACACCTGTTGTTTACGAAGCATGTGACAAAAAAAAACGTGATTGATTTGATTCTAATAAAAAAATTGGAGATGCAGTAGCATCACAACAACATGCTAGAACAGAAACGTAATGCCTTCTTAAAACAAGCCAGTTTGCTTGAAAAAGGCTGCTCAAACAGACATGCAAAGCAGGCCCCTGAGCCTGTTTGTCCCACAGAGGGGGGAGTGGGACTAGATAAGCCAGTGGTCCCCCTCCATCAACAATGGAGTCCTGCCACAGAAGGTAGAGTTACACAAGCAGGCAAGGCAGGCTTACAGTCCTCTGGGGGCTCAGTGGGAGTGGGCTGCATAGGGCTGGGTTAGACATGGGAGGCTAATATGCTCCCGGCCGGCCAGGCTGCTTATACCCACCATCTGTGTCAGTTACTTGTCACTAACTGACCAGGAACCACCACAAGCACAAGTAAACAAACACGCCTTACAGAAATCAATTTAACAGCTAACTCTCTACCTGCATGGGCCTTTTAATTACTGATAATCAGTGCCACCAAAGCAGCAGATTTCAGAAACCCTTTGCCATGTTCAATATCTTGAACATGTAGCTCAATTGGTAGAGCATGGCGCTTGTAACGCCAGGGTAGTGGGTTCGATCCCCAGGACCACCCATACGTAAAAATGTATGCACACATGACTGTAAGTCGCTTTGGATAAAAGCGTCTGCTAAATGGCATATTATATTATTATTATCTTTAATTTATTTAATTTAATTTATTTAACCTTTATTTTATCAGGGAGTCATACTGAGACCAAGGTCTCTTTTACAGACGAGCCCTGAATTACATAAATTACAGAAAATACACACATCAATATAAATACAAAATGCAAGCAGAAAGAACATGGTCATAAAAAACAAACACATTCATCAGTAATAAGGTCCTCAATAAGCTTTCTGAATTGCCCTAGATGCACCAAAACATCAAATTTAAGAACATTTTGAAGATTGTTCCACAAATAAGATGCAAGAAAACTAAAAGCTGATTTACCTAACTCAGTAGAGACCAATGGAATTTCCAGAGTTAACCATCCTTGAGACTGGGTGTGGTAACTCGTATGTCTAAGGTTTAGTAAAGATGTTAGGTACAGTGGGACTTTTTGTAAAAGGGCTTTATAAATGAAAACATAGCAATGTATCAACCTACGAGACATTGAAGAGGGCCAACCAACTTCCTGGTAGAGAATGCAGTGATGAGTCCTAAAATTGTCATCCGTAATAAAGCGCAGTGCGCTATGATATACTGCATTTAATGAAGTGGCAGCTGTGTTCATATAGATGATGTCGCCATAGTCTAGGACCGACTAAATAATCTGTTTCTACTATTTAGCGAGAGGCAGGACCTATTTCTATGGAAGAACACCATTTTTATTCTCAGCTTCTTAACTAACTCATCAATATGCTTTTTAAAAGACAGCTTTTCATCTATCCAGATGCCCAGATATTTGTAAGCAGGGACACGATCAACATGGACACCATCCAAAGTCTAGAGAACAACATATACTTAATTTTACCTGCATTCAATACTAATTTCAGGTCAATAAGGTATTTCTGTAATACAATGAAGGCAGACTGTAGTTCAGATAGAGCCTGGTCAACCGTGTGGGCAATAGCATACACAACAGTATCATCGGCATACAAGTGCAGGTTACAGTTTTTCACAGACAAGTCGATATTGTTAATGTAAACAGTAAAGGGTACAGGACCCAGAATCGACCCCTGCGGGACACCTTTCGTAATATCCAGGAAACCTGATTTAACACCATCAGTAGATACACATTGAGTTCTACCTGTCAAGTAATTTTTAAACCAGTTATATGCAGCCTGGTCTAGGCCAATTGAGGAAAGCCTCTGAATTAGCAGTGAGTGATCAACAGTAGCCTTTGACAGGTCAATGAAGAGGGCAGCACAATGTTGCCTTTTATCCATACAGTTCACCACATCATTTACAACTAGGGATGCAGCAGAGCTAGTGCCATGACTTGGTCTAAAACCCGACTGATGTACATTTAGAATACATTTAAAAGATAAGAAAGATCTTAGCTGATATTAATCAAGGATTCTAATATTTTAGCTGGCAAGAAAGTTTAGAAATAGGGTGATAATGATTTAGGTCACAAGAATCACCACCTTTGTGAAGTGGGAGTACAGTGGGGAAAAAAAGTATTTAGTCAGCCACCAATTGTGCAAGTTCTCCCACTTAAAAAGATGAGAGAGGCCTGTAATTTTCATCATAGGTACACGTCAACTATGACAGACAAAATGAGGGAAAAAAATCCAGAAAATCACATTGTAGGATTTTTAATGAATTTATTTGCAAATTATGGTGGAAAATAAGTATTTGGTCAATAACAAAAGTTTCTCAATACTTTGTGATATACCCTTTGTTGGCAATGACACAGGTCAAACGTTTTCTGTAAGTCTTCACAAGGTTTTCACACACTGTTGCTGGTATTTTGGCCCATTCCTCCATGCAGATCTCCTCTAGAGCAGTGATGTTTTGGGGCTGTCGCTGGGCAACACGGACTTTCAACTCCCTCCAAAGATTTTCTATGGGGTTGAGATCTGGAGACTGGCTAGGCCACTCCAGGACCTTGAAATGCTTCTTACGAAGCCACTCCTTCGTTGCCCGGGCGGTGTTTGGGATCATTGTCATGCTGAAAGACCCAGCCACGTTCCATCTTCAATGCCCTTGCTGATGGAAGGAGGTTTTCACTCAAAATCTCACGATACATGGCCCCATTCATTCTTTCCTTTACACGGATCAGTCGTCCTGGTCCCTTTGCAGAAAAACAGCCCCAAAGCATGATGTTTCCACACCCATGCTTCACAGTAGGTATGGTGTTCTTTGGATGCAGCTCAGCATTCTTTGTCCTCCAAACAAGACAAGTTGAGTTTTTACCAAAAAGTTATATTTTGGTTTCATCTGACCATATGACATTCTCCCAATCCTCTTCTGGATCATCCAAATGCACTCTAGCAAACTTCAGACAGGCCTGGACATGTACTGGCTTAAGCAGGGGGACACTGCAGGATTTGAGTCCCTGGCGGCATAGTGTGTTACTGATGGTAGGCTTTGTTACTTTGGCCCCAGCTCTCTGCAGGTCATTCACTAGGTCCCCCCGTGTGGTTTTGGGATTTTTGCTCACCGTTCTTGTGATCATTTTGACCCCACAGGGTGAGATCTTGCGTGGAGCCCCAGATCGAGGGAGATTATCAGTGGTCTTGTATGTCTTCCATTTCCTAATAATTGCTCCCACAGTTGATTTCTTCAAACCAAGCTCCTTACCTATTGCAGATTCAGTCTTCCCAGCCTGGTGCAGGTCTACAATTTTGTTTCTGGTGTCCTTTGACAGCTCTTTGGTCTTGGCCATAGTGGAGTTTGGAGTGTGACTGTTTGAGGTTGTGGACAGGTGTCTTTTATACTGATAACAAGTTCAAACAGGTGCCATTAATACAGGTAACGAGTGGAGGACAGAGGAGCCTCTTAAAGAAGAAGTTACAGGTCTGTGAGAGCCAGAAATCTTGCTTGTTTGTAGGTGACCAAATACTTATTTTCCACCATAATTTGCAAATAAATTCATTAAAAATCCTACAATGTGATTTTCTGGATTTCTTTTCCTCAATTTGTCTGTCATAGTTGACGTGTACCTATGATGAAAATTACAGGCCTCTCTCATCTTTTTAAGTGGGAGAACTTGCACAATTGGTGGCTGACTAAATACTTTTTTTCCCCACTGTATATGATATAACCATCAGGTTAAAATTATGGGTTAATGATTCAGCAATCAGGGGGGCAGAGAGCTGCAGCAAAAATGGATCAAGCATATCAGATGGAGGGATGATGGGGAGACTGTGAGACTAACGTGAATTCTACTGAATCTTCCCATTATTACTTTTACAAGTATTATGAGGAAAAACATGCCCAGAATCAGATAAATTGGGATTGGATTACTTTAACATCCAATACATTATTGAGACAAGCAAGGAAGACACTAAACTAACTTAGACAAAGTTCATGAGTTTCAGGGTGAGAATGTGGGTGTCGCTCATGGTTCATGAGCCCTAATTGAGCATGCCTCTGGCACTGCTGAGCTGGAGGATGAGGTGGGTTAGAGGGGTCGGGGTAGAGGGGAGCTGTGTAAGATTAAATCAAAAGCTTCAACACCCAGGATTGTGACAGCCTTTGCAGGGCACACAGGTGTGTAGCACTTACCCCCGCACACCCATCATCTCTTTCTGCTCAGTGTCCCGTGGGCTTAGCACCAAGCAGGTGATTAGCACAGACACTTACTACGCTTCACTTCTCTTTCCACCATTCACCCGCACATTACTGAATCTCACAAGATGAACACAGCCTCTACTGTTCATCAGATAAGAGTCTACTAACTGGCAGGCTGAATTTAGTTCTCGGACTACTCAATCGCTGTATTTTATTTGTCTATAGCCGCAGGCCGTATGTCAACTGGGGGTAATTGGAGTAAAGACCATGATGACATTCTAAGTATTTCCCTTTAAACGTGCCCTTGGGCATTCTTGCTTGTTATCATAAGTTAAATTTACCACCTTGGAATTAAGTGTATACTTAGACCCCATATGAGGATAATAATAATATGGAAATATAGAACAGGTGCCAAAATTACAGTCCCACATGTTTTGAAAAGCCTCTATATCAGGAGGCTGTATGGTGCCGTACTGGGGCCCGCAGGCAAAACACAAGACTGAAAACATTAACAGACATAATGATAACATTAATAAACGGCAGCCTGTTTGGAATGGTTGGGAATACATGAGCCAAAACATGGGGAATATTTGCAAGGACACACGAGACAAGCAATGTCTGTTTGGAGGAAGGGATCTGTAAGTAAGTGCTGTGTAAGCACAGCATATACACAAAGACAAGCATTGCTTTGCACAACTTACATTTACGTCATTTAGCAGACGCTCTTATCCAGAGCGACTTACAGTTAGTGCATACATCTTTTTTTTTTCATACCCCCTGTGGGAATCGAACCCACAACCCTGGCGTTGCAAACACCATGCTCTATCAACTGAGCTACATTCCTGCCGGCCATTCCCTCCCCTACCCTGGACAACGCTGGGTCAATTGCACGCCGCCCCATGGGTCTCCCGGTCGCGGCCGGCTACGACAGAGCCTGGATTCGAACCAGGATCTCTAGTGGCACAGCTAGCACTGCGATGCAGAGCCTTAGACCACTGCGCCACTGTGCATATATAAATATCGACGTATTGTGTATTACCAATGTTATACAAGGTAACTACATCTTCATAAGGAAGGGAAAACATCAAAGTGTAGAGTTTCCCTTTGACAGTTGAAGATGAGAACTCCACATGGAGAAACACTGTGATGATTCAATTATCAGGCCTGCCCCAGACACCCTTCCTGAGTAGGGCTCCTCGCACAACCACTAATGTTTTCCCTGGGTGTGATAAATTCCCCTTTTATTTCACCCTGCCTTGAAAAGCTCACCTGCAGAGCCTATTACAAGGTCTGCAGACATTCACTACCAGTCAAAAGTTTGGACACACCTACTCATTCAAGGGTTTTTCTTTGTTTTTACATTGTATAATAATAGTGAAGACATCAAAACTATGAAATAACACATATGGAATCATGTAGTAACCAAAGAAGTGTTAAACAAATAAAAATATATGTTATATTTGAGATTCTTCAAATAGCCACCCTTTGCCTTGATGACAGCTTTGCACACTCTTGGCATTCTCTCAACAAGCTTCATGATATAGTCACCTGGAATGCAGTTCAATTAACAGGTGTGCCTTCTTAAAAGTTAATTTGTGGAATTTATTTCCTTCTTAATGCATTTGAGCCAATCAGTTGTGTTGTGACAAGGTAGGGGGGTATACAGAAGATAGCCCTATTTGGTAAAAGACCAAGTCCATATTATGGCAAGAACAGCTCAAATAAGCAAAGAGAAATGACAGTCCATCATTACTTTAAGACATGAAGGTCAGTCAATACAGAACATTTCAAGAACTTTGAAAGTTTCTTCAAGTGCAGTCGCAAAAACCATCAAGCTCTATGATGAAACTGGCTCTCATGAGGACCGCCACAGGAATGGAAGACCCAGAGTTACCTCTGCTGCAGAAGATAAGTTCAATAGAGTTACCAGCCTCAGAAATTGCAGCCCAAATAAATGCTTCACAGAGTTCAAGTAACAGACACATCTTAACACCAACTGTTCAGAGGAGACTGTGTGAATCAGGCCTTCATGGTCGAATTGCTGCAAAGAAAACACTACTAAAGGACACCAATAAGAAGAAGAGACTTGCATAGGCCAAGAAACACACACAATGGACATTAGACCGGTGGAAATGTGTCCTTTGGTCTGGAGTCCATTTTTGAGATTTTTGGTTCAAACCACCGTGGCTTTGTGAGACACGGTGTGGGTGAACGGATGATCTCTGCATGTGTATTTCCCACCATAAAGCATGGAGGAGGTTGTGTTATGGTGTGGGGGTGCTTTGCTGGTGACACTGTCTGTGATTTATTTAGAATTCAAGGCACACTTAACCAGCATGGCTACCACAGCATTCTGCAGTGATACGCCATCTCATCTGGTTTGGGCTCAGTGGGACTATCATTTGTTTTTCAACAGGACAATGACACAGCACACCTCCAGGCTATGTAAGGGCTATTTTACCAAGGAGAGTGATGGAGTGCTGCATCGGATGACCTGGCCTCCACAGTCCCCCGAACTCAACCCAATTGAGATGGTTTGGGATGAGTCGGACCATAGAGTGAAGGAAAAGCAGCCAACAAGTGCTCAGCATATGTGGGAACTTCTTCAAGACTGTTGGAAAAGCATTCCAGGTGAAGCTGGTTGAGAGAATGCCAAGAGTGTGCAAAGCTGTCATCAAGGCAAAGGGTGGCTATTTGAAGAATCTCAAATATAACATATATTTTTTGATTTAACACTTTTTTGGTTACTACTTGATTATTATTATTTCATAGTTTTGATGTCTTCACTATTATTCTACAATGTAGAAAATAGTAAAAATAAATAAAAACCCTGGAATGAGTAGGTGTTCAAACTCTTGACTGGTACTGTATTCGTTACATCTGCCTTTTAATTTGACCTGAGCCAACCTGTCATGCTCCATCAAACGTGGGAATCGGACACCTCAGACACACAGGCGGCTTTTGCTTTGCACTTTGCCGTCCCCCCTATTCCTTAACACATAGAGCCATGGGATCAGGGAGAAAGTCACCAGCATCGCATGAATCAACCACTGTGACAGGGGTCCGTTAGGTCGAAGGATCAGGACCACATCTCTCTTTTACTGCTCCTTCTCCCCATCTCTATTAGCAGAGGACAAGAAGGGAGGGATGGATTTCTAAAGGCATATATTTCCGTTGAACAGATAAATCAGATATTTTCTGGAGAGTGGAGAAGAGCACAGAAAGGGCCTTCTTGATGTCTCCCTTTGAGATGTAAATGGTACGGTGGCACTGAAAGAAGGGCAGGTGTCCACTGCTGAGAGAGGGAGTGCGTAACGGTGGGTGCATGGATTCCTAAACGATTAACTGTTGACATACCTCTAGCGAGTTTAGAGACCACGAGAGCAAGAGGCAATACAAAATGTGACTATTAACAAATCATTGTACTCTTTACCATGGTTTCGCAAGGCCCCATGCAACCAGCCAACCACCCATTATCAAACTGAAATTATGCACAATACAGTGTATTCAGTATCTTACTGTATTTCATCACTTTTGGTGCTCAGTGCCAAATTAAACAATGGCATACAAGTAATTCAAATACTGGTAATTGTTTAGTAATTTCAAAATATTGACTTGCATTTGTTCATTCATCCCACAAGAAAGAAGAATAGAAAGACCAAATTATTAATTCCTACTGATCTCAAGGAAAGAAATTACCTGTTGCTTGGAGATACATGTAGTCCACCTATCGCCTGACCGTCAGTGGGTTTATTGGGGGCGTAGAGGTAACAATTTGTGCTGAACAAGGGGAAGAGGTTTGGTATTCACTCCAATTATCTCACACTTCGAGGTGGGAAAGAGATGTTTGACCGTCAAAACGAATTAAGAAAAACAAAACCGTCTGTATAATTGTCAGGGTGGCAGACGTACCTTGGGATGACCTCACCTCGAGTAGGTTACATGTTGCAGAAATGAGGGAGGGTAAAAAGGGACAGATGTCAAATATTTCGTTAATTGGTTTAAGTGTTTGAGCGTTCTTTCAATAGACGAATAATCACAAATGTGGAAGACAAGTCTACAATGTGTGTACAAAACATTAGGAACACCTGCTCTATCCGTGACATTGTTGTCACTTGTTAAATCTACTGCAAATCAGTACAGATGAAGGGGAGGAGACAGTTTAAAGAAGGATTTTTAAGCCTCAATACAATTGAGACATGGATTGTCGATGTGTGCCATTCAGAGGGTGAATGGGCAAGACAACATTTTTGATTGGGGTATAGTAGTAGGTGCTAGGGACACCGGTTTGAGCGTGTCAAGAACTGCAACGCTGCCAGGTTTTTCATGCATAACAGTTTCCCGTGTGTATCAAGAATGGTCCACCACCAAAAGGACATCCAGCCAACTTTTGGAAGCACTGGAGTCAACATGGGCCAGCATCCCTGTGGAACGCTTGACACCTTGCAGAGTTCATGCCCGACAAATTGAGGCTGTTCTGAGGGCAGGAAGGTGTTCCTGTTTTGTACACTGTGTATATTCTCTTCTACGGCTCTACGGCTCCCTCTGCTGCTAGAAAGTAAATTCACACCACAAACCTCATTAGGCTCCCTTGCCTATTCACTACTATACTAAATAATAACCCATTTCCAATTTGCAAAGTCATTAGCTGGTGTTGAGCAAAGTGATTTTATTTGTAAAAACAACAATATGTAACCACTTCTAGGAGAAATACAGAATATATGATATATTTACTGATGGTTGACAGAAATAACAGAGGTCTCTTCAGAAGAACAAAATTAAAATAAGCATTATGCTGAGAAGACATTGGATATTTCTAGGGAAGAAAGCATTTATTTTGTGTTTGCTTTTCAAACTAAAACTAGTGTCAAAAGTGTCTAGGTAAAATAGATTCAGTTAGGTCTACCATGATTTATGGCAAATGGTGGATTTTGATTATTGTTCTTGTTAAATAAAATATATGTAGTATGGAAACAATTGAAAAAATAAATGTTTGTTACAAAATGACATTGTTACTTTACAAATTTGTCTTATATACACATTTTAAGCATCAAGTTCAACTAGAATACCTGCAAAATGGGAAGTATGTGATTCAGGCCACTATGCACTTAGGTGGAGAAAGGCTATGTTTGCTGTTTTTTACTTGCCCTCCATTCAACTTTTATTGCTTTTTATTGAGGGTTTAGAGGTGACTTATAATAGAAACTTGTAGGATTCAGTGGAATTATGTGTAATAATACTTGTTGTGCATTGAGTTATGCACATCTTAATCCCTACTGAATAATTTCCCATAGTTCCGTGAACAGTATATTTAAACTTAACACCTCTGATTGCAAACCTTAAGATCCCTCTAAACTGAATTCACCAAAAAGGTTGTGGTCACTGCCTCACGATGTTCCCAAATTAATAAAACTGATTTAAAAATGGAAATGCTTCAATGTTATCCCAAAACATGAAGATTCCAAAATGTCCCAAAAGTAAGGTCTCGATCACCATGTACAGAATCCCTCTTTGCCTGTCTGCAACGATGGCGTTGAGACAACTAAGCATCCAGTAAGAGGTAGTGGATCACTCTGATGATTCTAATCACAGCTTTGTTTTCATCAGCATCTTTGCTCCATCTGTATCTGTCACTCAGCGTAGCAATAAGGTGATTAATGTCTTTCCAATACCACAGAGATACAGTATCTAGCCTGCCAGGTCCATATCACCCAGCGCACCTGTGGTAAGGAGCAGAGGTCAACACTTCACAGCTAACTGCTATGGCACTCACACAGTCCCCCCATAAAGTGTAAAAAATATGAAAATGCATGAATACATACATGATACAGAGAAGACTATGCATGTCGGCCACAAGACTAATTGGCTTTTATGGAACCCAAGGGCAGGAATGTGTCATATTGTGAGGAATGTCCAGTCCTCTCTCCCTTTTGCTTATCTTAGATGAGTTAAACGCTACATAGGGACTGGAATTGCCTGGCACAGTGAGGATTTGTCTGTTCTCAAGACATTAGGCCCATTACCACCTGGCTAGGAGAATACAGTCACACAGGATTTATGCACACGTCATGTCACATTTTACTGTAAAGTAAAACATGCTTGCATACTAATGAAGTTCCTTTGAACAGAATTGATAGGGAATGAATGTGCTCATATTGTAAATTCGAGACAGGATTGCTGTGCGTTCCTTTTTAGGAAGGGGAATGTAACAGCTGGAAGCACATACCAAGGCTGCTCTCTGGTAGTGAAGAATGGAAGGGCTCTTTGCTTATCACCAAGGCCAACTGGGACTTTAAACAATATTTACCCATCTCTTTCTTAAGCATTCCTATTTCCTACACACCACAGGTGATTTGGAGATTTTAATGAATATTTTAGAAATAAACTTGCATTTTGCACAAATGAAGGCAGGTTGAGTAAATCAAGCCTCTTGTTAAACCCTAGAACATGGTACTCTATTGGGTGATCTTTGACATGTCTAAAAGGAATGCATCATATATACAATAACTACACTACCAGTAAATCAGTAACATGTCTCCCTTTCACAACACTAACAGTCAGAGTGAAGAATAATGAAGAGGTAACATAAGGATTAAAGTAGTAGAACACTTAGAAGTGATGCATTAGTGTATGCTGCTGACTGTGCGGTCTAGGCAATTCGGTGTCTTTAAAGCAAGCAGAATAAAAATCAATAGGAAAATATACAATTGCCGCTCATGGTTGGGCAGCAGTGCCATTGGCCATGATACACCCAGTTGCTGGTTTATGGCTGAGCTGTGCTAGTGCCTGGTAAAGAGACAGAGGGCTTGGTTGGCATGCAGAGGGCCTAAAGTGAGTGAGTGAATTGGAAGATCTCAATGGCATACTCCTCGTGCCCTCGCTCCTCAGCTCCTTCTCAGAAATTCAATGGGTTTTTAGAAGGAGACAAGGAGAGAGGACGCAAGGAGTATGCAATTTAGAACATCCCAATGACAACTGGAACATCCTCAGTAGAGCCACCTTGGAATCTCCCACAGAGGTCAGTGGGCACATATGCCTGGCCTGGGGCAGAGCAATGCTTTTTGTGTCTGGGTGGCATCAGCTTTAGACTCACACTGTGGAAGTGAGTCATGTCCAGGATAACACAGGGACTGTTCCAGTTCATCTTTCACTATTCACTCCTCCTCTACCTTGTTCCCATCATGCCCAGTTTCAGACATGCAGTTCCACCCTCTGTCCAAAGCAAGAGCTACAGGTATGTGTCCTGATCTGCCTCTGTGCTACTCAGGCTCTGTGTGGACTTCTGGAGAGGCGACACTGTTAGAAGAGACTGGTCGTTAAGGGATGGTTGGTCGTTAAGGGGTGGTTGGTCGTTAAGGGGAGGTTGGTCGTTAAGGGGAGGTTGGTCGTTAAGGGGAGGTTGGTCGTTAAGGGGAGGTTGGTCGTTAAGGGGAGGTTGGTCGTTAAGGGGAGGTTGGTGAGGCGGTGGAGATTCTTCAGGTGTGTTTGGGAGGGGTGTGTCATTGACGAGGGGCTGCTGTACTGTTGAGTCTCTCAGAGTAGGCTGAGGCAGAGGATATCTCAGTGGAAGCTGAGGCTGAGGACATCTCAGTGGAAGCTGAGGGTCACCGGGTAAAGGATAAGGGTTGGGGATCTCCATGACAGGAGGGGCTTTCTTCATACTTCCTTCCTTCTTGCTCTTCTTCTCTCCCTTCTTCAGCTGAGGTGTGGGCTGAGGGGGAGGCAGGGGCGACTCTACGATGATGGTGGGGTTCTGACGCAGGTCCTGGCGACTGGGAGGCTCCGAGGCCATGATAGCCCTGGCACCATGCATTCTGGGAGGGGACTTGCAGTGAAGCTCACCATGGTTCTTCCTCCAGCGCTTCAGCTGAACATGGTGCTCCCTTTCAACGTCCCGCTCTGACACAGGCACCTCCAGAACCTGATGGAGGAGAAGAGAGGTTACTGCTGGTGGTTGACATTACAGGCACATAGTACAGTGTTTCTAAATAGAAAATTGGTTTAGTCTGCCTAGTAGGAAATGTGATGCAAAAAGACCAGTGCTAATGGCCAAGAGGAGAAAAGGCTCTTTCAGTGGGGATTCATTCCAGTCCTAATCTTAACCTTGTTAGTAAATGTCAAACTGCCTGAGGCTGAAGGAGCGTCTCACAGTGAGGATGGTCAACTCTATCAGAGAGGCTATTGTCAAACTGAAGAGACACTCACACGAAGCCAAGGAAAGGGACTAGACACTAACTAGTCAGAACTGTGGTCAATGTGTCTCTCTCTGCATCAGTTGAACTTCCACTCTGAACTCTACATTTCCACAGTACTACAGAGTTCTGAACAGCCATTGTTCTCTACAGACAAACAATGATGACTATTCTCAATCTGGGTGAAATAGGGGTGTGATCTCATTCTCTTGGTCCTTGCTACTACCCCAGTCTGCTCAAAGACCATACTTCTCCTGTGGTTATGCATCGCTAACCATGTTTATTATTGGGTAAGTCCTATGTATCTCTGCCTGCTAGTGAAGTCCTTACCTCTCTGACTAGGAAGCCCTCCTGCATGTAGCGTGGCTCTATGGCCCTCAGCAGCTCCATGGTCTCATACTGGCCCTGACACGCCTTCAGCTTCTCACGGGTACCCAGCATGCACTTCAGCAGCACCAGGCCCACCCGGAAGATGATCTTCACACCTGGGGGAGGGGTCAGAGGTCACACGGTCACTAACTGGACATGATGGATGATTCCAGATGTTAGAATCCACAATTTCAAGCATCAGAGGAACTTTACTGATTATATCATTTGGGTGATCAATAAGGGAGAGTGGGGTAAATTGAGCCACCCTTGTTTCTAGGAAACCATACACAAAATTAATCATTGGACCAAATATTTAGGAAGAGGCCTAATTTCATCGCGTCTGTGAAGGAAGAAACCACATGGAAAAAGTGGTAAGCAAATTAGGTCCAAAAACTGATTTTCACCAAGTCAAATGAATGTATTGTTTTAATGGTTTCATGATGCTGTTTAGATCAGTTGGACTCTATAAGCTTCAATAGGAGGTCCTAAACCTAGCATGAACGTGCATTCTTCTAGCTGTGTGGGGTAATAGTCAAAATGTTTGCCTTGGGTAAGTTCAGCCAATGGCCATGGG
Organism: Coregonus lavaretus; assembly: GCF_964263955.1. NCBI lineage: Eukaryota > Metazoa > Chordata > Actinopteri > Salmoniformes > Salmonidae > Coregonus > Coregonus lavaretus. The sequence continues at coordinate 18,098,047 of NC_140004.1, forward strand.
GTAAGTTGAGCCAATGGCAAGATGAGCAAATTGAAATGTTTTCTTCCCAGATGTAATACAAGGCATTATCGCTGGGATATGAGGTAATAACAGGGCCTGGCCTATGTTAAGTGTTTTTAAAAAATATTTTAAACTGTTAGGTGTTAAACGTGTTTAGAAGCTTAAAATGATTAAAAGACCAAAAAGCGATTGTGATGAATTGTGTTTGGGAAATGAAAATAGACATGGCTTTAAAAAGGTAGTGGTAATATTTCATTCAGTACAGACATTTGTAGGCGGCTTAACTTACCCTGTCCAGCGGCTCAACTTACCCCATACCCGTGGTAAGTTGTGCCAAGAGATCACTTTATTTGGACAAGCTATGTTTTCAAAACTGTAATGTTTACATGAATTCTGATTATTTACAGGGATACACATCCTAAAATATTAGTAGATATCTTTGTTAGAAAGAATACTATATTTCCCTTGACAGAGTGAAAGTAAAAAATGGCTCAACTTACCCCACTCTCCCTTACTGTAGATGTCCAGTGTATAAATTGGAGGTTGTAACTGAATGAATGCAAGACAGATGTTTGTGTGGAAGTTTCTGCAACTAACCGTCACAGAGGAACATGTCCCAGACGCGGAGCACTGAGGCCCAGGGCAGGGTGCGGGAGAAGGCACACATGAACCACTCTGTCATGTAGAGGATGGGCTCCATCTTGTGTTTCTCCAGGTGGCGGTAGGCTAGTGGGGAGACGCGCCGAGTCAAGGCATACAGGATTTCTCCATCTAACTGGATGGCCTCCTGCAGGGAAAGAAGAGCGAAAGAAGCATGTAGTCTCATACTGACAGGATAACAAAACATATCTTGTGTGGTCTACCTAACCTGTAGTGCATTAGTGAAGGGTACATGTCTTACCAGCCCAGCACTGTAGTATCCAGGAAGGTACTTCTCACAAATTTGGACCAGCCCCCAGAACGCATCCTGTGGAAAAACATACAGATGATGGTGTAAGGAAATTGTGACTAGAACCTTCCCTTTAAGAGGGAAACAAAACTAAAGCACACACTAGTGGCAGGCAAACTATAAGTGTAGCATACATAAACAATTCCATCGTAAATAGGGTCACAAAAAGTAGGAAGCTGGTTCAGAGCACTATTCACTGAGCTACACCAAAGGTCAGGCAGTCATTGTGAGAGAAGCAGTTCAAGCATGAGCCCAGAGGCACAGGGTTCACCTCAGCAGGCATGTGCATGAGCAGCACAGCAGCAATGGGAGCCTGGGCTTGACAGTAGCCCTCCTCTGGCCTGTACAGCGTGTAGGCCTTCAGAACACGGAACAGGTCCTGCTGCCTGTGTGGGTAAACAAACAAACAAACATACAAACCCATGAACACAGCAATGAACACACACAAGGACAAACAAGACAAAAAGTTAAACATCAGTCACTGAGTGAGGGTCAATTATTCCACTGTGTGAGACAACTAACCCGTGGCCCCCCCGTGACACAAACATCTCATGGAAGGGGAACTGTCTGTGCAGGTCTTTCTCAATCACGTCCAGCTCCTTCGGGTCTCCAGCCTGACTGTCCAGCTCCTGAAACAACACCAGGGAGAGTCAACCACAGTCCCACACAGTAAAAACAAACAGAGAGCAAGGGAAAGAACATAACCAACCTCAAACTTCCCTCGGTTCTGTTCCCTCTTCACTTTTCCTCCTGACAGGTAGAGCCAAGCACGGCCTCGCAGTGAGGGAGGAATCCCTTTCTGACACCGCAGTCTCACCTGTTAAACAGAGACAGAAATGTATTCATCACCAACCAAGGAATGTGCCAGTTAAAATAAAGCTGCATTACAACAGAGTTATTATACTACAGCTTTATACTGTAGGCCAGTATCGTTGACTGAACTGGAGGGACCCCATATTCATGGGAAACAGAACAGGCCTTTGGACATAGGTGATCCAAGACAATATTGTACAGGTTCAGTGGAATAACAGCTTATTCACAGTACTACTCAGTCCATTTATTTTTACTGAGATCACAGACCACTCCTACTCCTCCCAGAAGAGTGTGAACATCCATATGAAGATGTCATGGAGCAACAAAGTAGAGAAGCGGAAACAGAGACACGACGGCCTTCACTGACTGACCTCAATTAACCAACATAGCAGTCACAGGAAAAATGCCTACTGAATAATTGTGTTTATTTAAGTGTGCCCAACAGTGTTTCATGTGGCAATGCCCTTAACCAAGTCCATACTTGAGATTGCAGTCAGAACAAGCTAGTCTCTGTCAAACCTGAAATCTCACCACCATCTTTGTAACAGGGATGTGATGTTAGTATTACCACACCCAGAGTGTTGCTCTGTCACTTAGCCCAGCATGGAGTCGGTGAGGGAGATGAAAGGCTCATGATATCCGGGATCCTTGGGACGTCCCTTCTCCATTAAAGTTTAAATGTAAAATGGTTAGGTAAGGGTTAGAGTTTAGGGTAGGGACCCCCTAAGGATACCGGACAGCACTAACCGCTGACTCAAGGAAATGAGGTGAGGCTGTAGTTGAATAGTTAACGCTAGACACACTGGTAGATCCGGCTAGGCAACTGGAGATGCAAACAAACTGGCCAGAGGCCAAAGCCCAGCACAACCTCCATGAAGAAAACTATCAAAGGTTTTATGCTTCTTCCAAACATTTTAAGTTTACAGAGGAACAAACAGGCCAATGTGTGAGCGACATACAGGTTAACACTGGCTTGTCTTTGAATTATTAGGCACTGCAACATGTTATCGTCCAATACAGCCCAAACACCCAACATGCCTGCCCTGGACAGAGGATGGAATGGAAGTAATAGTTTAATGTACAAATACAGGGCAGTGTCAACAAGATGCAAGCACTAACTAGGCCCTGGTTGGCTAATAACATAATAAGGAGTTGCCACATACTGTGCAAAAATGTATTTAGGATTGTTTGAGGAATAATTGAGACCAGATGGTGAGAGACAGTGTTAAAACAGTCTAGACACGGCAACAAATGAAGTTGTCAGACCTATGAATGTTCCAAATCTCAGCAGCTCTCTGACCTTTTTGTGTCTTTTGACCATCCATTTGTCCCAGTTGCTGAGCATGTCCAGCCACTTGACCTCTCGCTGCCTCAACACCTCTGGAGGGACGTCCTGAGCCCTGGGGGGGGGAGAGAGAAGAACATGAGGAAGAAAATATTAGCATGTCCAAAACTATATCTAAGAACAATAATAGAATGTATCTCAGAAGTGTGTGTGTGTATTACAGCTATTTTTATATAAACGGTGTATAGAAGAACTACAATGCAAATGGACAGGTTTTGAAGCATCAAAGATAAGAGATTCAAGCAGGGGTAAATGGAAAAACAGGTAGGCTATCCGAGAGGCATTCGATTTTCCCTCTACGTACTTAGGCAGGGCGGGCCTGGTGCAGAACCAGTCGAGAGATGAGGTAATGCTATAATGTGGTAAGTTTGGCTCTATCCAAGAAACGGAACTGAGAATGATGGAACACTCACAAAGCATGACAAAATATAGGCCTAACGTTTTCTTATAGCTTGGCCTGATGGCGCTCAACTGTATGTAATCATCAGCACAACCTTGTAATCATGAGATGTAAGAAGTTTTCAAAGAGAGGCCTTTAAATTTGGACAACCCTCTTTCCGTAAAAGAAGTCTGCTGTAATTCTGTTCACTCCAATCCCCAAAATTTGCCAAGAGCTATAAATATGTGCATCTCCTTTGCAAGTTTGTCTACCACCCTACACAAATGAAAATAAAATAAAACCCTTTTGTCTTCCACTTCCGATAAAACCCTTAGCCACAACGGGGCACCAGAGCTGTGGCACAAGGCCAGCCAACCTTGCAGAAAACAGGAAGCTCCCAAGCAGCTAATGCTTGGCACAACTTTCATTCAATCCTCCACTCACAGTGTGCTACTCCGCAGGGCGAAGGGAGCAGTAATCCAGTGACAGAGAATCCAGTTGTGTAATTGTGCTCTAACTTTACGCATCCTAAGAAGGAAACTATTAGCGTTAGGAAAAGAGCTAAATCACAGGCATGAAAAAGAAGTGCTGAACCAAGTGTAAAAGGAAGAACACGTGCTCAAGAAAACAAAACCTAGGGGCGGCAGGTAACTTAGTGGTTAAGAGCGTTGTGCCAGTAACCGAAAGGTCGCTGGTTCTAATCCCCGAGCCGACTAGGTGAAAAATCTGTCGATGTGCCCTTGAGCAAGGCACTTAACCCTAATTGCTCCTGTAAGTCGCTCTGGATAAGAGCGTCTGCTAAATGACTAAAATGTAAATGTAAAAACCTAGTGTCCCTACAATAACAAAAAGGGAGCATTTGCGTCTCCATGCTGCCAGCTGCACAGTCGAAAGTTATATGCCGTCAGTGTCCATAAGCCATTGTCATTCAAAGACGCACAACAAAAGAGGTGGATGAACTGGAAAGGAGTTTAAGATGATAAAGCCGGTCGTCAGCGTCACCCTTCACACCCCACAGGTTATTCTCGGTTCGCCTCCAGAGTATTCTGTTCTTATGTTATACAGACCAAACATTGGACAATAACAAACAATCAGGGGCATCCCATGAACTTTAGAGCAGAGAAGTGGCTGGAAGGCAGGGCTGTTTACAGAGACTATGATGTTAGTAAAAAAAAATGCACAGGTCTTAAAATAGTACTGTATTTAAATGACATAGCTAGCTAGAGAAATAAATCACATTCTGTAAGAACAGTGAGTTTCTATCAAGTCCACCTCAAATATCCCATTCACATATCAACTAGGAGACATGATTGGGAGGTTGATACTGGTGGCATTTATTTTTCATGGGTGGGGTTAGAGAAGAGAAACCTTTAAAACACACATTTGATGTAGTTCAGTTCATGTACATCTGTGAAAGAATTGGCATTTGGTAAACATTTCACACCTTCCCCACCCAAGTTGAGACAGTTAGCCAAGCAACTACAGGAGTAAGCAAACTTGCAAATGATGGGCCATGCGAGCAGAACACCAAGGTTACTTACGATTCTTCTGAATACTGTTGCGCCCCTCCAATAAATCCATATTTATCGGTATGCCTGTCGTTGGTAAAGCCGTTGATCTCGGAGTCTGAGCCAAGAGAGCTCTCGTCGTCCATATGACTGCTGCTAATTGTCCTGATACTTCTTGAGTCGGCCGACTGGCGACCATTCTCTATTTTAGCCATGATTAGCTCAATAATACCCAAAGCTAACGTTATTTCGTTGGCACTGTCACAACCAACGGTATGAAACCAGACGAAAGTTTCCAAACAAACAAAACCATTGCCATGGCATGGAACACGTAGCTAGGCTAGCTAGTTAGGCTGTTAGCTTGTTTGCTGCTAATGCTGGCAGCTAACACTAGCTATCTGTCAGGACTTATCGAGTTTTTTAAAAGTTAGCTAGCTACTGTAATTAACAACTACCGTTAATAACGAGATGAAGTAACTAGCTAGTTAACACAAACAAATACTTAACGTTCCCTGGGCGAGCCAAATGAGTAAATACCGTAAGATTCCACCCGTGTGATGTTGACGTCCCAGCCTTTCCAATCTGGCTAACGCGTTAGCCTAGCTAGCTTGTGATGCGTCAATGAATTAGCTCGCTAGTAAATTAGCCGGATAGCTAAAAACGTATGCTAGTTTGAAATAACTTCCATCGACTACATGTTAATCTAACTAGCACAATTCACCACAAATGTGACATTTGTGTTTGTTATGTCGGTGAAGCAAACTAAACAACGTTTAAGTGACATTCCTTCCTTCCTGGTCCATTGATTCCGTTTCCTCGCCAGGGGGGAGGTTCGGCTGTCTCATTTTAGTCTCAGTGTCCCGGGGTGTAATTTGTCCAAACAGTTGTAAAAGGTAGGTCCCTCCCAGTTTCGTTTAAGAAATCCCTTAGTCGCTTGACGCATCCCGAAAATCGGTCTTCTCGCGAAAACGTCTGTAGGGTCCGAACGGTTTGACCTACAAACTATTATGGCCACTCTATGGAAAGGGGAGACTCAAGTGTCACGAGACTCGTCTGAATGTAACCGGTAAAAAAAATATATATGGAAGTATGAAGGTAGTTTTGTGCCTAACCCAAAAAGGGGTTAAATATGTGTAAAAAAATACACTAAAAGAATCCTGAACTTTCATATATATATATACACACATACATACACACACACACTAGATATAGATCAGACACTTCAAAAAACTTGTTTCTTATGATTTATTTTTGGACTGTCTTTTGCCATTTATGAATGTGTTATTCAATGCGTTTCTCTGGGCTGTAGTAGTAACGTTAAAGGCCAAATTCAATATATTATCAAATCATTTGTATATATATATTTGTTATACCTGAAGGGGTCCTAAAATGCAATATCAAATAGCTAAATGATCTATAGTATGACCATCTTAAAACAATTCCCCCAACAGCTTAGACTTACAGGGGCTAAGAAACATTTTAACAGAATCGGCATAATGAATACACCCCTGGCTGCTCATCTGTTGCTGTGGTTGCAACTTTAATTTCCTATTGGTTGTCACATCAGCTGCCTCACTCTCTTGAACTTCTGCTTATTTTTAATATTTTGAACTACGCATATGATATCCCACTTGCACAGCATGACAGTATGCCCCATTCCATTCAACATACTGAACAAACTAAAATGACAATGGTGGCATTTTATTACTTTATTTGATAGATTGACATGGGCTGTAAGGTCTGGACATGGGTAACAAGACCTCATGGGATTTGCAGAACAAATACACTGACCAAACCCCCTGCAAAACAGCAGCATGAATTACAATCCCCTTAAACAATACAATTAACCTTTAGAAAATAATAAACGCTTAAAATATGAAACTGTAGCAAATTATAGTTTGTTTATGGTTTATCTATGCCTTAAGCATTCTTTACAATTTGTATGACCAAAAAAGGATATAAATTGTTTTGAAAGATCTGCTCAGACAAATGTCCCAAACCTCACTTCTTTCTCCCACCTCTCTCCTTCAGTGCCAGGTGTATGACTGAACCATTGTTTATGTTGTAGTAGGCCAGCGAGTTGGAATCTTTTATGAAAATTCCCTGTAATGGAAGAAGTGATAGATGTAAATGACTCCAATGATACCCGTTCATGTCAGTTTACATTTACGCGTACAATTATTCAAAACAGGGACGACAATGCTTACCTCATACTGTAGCTTTTGCTTTCCGGCTGGCATGCCAGTGGCTTCATGGATTTTTACTTTAATAACAGACACCTGTGGTGAGAGAATGGGAAGATCAAATATTATAAATATTCCAGTAAATTTGACTTGGGGGTGCACTCCTGAGAATATATAAAGAACAGGTAAAAGGGAGCGTGGAATGGTGGGTGAACTACTAACATACCTGATCTGTGAGTGGGACAGTGAAATTGAGCGCTTGTCCACTTAGCTTCCATTCAGTCTTGTCCTGCATGTTGGGAACTTGCACTGTGATTGACACTGAACCCTATAAAATAATATACAGTAGAATAACTATATTTGTACAGGAACCCTTACATGTCAATACACAGAACAACCAACAGCAAGCATACGATGACTGACAGGGCATACAGTGCATTCAGAAAGTATTCAGACCCCATACCTTTCCACATTTTGTTATGTTACATCCTTATTCTAAAATGGATTACATTGTTTTTTCCCCTCCCTCATCAATGTACACACAATACCCCATAATGACAAAGCAAAAACATTTTTTTTTTGGGCATTTACATAAGTATTCAGACCCTTTACTCAGTACTTTCTTGAAGCACCATTGGCAGCGATTACAGCCTTGTCTTCTTGGGTATGACGCTACAAGCTTGGCACACCTGTATTTGGGGAGTTTCTCCCATTTTCCTCTGCAGATCCTCTCAAACTCTGGCATGGGGAGCGTCGATGCACAGCTATTTTCAGGTCTCTTCAGAGATGTTCGATCGGGTTCAAGTCCGGGCTCTGGCTGGGCCACTCAAGGACATTCAGAGACTTGTCCCGAAGCTACTCCTGCATTGTCTTGGCTGTGTGCTTAGGGTCATCGTCCTGTTGGAAGGTGAACCTGAGCGCTCTGGAGCAGGTTTTCTTCAAGGAGCTTTCTGTAGTTTGCTCCGTTCATCTTTCCCTTGATCCTGACTATTCTCCCAGTCCCAGCCGCTGAAAAACATCCCCACAGCATGATGCTGCCACTACCATGCTTCACCGTAGGGATGGTGTCAGGTTTCCTCCAGATGTGACACTTGGCATTCAGGCTAAAGAGTTCAATCTTGGTTTCATCAGACCAGAGAATCTTGTTTCTCATGGTCTGAGAGTCCTTTAGGTGCCTTTTGGCAAACTCCAAGTGGCCTGTCATGTGCCTTTTACTGAGGAGTGGCTTCCGTCTGGCCACTCTACCATAAAGGCCTGATTGGTGGAGTGCTGCAGAGATGGTTGTCCTTCTGGAACATTCTCCCATCTCCACAGAGGAACTGGAGCTCTGTCAGAGTGACCATCGGTTTCTTGGTCACCTCCCTGACCAAGGACCTTCTCCCCCGATTGCTCAGGTTGGCCGGGTGGCCAGCTCTAGGAAGAGTCTTGGTGGTTCCAAACTTCTTCCATTTAAGAATGATGGAGGCCACTGTTCTTGGGGACCTTCAATGCGGCAGATATTTTTTGGTACCCTCCCCAGATCTGTGCCTCGACACAATCCTGTCTCGGAACTCTACGGACAATTCCTTCGACCTCATGGCTTGTTTTTTCTCTGACATGCACTGTCAACTGTGGGACCTTATATAGACAGGTGTGTGCCTTTCCAAATCATGTCCAATCAATTTAATTTACCATAGGTGGACTACAATCAAGTTGTAGAAACATCTCAAGAAGTATCAATGGAAATAGGATGCACCTGAGCTCAATTTCAAGTCTCATAGCAAAGGGTCTGAATACTTATGTAAATAAGGTATTTCTGTTTTGTATTTTTAATAAATTTGCCAAAAATTATAAAAACCAGTTTTCGCTTTGTCATTGTAGATTGATGAGAATTACTATTTAAAAAAAAATCAATTTTAGAATAAGGCTGTAACATAACAAAATGTGGAAAGAGTCAAGGGGTCTGAATACTTTCCGAATGCATTGTATCTAAATCCAGCCGTGGATCATTCACACTACTGCATTTTGCAAGTAGTCCTTGACATTTAATTGGCCAACAAACCTTGTATCTGCGGAGGAACTCCTCCTCTGGCATAAGGTTGTCCTCTGTCTTCATCTTCTTGCTGGCAGGCTCATCATTATGGGGTGGGGGTGGCTGGGAAGGTGGCTGCGGGTCAGGGCGGGGGCGGGGGGGCTGCGGGACGGGAGGGGCAGGGACAAATGCTGGACAGGGAAGAATAAAATCAGTCAATAAATAACATGCTTAAAAGACAACCTGAATTAAAATGGTAAATAATCATGAAAGTAATTGGTAGCAATGCATATTTCTGAAGTCATCCATTGGATTTCAAAGTATTTAACACTGTGGGAATAGTGTAGCAATGGTTCGCTTACCAGTTGGGACCACCATGGGTGGTGGTCTGGGGGCCATCATGTGAGGTGGTTGGGGCATGGGCACCACGTTGATGCGGGGAGCATGCATCATGGGGGGCATGGGTGTTAGAACCTGCCCTGGGGCTAGGCGCATCGGCACAGGGGCCATGGGGGGCCGTGGAATCACAGGCACAGCTGACAGGAGAGTGGTGCGTACAGGGGGCAGCATCTGCATGATTCACAGGGGAAAATAGACAGTCAACCTTATATATTGACATAACGTTACAAAAAATGAATGTTTTAGCACTTCTATTGAACAAGAAAGCAACTTACAGAAGGAGGGGCCCGAGCAATCGTGTTCATTGGAAGGTTGGGTTTGGGCAGAAGGGGGGCAGAGGAGATAAGGGGTGATTGATGATGATGATGGTAAAGCTCAGGCTTGCTCGGTCCAATCTTCTCTTTGCTCTCATCCTCCTGCACCAGTCCCTTGGCCTTGTGAATGGCCTCAATCTGCTCTTGTAGGGTGATGTTGGCCTGTGCTGCCTGCTGAGTACGCGCCATGCTGCCAGAGTGCCCATCCCAGGTCACCTAAGGCGGGAAGGTGCATTAAGTAAAGACTTTGACCTCATAATGACAACGAGAATAAACAAGATTGAAGCTAAACAGAGATTATACCCTAATGACTCGTAATCGATTCCTCTTAGACATTTATTTCACTCATAAACCACATGGCTATTTCCCTCTCTCCACTTGCACTCACCTTCTCCTCAGGCTTCTGGATCTCCTCTTCTCCAATCTTCTTACCGATGGCTGTCTCCTCCACACCAAAGATATCAGTACGCCTCTCAGCCAGCTGTTTTAGGCTGCTCTCAATGTCCATGCCAGGGGCGTAAACCTCGTCCTCGATTTGCCTCTCTCTGATGCCGCGGTCCCTCTGCTCCAGCCAGCGGGGATCCAGCAGTCCAATGCGCATGTGCTCCTGCATCTTACTGGCTTGGATCCTCTCACCCGTGATGGGAGAGATGAGGTACTCATCCAGAGTCTTGGCTGGAGGCTGGGGCTTGGAGGCTATAGGGAAAGAATAAGCAATAAAATGTAAGGGCAAATTAAGAACAGGCATGTATTTTCCAGTCCTTTATGTCATACATTATATGAATCTAGATGTTTAGGTCCTGATGATGGAATCCCTCTCACCTTTGGGGTCGTAGTCCTTGCGGATAATGACCTGGTCTGGAGTAGGGGGCAGTGGGGGTGGCATGGGGTTGTCTGGGGGCAATGGTGCCTTGCCATCATCCTCGTCATCAGAACCCTGGGGAGAAGGCATTAAAGACTCTACATTGATTACACTATTTCCTAATAATAGTAATATTACATTCAAATTCAATCAGTAACTCTGAAGAAGTAATAAGCTGTTAATGACATCCTACTGTTATTTGTGTCTACTAAAACAGGTCTGTGTTTGCTAACCTCATCCATGTCTTGCAGCTGTGTGTCCTGATCAGGCTGTGTGGGACGCCCATCATCCCGCTCCTCCCGCTCATCGTCCTCCTCATCCTCACTTTCAACCTCCATCTCCACCTCCTCGCTCTCTCCAAACTTGTCATAACGCTCCTGGGTCAGGATGCGAGCTCCCAGCTCCTCAGGTGTGGTGGGTGGGGGAAAGTGGCCTGTTGGAAGTCATAACACCATCATTACAAAGCTAGTGACACAGGGGGTGGATAACATTCTCTCAGGAACAGAACATATCTATTCAGTTAATTTCCCTACCTTGCTCATTAGGCTGGAAGTCCACGGTCTCCACCACTACAAAGTCATGCCAGTCAATTTGAGCGTAGGACACACGCTCTTTCTCCCGCTCCTCCTCCTCCTTCTTCCTTTCACGTTCCTGGAACTTCGCCCACTCAACGCGGTACCTCACCTGTTGATAAAGCCAGAAGATAAGTTGTGAAGACAATTACCATTTTATGAGCTAATGGTGGGTAAACCCTACCAGACCTGGGCAGAAAATAGTTGTATTTTGTAGTTTATTTGAAAATACCAACTTTACAAATACTCAAGGAAGTCGAATATAGTTTGTATAACTAAAAGGCAACTATTTTCTTTGATAATCAAATACAGGTCTCCGAAAAACAAATAATATTTGAAAGTATTTTGAATACCTCTCATTTTAAGGTATTTGAATATATGCAAGTTATTTGAAAACAAAGAATATACACTACCAGTCAAAAGTTTGGGCACACCTACTCATTCAATGGGTTTTCTTAATTTTTTACTATTTTCTACATTGTAGAATAATAGTGAAGACATCACAACTATGAAATAACACATATGGAATCATGTCGTAACCAAGAAAGTGTTAAACAAATCAAAATATACTTTAAATAGCCACCGTTTGCCTTGATGACAGCTTTGCACACGCTTGGCATTCTCTCAACCAGCTTCATGAGGTAGTCACCTGGAATGCATTTCAATTAACAGGTGTGCTGTTAATTTGTGGAACAAGTTAATTTGTGGAATTTATTTCCTTCTTAATGCCTTTTGGCCAATCAGTTGTGTTGTGACAAGGTAGGGGTGGGTATACAGAAGACAGCCCTATTTGAAAAAAGACCAAGTCCATATTATGGCAAGAACAGCTCAAATAAGCAAAGAAAAACAACAGTCCATCATTACTTTAAGACATGAAGGTCAGTCAATACAGAACATTTCAAGAACTTTGAAAGTTTCTTCAAATTCAGTCGCAAAAACCATCAAGCGCTATGATGAAACGGGCTCTCATGAGGACCGCCACAAGAATGGAAGACCCAGAGTTAACTCTGCTGCAGAGGATACGTTCATTAGAGTTACCAGCCTCAGAAATTGCAGCCAAAGTAAATGCTTCACAGAGTTCAAGTCACAGACATCTCAACATCAACTGTTCAGAGGGGACTGTGTGAATCAGGCCTTGGGGTCGAATTGCTGCAAAGAAACCATTACTAAAGGACACCAATAAGAAGATGAGACCTGCTTGGGCCAAGAAACACAAGCAATGGACATTAGACCGGTGGAAATGTGTCCTTTGGTCTGGAGTCCAAATTGGAGATTTTTGGTTCCAACCGCCGTGTCTTTGATGATCTCCACATGTGTATTTCCCACCGTAAAGCATGGAGGAGGTGGTGTTATGGTGTGGGGGTGTTTTGCTGGTGACACTGTATGTGATTTATTTAGAATTCACCAGCATGGCTACCACAGCATTCTGCAGCGATACACCATCCCATCTGGTTTGGGCTTAGTGGGACTATCATTTGTTTTTCAACAGGACAATGACCCAACACACCTCCAGGCTGTGTAAGGGCTATTTTACCAAGAAGGAGAGTGATGGAGTGCTGCATCAGATGACCTGGCCTCCACAATCCCCCGAACTCAACCCAATTGAGATGGTTTGGGATGAGTCGGATGGCAGAGTGAAGGAAAAGCAGCCAACAACTGCTAAGCATATGTGGGAACTATTTCATCATACATGTCAAGCAGTGAAGTTTCAGCTCTGTCTGTCAGTGGCCTCTTCTGTCGTTGGTCCTCTTCCTTGGTGCGCACTGTCACTGTGTCCGTTTCCATCTTGTCCAGCTGTGTCTATCATTTCACGTAAACACTGTTTCTTGTCTGCATCGAAGTAGCGGTTGTTGTACCTAGCATCGAGCATGGTGGCGACACAGTATAGAGGCTCAGAGAGAATGCCACCGAATCGCTTGTTCACAGCATCTAGTAGAGTACTTTTGCAAGTTTTAACCCCACGGTCTGTGTCTGCAGTTTTGTTGAGCAGGCGTTTCAATGCCATGACAGAGGGTATCACGTCTGCTGCAGACGCAGTTGATTAGCTTATTTCTCGAGTCAGTTGTTCAAATGGAGCTAGGAGTGTGTTCATGTTTTCAATGAGAGTCCACTGGTTTGTACTGATTGTTGCAGGTAACTCATAGTCGGCTGCATTCACGCCAAGCACTCGTTTCTGTTCCAGCAGGCTCGCTGTCATGTAAAAAGTACTGTTCCTGTATTGCTTGTAGGCGGCTGTATGCTAGCTGTGAGTGTTTAAAATGACCCACTATCTTCCTACCTGTTGCCACTGGCGTGTGTGCCATGCATGGCAAACTGGCATTCTTCCAAAGCCTTTGTCATGTTATGTGCATTATCACGTAGCACAGCGTGTACTTTGTTCTTGGGGATTTTCCAAGTTTCAAACATGTACTCAAATGCCATTTAAATGGCAGCAGCGGTATGAGAACCAGCACATTCTTGAGCATGCAATACGGCTTTCCTCAGTACGAAATCCTCGTCGACCAACGGTGCTGTCCAGTGTTGCCAACACCTCAGTAAGGAAAGTAGCTATTGGCTGTCCTAAAAGTCGCTAAATGACGTCATCACCTAATTTGCATAATTGGCCATGTGCATGTAATTGTGATGGACGGGTGGCGGCAATACACCTTTTGGGGTTGTAGTCCACCATAAAACCCACAGAAGAAGAAGAAGAGGTGTGAGTTTGGTGCGGAGAGCTCGAGTAAAGGACGCCCAGGTAGCGAAGAAGGACCGAAGTTTATTGCTCATATTTTATCGAAAGCGCTATGAATAAGTGTAGAAAGGGAGAGTAGGAAGGTAAATGGAGTCCCTTGAGAAAGCAAGAAGCAGATGTATGTCAGCAGAAGTGCAGTATTATCATAAGGAAACGTATACTTGGATGACGGAGGAGGAATGGAGGGAAAAAGAGAGGCAGAGGAGGTCTAAGAGAGAGAGGGAGGAAGACTGAGCTTGAGTCTTAAAAATGGCGTAAAAAAAGGAGAAGGTTTGTTAAAGAAGAATGGTAGGAAATGTAAGCAAAGTGAGCTGAAGACAGGAGGAGAAATGGAAGTGAATGAGGGTGAAGTATCAGAGGTGGAAGGTGTGGTGAAGTACTCGGAGCCCGAGGATTGCACAGAGGGTCAGGATGAAGATGAGTCTGTGACAATAGGAGTGAAGGTTTTGGAAAAAGTGGAGCCTTGCCTTTTGGCTGATCCATTTGTGGTTTCAAGATGGGTGAAAAGAGCGTTGGGTGAGGTGGAATCGGTGAGGGTAACCAGAAGTCACAGGGGGCCAGTATGAAAATGTATGCACTCACTAACTGTAAGTCGCTCTGGATAAGAGCATCTGCTAAATGACTAAAATGTAAAATGTAAGTGGTCTAGTGATAATTGTTTGTGTTTCTGTTGGTCAGAGGAAGAATGCGCTCAGATTTAGACAAATGGGGGAAAGAATGGTGAATTGTTTCGCTCTCAAGAAAAGGGCAACATGGAAAGGAGTGATTAAATGTAGAGTGATTAAATGTAAAAGTTGACCAACTGTCATTTGGTGCGACACAAACAGGGGGGCGAGAGTGGGGAAACAGAGGAGTCATTGTCTTTTCTTTTGAGTTTTGAAGTTGAGTCTTTGCCTGATAAAGTGAAGTTAGGGTATTTAAGTTATCCTGTACGAGCTTATGTGCGCGAATACATTACGATGTTACAGGTGTCAAACTTATGGGCATGTGGCAGCAGTGTGTAGGAGGGAGGTTCCAAGGTGTGAGAAGTGTGCAGAAAGGCATGAGACAAAGGAATGTGTAGCATTGGGGAAAGTAGTGGTATGTGCTAATTGTAGGGGTGCCCATGGGGCTGGGGATCAGAAATGTCCTGTGCGAGAGAGGCAGGTTGAGGTTTTCCAGGGTAAGAGTAGTGAAGAAGTTGTCATATGGTGAGGCAGTGAAGAAAGTAGAGGAAGATGGGTCAAGGGGGAGGAGTGGTGAGAGTAGTAGAGATGTACCAATGCGGAGGGATAGGCCAACAAGTGATATGTTTCAGTAAGATTGGATTTTTAGCATTTATAGCAATGGTTATTAATTGTACTGCAGGGATGGAACGTAAGTCTAAGAAAATTGAGGTTGTGGTGGCAGCTGCAGAGAGGTATTTGGGTGTGCGAGACTTGACATCAGAAGAGTTACAGGTAGTGTTAAGTGGTGATGTCCCATCATCTCAGGTTGAGGGCATGAGGTAGGAATTAAGATATTTAAATAGTGGAGTGGGGTGGTGTTAATTATTATTAATAATTTTGAATTTGTGAGTGTAGTGTTAGATGGTAGGGTATTTCTTTATTTTATTTTTCAAGCAAAATAAAAAAGGGAGTTGTACTCCAGTCTAGTAGGTGGCGGTAATGAAGATTGTGATGGAAGCTGAGGAATAACGTCGTGGGAGAGACAAAAAGTGAGTAAAAAACACCCTACATTTACATCCCGCCCTGACTGTAAGCCAGGGCGGGATCAGCCAGCGGCGGCTTCCCGCATGCGCGATTCATTTGCCGTCCGGACGCGGAGGGGTGAACATCTCCTGCTCTGACCGCAGCTGGGAGGGACTGCTGCGCGAGGACTGGGCCGCTTGTGAGTGCTTTGGGACGGGGGTAACAAAGCACCCGCTGCTCGTTGAGAAGAGTAAGAACGATACGTGCTTTCACGTCAGTCTCCAAAAGTCTCCAATAACACAAGAAAAATTCGCTAGATTTGTCACTAGTCGCTTTTTTGAAAATGTGTCGCTAGAGGGGTCTGAAAACTCGCTAAATACAGCGACAAAGTCACTAAGTTGGCAACACTGTGTCAGACTCAGCATGCTCATGGGGCTGACATCGCTGGTCCAAATGTCAGTCGTGAAGCTAATAGCAGTGACGCCCATAGCAAGTAGCTCATGGATGTACGTTTCAACAATACTGTGTAACTCCGGTAGGGAAACATCTGAAAAATACTGCCTACTTGGTAGTGTGTACCAGTGCTCGACCAGTCGGCGAAAGCCAACATCATCCACGACAGAGAACGGTAGAATGTCAAGGGCAATGAATACCATTATCTTGGCGTTAATGGATTTCGCCTTTGAGTTGTCTCGCCGAAATGTTCTTACTCTTTCAAATGATTGCTCGACTTGAACTTGTTTAGTTGTTGGAAGTGTGAGCTTTTCTGCTTTTGTTGTAAGTAGTCGCTGAACGTCTGGGGGTGATGCACTTTCAAATGAGTAATTAGGTTTCTGGTATTGAAAGATTTCACTTTCTCCCCTCCTTGGGAAATAATAGCTGTGCAAACGTTGCATATGGCCTTTTTATTATCTTCCTTTGAAACTTCACACAGCAGACATTGTGGGCTAGGTTAGGAGTGCTGTGTTGCGCTGTATTTTCCGTGGCGTCATTACGTCATCTACCTACATTATACAGGTATGCATGTCAGCTTTGACATCGGTTTTGCACATCGGCGTTAAACTATACATAGAGCCAATGCCGATGTTGGCATTTTTAGCTAATATCGGCCGATTCCGATATGCTTACCGATATATCATGCATCCCTACACATTTCCACAGGTCTAATGTCCATTGCTTGTGTTTCTTGGCACAAGCAGGTCTCTTCTTATTGGTGTCCTTTAGTAGTGGTTTCTTTGCAGCAATTTGACCATGAAGGCCTGATTCACACAGTCTCCTCTGAACAGTTGATGTTTAGATGTCTGTTAATTGAACTCTGTGAAACATTTATTTGGGCTGCAATTTCTGAGGCTGGTAACTAATGAACTTATCCTCTGCAGCAGAGGTAACTCTGGGTCTTCCATTCCTATGGCGGTCCTCATGAGAGCCAGTTTTATCTTAGCGCTTGATGGTTTTTGCGACTGCACTTGAAGAAACTTTCAAAGTTCTTGAAATGTTCCGTATTGACTGACCTTCATGTCTGTAGTTTCTCTTTGCTTATATGAGCTGTTCTTGCCAAAATATGGACATGGTATTTTACCAAATAGGGCTATCTTCTGTATACCCCCCCCCCCCCCACACACACACCTTGTCACAACACAACTGATTATCTCAAATGCATTAAGAAGGAAAGAAATTCCACAAATTAACTTTTAAGAAGGCACACCTGTTAATTGAAAAGCATTCCAGGTGACTACCTCATGAAGCTGGTTGTGAGAATGCCAAGTGTGTGAAAAGCTGTCATCAAGGCAAAGGGTGGCTATTTGAAGAATCTCAAATATAAAATATAGTTTGATTCGTTTAACACTTTTTTGGTTACTACATGATTCCATATGTGCTATTTCATGGTTTTGATGTCTTCACTATTATTCTACAATGTAAGAAATAGTAAAAATAAAGAAAAACCCTTGAATGAGTAGGTGTCCAAACTTGTGACTGTTAGTGTATATATAATATATATAGGAATTGAACTCAGGTGTGATAAACCACAGTTGAGTTGTGTTATAACGGGGGGGGGGCAAACACCTTTTCACACAGGACCATGTGGGTTTGGATTTTGTTTTCCCTTAATAATAACAACCTTCATTTCAAAACTGCATTTTGTGTTTACTTGTGTTATCTTTGACTAATATTTAAATTTGTTTGATGATCTGAAACATTTAAGTGTGACAAACATGCAAACAAATAAGAAATCAGGAAGGGGGCAAACACTTTTTCACACCACTGTATATACATAGTTGAAGTCGGAAGTTTACATACACCTTAGCCAAATACATTTAAACTCAGTTTTTCACAATTCCTGACATTTAATCATAGTAAAAATTCCCTGTTTTAGGTCAGTTTGGATCACCACTTTATTTTAAGAATGCGAAATGTCAGAATAATAGTAGAGAGACTGATTTATTTCAGCTTTGGTTCGGCCACTCCAATACCTTGACTTTATTGTCCTTAAGCCATTTTGCCACAACTTTGGAAGTATGCTTGGGGTCATTGTCCATTTGGAATACCCATTTGCAACCAAGCTTTAACTTCCTGACTGATGTCTTGAGATGTTGCTTCAACATATCCACATAATTTTCCTTCCTCATGATGCCATCTATTTTGTGAAGTGCACCATTCCCTCCTGCAGCAAAGCACCCCCACAGCATGATGCTGCCACTCCCATGCTTCACAGTTGGGATAGTGTTCTTCGGCTTGCAAGCAACCCCTTTTTCCTCCAAACATAACGATGGTCATTATGGCCAAACAGCGGCCTTTCAGGTTATATCGATAAAGGACTCGTTTTACTGTGGATATAGATACTTTTGTACCTGTTTCCTCCAGCATCTTCACAAGGTCCTTTGCTGTTGTTCTGGGATTGATTTGCACTTTTCGCACCAAAGTATGTTCATCTCTAGGAGACAGAACGCGTCTCCTTCCTGAGCGGTGTGACGGCTGCGTGGTCCCATAGTGTTTATACTTGCTTACTATTGTTTGTACAGATGAACGTGGTACCTTCAGGCGTTTGGAAATTGCTCCCAAGGATGAACAGGACTTGTGGAGGTCTACCATTTTTTTTCTGAGGTCGTGGCTTTCTTTTGATTTCCCATTATGTCAAGCAAAGAGGCACTGAGTTTGAAGGTAGGCCTTGAAATACATCCACAGGTACACCTCCAATTGACTCAAATGATGTCAATTAGCCTATCAGAAGCTTCTAAAGCCATGACATCATTTTCTGGAATTTTCCACGCTGTTTAAAGGCACAGTAAACTTAGTGTATGTAAACTTCTGACCCACTGGAATTGTGATACAGTGAATTATAAGTGAACTAATCTGTCTGTAAACAATTGTTGGAAAAATAACTTGTGTCAAGCACAAAGTAGATGTCCTAACCAACTTGCCAAAACTATACTTTGTTAACAAGATATTTGTGGAGTGGTTGAAAAACAAGTTTTAATGACTCCAACCTAAGTGTATGTAAACTTCTGACTTAAACTATATATGTGTGTGTGTGTATATATATATATATATATATGGTGTGTGTAATATATATATATATATATATATATATATATATATATATATATATATATATATATGCGCTCATCTCAGTGACCTAATCCATTGTGGAGGCCTAGACTTAAAGAAAATGTGGTCGGAGGCTCCATGTGGAGGGTGTGACGCAATTGCGGAGCCAAACAGAGGCCAAATGGAGCTCTGTACCGCATTGCCATGCGCCTCCCAAATGTTTTAACAATGCGGTCTCTGTATAGCGCCACATTGACATGATTGGTTGACGGTAGGTGGGGGCGGTACCTCTTGTATAAACACAAACTCACTTCCTTGACAACAGCTCTGCACTGCTCCGCGAAGCGCAAGAAGTATGAATACCTTGACTTCTGCTGAGGCCATTCTTGCCCTAACTTCTGCTGAGGCCATATCACCGTGAATGCTGCATGGCCAATGCAGACGTTGGATTGACCATGCACCCAGATGCACAATGCACTTCTCTCTCCAGAATGCGTGCTCTCATGCCAATTTGTGCACATTCATTGTCTCATAACTTCATTGTGTGAATTGTTTGCGTTTGATTGTTAGTGTATATCAATTCCCCATGACATATATTCACCAGTAGTACGTTTACCGTTAATTCCTATAATTTCCAAGCTACAATGTTTGTTACTTTGGTTATGGTAATTTCTTTTAATGCATTCAATATTAACAGTCTTCCTGTTCTCATTGTCGGAGTGGACACATTGTTTGCAGAGTGCACAACCTATGCTACACTTGTGAAAAATACGTTTTGGTTTATTTAATTCCATTTACGAGTTCTGTCAATTTAGTCATTGTCTTTTGTTTGGAGCGCTCCTGTTAATGTTGAGTAAGGACGCAAACGCATAGAAGTAGGCCTATAGGCTACCTGGCCTGCGCGCAAATGTAGGCATATAAATCTGATAGTATTTCTGATTGGCTTAACGCACCACCACTAATGACCTGTGGAGCTTCTCAAAGTCATGTTTTCTTCACCTCAAACAGCAAGCAAACAAAGTCTGTTTTTACATCCATTTAGAATTCCAATAGTTCAATGTATTTGAAAAATATTTGAAAATGTAATGCTCTGATCCAGTGGAAACGTCATAAAATAGGCTTCTTATCAGTGCTTGACTCCGGTACTCATTTTGTGTGCTGGTACTGTTTATATTTAGGTGTAGGAGCTCCACAATACCTTTGAGCTAATATTCTATAAGAGGAACAGGAGCTCAAGCAGTAGAAAATGTGAGGTGCCGGTACTCAGCTCCGGTAAGCTCCTACCCAAGTCAAGCACTGCTTCTTATCCCTTGTGCAAATAGCCTACAGCTGTGTCTATCCTCACTGGCACAGGAAACTGAGGGCCCAGAATATCAGACCCAAGTTTGTATCAACTATGTTTCAAGTTCGTTGCAGACAGGCCATGTGTAGCCAATGTGATTTATAGGATATTTATTTTTAAATCAGGATATTTTCTACCTGCAGGCTGCAATGTATTTATTTGTTGGCTTTTTGTAGGCTATTTTTACATAGTTGGCAATATAAGTCATTTGTTAGGTTTGTATCATTTTCATTTAGATTTGGATAGAATTTCGATTAACCACATGACAATGATTTTGAGATATGAAGACGTTATTATAAATTAAATGAAACAGTTTCACGAAAATGTGCAAATGAAAAACATAACCGGCACGAAGATTGGTAGAAATTGTAAGATAAATTGTCTTTCCACATGAGAAAATTTGCCGACGCCTCGTGTAGCCTATTACCGGCAACTTCAGCAGAGTAATGGCAGAATCTGCAAAAAAGCCAGTAGGAGTGGGAGGAGAATATTTGGGTCAGGTAATTTTTTTCTGGTTATCTAGATCTCTGGTGCCCTCTTGAGGCATCAAACCATATGCTTAAAGCATCAGACAAGCTCAATGCATATAGTTGATTTTATTAAAATAGATGTCTATAAATGGAAAAATACACTGCTCAACAAAATAAAGGGAACACTAAAATAACACATCCTAGATCTGAATGAATGAAATAATCTTATTAAATACTTTTTTTCTCTACATAGTTGAATGTGCTGACAACAAAATCACAAAAATTATCAATGGAAATCAAATTTATCAACCCATGGAGGTCTGGATTTGGAGTCACCCTCAAAATTAAAGTGGAAAACCACACTACAGGCTGATCCAACTTTGATGTAATGTCCTTAAAACAAGTCAAAATGAGGCTCAGTAGTGTGTGTGGCCTCCACGTGCCTGTATGACCTCCCTACAACGCCTGGGCATGCTCCTGATGAGGTGGCGGATGGTCTCCTGAGGGATCTCCTCCCAGACCTGGACTAAAGCATCCGCCAACTCCTGGACAGTCTGTGGTGCAACGTGGCGTTGGTGGATGGAGCGAGACATGATGTCCCAGATGTGCTCAATTGGATTCAGGTCTGGGGAACGGGCGGGCCAGTCCATAGCATCAATGCCTTCCTCTTGCAGGAACTGCTGACACACTCCAGCCACATGAGGTCTAGCATTGTCTTGCATTAGGAGGAACCCAGGGCCAACCGCACCAGCATATGGTCTCACAAGGGGTCTGAGGATCTCATCTCGGTACCTAATGGCAGTCAGGCTACCTCTGGCGAGCACATGGAGGGCTGTGCGGCCCCCCAAAGAAATGCCACCCCACACCATGACTGACCCACCGCCAAACCGGTCATGCTGGAGGATGTTGCAGGCAGCAGAACGTTCTCCACGGCGTCTCCAGATTCTGTCACGTCTGTCACGTGCTCAGTGTGAACCTGCTTTCATCTGTGAAGAGCACAGGGCGCCAGTGGCGAATTTGCCAATCTTGGTGTTCTCTGGCAAATGCCAAACGTCCTGCACGGTGTTGGGCTGTAAGCTCAACCCCCACCTGTGGACGTCGGGCCCTCATACCACCCTCATGGAGTCTGTTTCTGACCGTTTGAGCAGACACATGCACATTTGTGGCCTGCTGGAGGTCATTTTGCAGGGCTCTGGCAGTGCTCCTCCTGCTCCTCCTTGCACAAAGGTGGAGGTAGCAGTCCTGCTGCTGGGTTGTTGCCCTCTTACGGCCTCCTCCACGTCTCCTGATGTACTGGCCTGTTTCCTGGTAGCGCCTCCATGCTCTCGACACTACGCTGACAGACACAGCAAACCTTCTTGCCACAGCTCGCATTGATGTGCAATCCTGGATGAGCTGCACTCCCTGAGCCACTTGTGTGGGTTGTAGACTCCGTCTCATGCTACCACTAGAGTGAAAGCACCGCCAGCATTCAAAAGTGACCAAAACATCAGCCAGGAAGCATAGGAACTGAGAAGTGGTCTGTGGTCACCACCTGCAAAACCAGTCCTTTATTGGGGGTGTCTTGCTAATTGCCTATAATTTCCACCTGTTGTCTATTCCATTTGAACAACAGCATGTGAAATTTATTGTCAATCAGTGTTGCTTCCTAAGTGGACAGTTTGATTTCACAGAAGTGTGATTGACTTGGAGTTACATTGTGTTGTTTAAGTGTTCCCTTTATTTTTTTGAGCAGTGTACATTGTAAAAAATTTAGCACTCGATTGGTCTAAAGAACAGACGATTCTTGGCCGACAATTATACTTTTTTTGTCAGGGACAGCCCTAGTTCTTGTGCAATTCATATCTATAGGCTACATTAAGATTTTTATTTCATTCATTAGTGCATAAGCCTAAGCTTTAGGGCCTAACTGTACACGCACCAAATACACAGCAATCGCCAAATGCTTTTGAGAACTTGGGCAGAAAAAGTTTACGTCGATCCACTGAGGCAAAAAGGACAATGTCGGAGTTGAATTCAATAAAAGAAAAGCAACACGGGGGCCCCTCGGGGTGTGTGCTTAGTCCCCTCCTGTACTCCCTGGTCACCCACGACTGCGTGGCCACACACAACTCCAACACCATCAAGTTTGCTGATGACACAATGGTGGTAGGCCTGATAACCGACGGCAATGAGACAGCCTACAGGGAGGAGGTTAAGGAGCTGATCGTGGACTACAGGAGAAAGAGGCAAGAGCATGCCCCCATCCACATCGATGGGGCTGTAGTGGAGCGGGTCAAGAGCTTCAAGTTCCTTGCCGTGCACATCAATAATGACTTAACATGGCCCAAACACACCAGCACAACAGAGCCTCTTCCCCCTCAGGAGGCTGAAAAGATTTGGCATGGGCCCTCGGATCCGCAAAAAGTTCTAAAGCTGCACCATCGAGAGCATCTTGACTGGCTGCATCTCATCTTGACTGGCTGTAAATGCACCACCCTCGACCGCTAAGCGCTACAGAGGGTGGTGCCGACAGCCCAGTACATCACTGGGGCCGAGCTCCCTGCCATCCAGGACCTCTATATCAGGCAGTATCAGAGGAAGGCCTGAAAAATTGCCAAAGACTCCAGCCAACCAAGCTATAGACTGTTCACTCTGCTACCGTCCAGCAAACGGTACTGGATCATTGGCTCTCGGACCAACAGGCTCCGAGGCAGCTTCTACTCCCAAGCCATAAGACTGCTAAATAGCAATAAGACTGCTAAATAGTTAAATGGTTACACAGACTATCTTGCACGGACTCTACGCACACTCACAAGACTATACACTGAGTATACAAAACATTAAGAACAGCTGCTCTTTCCATGACATAGACTGACCAGGTGAAAGCTATGATCCCTTATTGATGCCTCCTGTTCAATCCACTTCAGTGTAGATGAAGGGGAGGACACAGGTTAAAGAAGGATTTTTACTCACACAAAACCCACACACATTCACTACATACACACCCAGACACATAACACACACACGCATACCGACAACACATTCACACACTTTTACATTCATCATATGCTGCTGCTACTCTGTTCTTTATTTTACTCTTATTACCATCTATCCTGATGCCTAGTCACTTTTTTTTAACCTTTATTTAACTAGGCAAGTCAGTTAAGAACAAATTCTTATTTACAATGACGGCCTACAAACCCGGACGACGCTGGGCCAATTGTGCGCCGCCCTACGGGACTCCCAATCACGGCCAGTTGTGATACAGCCTGGAATCGAACCAGGGTCTGTAGTGACGCCTCAAGCACTGAGATGCAGTGCCTTAGACCACTGTGCCACTCGGGAGCCACTCGAGAGCTTTAGCCTGCCTCCATGTACATATCTACCTCAAACACCTCGTACCTCTGCATATTGATCTGGTACTCCATCTATATAGCACCATTCTTGTGTATTTTGTTTCTCTTGTGTTACTATTCTTTTTATTATTACTTTTTAACTCTGAATCGTTGGGAATGGCTCGTAAGCAAGCATTTTTTAAGTCTACACCCATTGTATTTGGCACGTGACAAATACAATTTGACTTGTTACAAAAACTCTCAGCTCATTGCTATGCAATTAAAATGGAATTACCAAAGTATTATGTAACTACATGCTAATAAAATGTTGCTCCACATGTAAGTACAGTTTAATTACACAGGCACAACAACAGTAATGTTAAGTGTTACTGAGAATGCTAACAGTAACATGGCTATGAAGTGTCAAAAGGACACTAAATGTCTCAAAACATGCCTTCTTGAATCAACTACAACCAAGGTAGGTCGAAAATCCTGTTTGTTTATATTCTGAGTAAACTATCCCTTTAAAGATGGTATAGTGTGTGCTTGAAACAAGGACACTTACCCTCAGATGCACAGAGGTTTGAAGTTGTTTTTTCCAATGTTTGGAAATGGCTTTGAATTACTCTGTAGTAATTTCAGGTATTATAAAGTTAATTGCAGCTTTCAACCTTTTCAGTGGCATGTTGAAAGAGTCATGCAGTGGTTGAGCGTCACAACTTATACTTATCTGTACAAAAGATAGTTGGTTTGACTAGATAATGTTCACCTGGGGAAATGGACATTACAGAATATTCAGATAGAAATGTATTGTTAAGATCAAATATGACTGTCAGATAGATTGGAATAGTATAGAAGATTGTGTTCTATATTCATTCCATTTCTATCTTCAACATGCAGTTCCAGATATAGCCCTGCCATTAAATGAAGGCAGACAATCCAATAGTTTCTGAAAAGTAGTCACTTCCTGAGATTTGTATTCAAATATATTTTTTAAAGTAGTTACTTTCTGAGATCTGAATTCAAATAATTTTCAAAAAGTTGTCACTTTCTGTGATCTGTATTAAAATAGTTTTAAAAAGTAGTACTTTTTGGGGATCTGTATTCAAATAGTTGTAGTCATCTCCATAGTAACTATCATCCCCCGAAAAAAAAGTTTATTTTCACAAAGCATAGTTAAAACTATAGTTATCCCAGGTCTGAACCCTACAGCGAAGCGTCAGGGGCTTACCTGGTCCAGCACCTCCCTGGGGTTCTCAGCCTCTCTTTTCAGCTTTATCAGCAGTCCCTTGGGAGGGATCAGAATCTAGGAAAAAAGAACCAAGACAAACACAGGTGAGCATCACAACACAACCAGCTGAAGATATGCTCTACTACTAACAAGTGAAATTATTTAAATGCTATAATATTTCAACAAGATACACTACATGACCAAAGGTATGCGGACACCTGCTTGTCAAACATCTCATTCCAAAATCATGGGCATTAATATGGAGTTGGTCCCCCCCTTTGCTGCTATAACACCCTCCACTCTTCTGGGAAGGCTTTCCACTGCGGGGACTTGCTTCCATTCAGCCACAAGAGCATTAGTGAGGTCGGGCACTGATGTTGGGCAATTAGGCCTGACTTGCAGTCGGCATTCCAATTCATCTCAAAGGTGTTTGATGGGGTTGAGGTCAGGGCTCTGTGCAGGCCAGTGAAGTTCTTCCACACCGATCTCGACAAACAATTTCTGAACGGACCTCGCTTTGCGCACGTGGGCATTGTCATGCAGAAACAGGAAAGTGCCTTCCCCAAACTGTTGCCACAGTTGGAGGCACAGAATCGTCTAGAATATCATTGTATGCTGTAGCGTTAAGATTTCCCTTCACTGGAACTAAGGGGCCTAGCCCCAACCACGAAAAACAGCCCCATACCATTATTCCTCCTTCACCAAATTTTATTGTTGGCACTATGCAGTCGGGCAGGTAGCGTTCTCCTGGCATCCGCCAAACCCAGATTCGTCCATCGGACTGACAGATGGTGAAGCGTGATTCATCACTCCAGAGAACGCGTTTCCACTGCCGCGGCGAACTTTACAACACTCCAGCCGACACTTGGCATTGCGCATGGTGATCTTAGGTTTGTGCGGCTGCTCGGCCATGGAAACCCATTTCATGAAGCTTCCGACAGTTATTGTGCTGACGATGCTTCCAGAGGCAGTTTGGAACTCAGTAGTGAGTGTTACAACCGAGAACTGATGATTTTTACGTGCTTCAGCACTCGGCAGTCCTGTTCTGTGAGCTTGTGTGGCCTACCACTTCACGGCTGAGCCGTTGTTGCTCCTAGAAGTTTCCACTTCACAATAACATCACTTACAGTTGACCGGGGCAGCTCTAGCAGGGCAGAAATTTGACGAACTGATTAACTGTGGCCTATGACAGTGCCACGTTGAAAGTCACTGAGCTCTTCAGTAAGGCCATTCTACTGCCAATGTTTGTCTATGGAGATTGCATGGCTGTGTGCTCGATTTCATACACCTGTCAGCAACGGGTGTGGCTGAAATAGCCAAATCCACAAATTTGAAGGGGTGTCCACGTACTTTTGTATATATATTGTATATGCCACAATCAATATTAATTGGTAAGATGTTTTACCTTAGTGTACTGCTCTACCAGCTTGGTGAAGTAGTTGAAGAGGCTGTGTTGAGGTCGCAGGAAGTCAAACTGGTAGTTTCGCTGTTCTTTCTGCATGAGCTGTGTGAGGAACTGGCGCCCGTTGCGAGCAACAAACTGGGCGGTCAGCTTGACAACATCCAGGTCGAATGCCGAGATCGAAGGAGGGTCAGCAATGAACTCAAACTCGGGCGGAGGCTCCTTTGGCACCACTGTCTCATGAATCACCTGGGCCTGCAACTACCGGTAAAGGAAACCATAACTTAGAATAGCTCTTTTTAGGCATCAATCACATCTTACACTTTACAGTGAACCATTGACACAATCAGTGATTTATAATTGATAGACAAGGAACCACCCGATGTCTAGGAAGGAACACCTTTTGAGGAAGCTGCTGTGAGTTCTGCAGGGCCTGCTGCTGCATGACCTTTGGCACAGCCGCAGATGGCTCCTGGCCCTTGCCCTCCTTGAATTCATTGACCTTGTGGCGGTAGTAAGCATGGTAGGGGTCGTTGGGGTTCAGGAAGTTGAACTTTGGGTTGTTGATCTCATTCTGACGGATCCTTGCCTCGAACTCTGGTCCATTCCTGAGAATTAATGGAAGGAAAAGAATGCATGACCATTGCAATATGACATCATACATAAGACTTCATACAATTGTATAAAAAACATGACAGAGTGAGACTGAAAAACCAACCTGGCAACAAAGCTGGCAGTCTTATCAACGATGTTTCGGACCTCAGGAGGTGGATAGATGATCCCAACTATGGGTTTCGTTGCTGGGGCTTCCTCTGTAGGTTCATCTGCCTGTTGAAACAATATATATTGCAGAAATTACCTGGTTTGAAGTCTCGTCACGTTGAGGCGTCTGAGGCTACATTAATGACATTTAATTTACCATACACCCTACCCTCTTAGTACTATATCTTCTGATGACTGGGTGGATTTTTCATCAATCCAAACCTTTCCGATAAGGCTGGGCAATATATAATTTGAATCTGTGTTTTTCGTGATATTCCAAATGCCTGTATCGCAAGAATCTAATTTTTATTTTTATTTTTTATGAGCGTTTGTCTGTTTGTTCTCATGTTGTCTTTTTGGTCTCGTCTCCTTCAGTCCTTCTGTGCTGTGTGCAGTTTCCCATTTACACCAGATATCTGTATATAATGAAGAGATGTTCACGTTTCCGCCCTAACAATGGGAGTCATTGCCCCAAAGGCGGGAAGGCAGGCGACAAGCTTAGGTCCAAAATAACCCATAGAAACGCATTGGACTTATTTTGGACTTATTTTGGCAAGTGAAACCTCTCGCTTCGCCTCATCCTCTCTGTTTACACACACACACACACACACACACACACCAAGCCCCTTCCCAATGCCACTCACAACAACAAAGAGATCACTTCTTCTCTGACAAGCGGTTTCAACTCGCTATTTGCATTTGAGGTTTGGTCCAACAGAATCGGTCATATGGACACCGAAACACATTGAGACATTATTTTACTGCAATAAAGGAGAACTTAACCTTTCTAACGATACCCTTTTTATGTCTCAACTCCTCAACTTGCATGCAGAGCAGACACTGGAGTGGCAATGAACATTGATTCAGGAAAATGAAATGCTCAGTTTGTCGCGCGGTCTAGTCTGTGTTTTATAAATGTGCAATATGCATAAACACAATTATATAAGGAATTGGCAACTTGTTCTCATTCTGAGAAATAAGGTATGCCACTTGATTTCAACATCTGAAAAAGTGAACAGGCTAACATGCTGTTCAAACAGTTGGAGACGGACAGAAGAGTGTGTTCATAACAATTCAACTGTTCTGCCTCGTTAGCTAGCAAATAGATCCAAGTTGGCTAAACTTGAAATATAAAGATTAGCTGGCTACCCTCTAGCACGTGGGCTTGTGCTTGAGAGATTGTTTATGAGACCTGTGTTAATTTTCTATAATGCCTGCCACAAGAAGTTAGTCATTGTTAGTGTAATGTGCATTATGCATGGTTATGGTATAATTTGTAACGAAAAGGGTATTTTCATAGACAGACTTGAAAACCAGATCAGTGATTATTGCAAAAAGGCAGGTTAAACTATTTTCATAAAATAATACAATTATTAGTGGGTCTTATTGTTGTGGAAGGCTTATATTTAGCCTGGGTATAATTTCACAAGCCCTGAATTCATTAGATTATTGCTGACTGTTTGAAATGCAGGGTATTTGATCTTTAATTGTACAACATATTTACATTTTAGTCATTTAGCAGACGCTCTTATCCAGAGCGACTTCGAACCCACAACCCTGGCGTTGCAAACGCCATGCTCTACCAACTGAGCTACATCCCTGCCGGCCATTCCCTCCCCTACCCTGGACGACGCTGGGCCAATTGTGAGCCGCCCCATGGGTCTCCCGGTCGCGGCCGGCTACGACAGAGCCTGGATTCGAACCAGGATCTCTAGTGGCACAGCTAGCACTGCGATGCAACAAAGCTTATTTAGAGAAAACATTTTAAAAAAAAATTGTGATATATATCGTGAATCGCCCATAAATTTGAAAAAAAAATATATAGCCCAACCCTACTTTCAGATATAGCTACAGAAGTATCTACACTGGGGTTAGGATGTAGCTGGAATTGTTTACTTTCTAGACAAGGCCTCTCAGCTGACTTAACTAGTATAAAAATGTCCAGTGAAAATCTAAATTTTAAAAGTTAATATTCTCTTAAAGTGGAACTGACAGCATTTTAGCAACATTACATTTGATTAAAATCTGTTCATATACACCCCCAGGAAGAATGACACGTTTTTACATTTCCTGACAAGCGAGCACTTAGATATGGTCATTTTCAGGTTTTCATAAATTCGTAGAATGTTTGGTAATTATGTATAATAAAGGCATTTTTGAAAATTCTATAGCAATATAGAGTGGGAAAGTGGTTGTGCGCTTGGACAATTAATAGACACTGCAATAGAAAAAAACTAATAAAAACATCTGTATCGTCCAGGACCGGAGTCTACATCAGAGGTACAGTAGGCCTATATGCAAACAAGCCATTTGCCAAAAAGGCCTGCCATCATTCACTTTGAACTGAACTGTGTGTTTACAGGCAGTTGCAACAGCGCGACTTTAGATCATTAGAACGCATTCGGCAAAAGCCACAAAATACACTTGAATGGATTTCTGCAAATATGTAGCTAAATACCATGGGTGTCCTCTTACATTTGGGAACTTTACAGTCCTATTGATCAAACAACCATAAAAAAGGTAGGCTCTCTTTCCCTATATGCACATCAACAAGATCAACAACTAATGCTAGCCAGAGCAAGATGAGCTAAAATCTAACGAAGGAACATTATATAAACCCTCTCAAACTTTTTCAGCTAGTTGGCTGACAAAATTGCACTGATAAACGATGGGGAATAGCCTGCTCATCCTTCTGCAGCTTGCCTGACAATGCATGCGTTGTCCCAACCAAGCACCCAAGCTAACTAGCTAGCTACTTCCAGACGCAAATGAGAGAACACCTCAATGATAATTTTACGCACCCTAGCAGAGCTGGTTAGGCTGTTTACATGTTATATAGAGCGTTCGTGACTAACTATAAAAAAAATTGCCTTAGTTTACTGACACAGGTCATATTCAGCTGGTCTTCCGCGATCGTAAATTCATCAGTTATTCTGTGCTCTGGCACACTGAGACAAGATTGCTCTGAAATCGGAGTAGAGGGGCAAGCCAGAGTGGATTTGCAAATGCAAGAGATATGCTAACTGGATAACAGTCGTTCAGCATAGCTAGCTAGCAAAGCAATTCACATCTTGCTAACTAACCAAATAACACGTGAATCTCCAGCTGTGTAGCCACCGAAAAACAATACGAGATTTAAAAGTCACTCACTCACCACTCCTCCAATGACATGACGTCCTCCTAGCAGTTAGTTAGCTAGCTATCTAGCTAACGTTAGGCTCTGTGTTTTTAGCTTTCTACATAGATACGCTAGCATATTAGCCACGTTATGAATGACTTGTGATCATTGCCCTTGGTAGTTTGATTGTATTGACATTCCCAGCATTAGTTACATTCGTCTGTTTTTGTACAAAATATTGAGTTATTGAAACTGAAACAGTGTATCCCGAATGGAGGCAGCAAACAACGTACTAGGCCAGCTGTGATTTACAACCTGATAGCAATATTTTTTGGACTACCAAGAAATGTATTGGTGAATTATATTAATCATGCAATGAACTGCATCCATCTTTTCTGCCAACAATGCCTTAATGTACATCATGGAATGTTGAGTCAAATAGAACCTATTTTTAAAACCTCTTATAAGTTGGTTTTGTAGCATAAACTGGGAATTCTATCATTTTTTACTGATATTATGATTGTCTGTTTGTTTCATATCTGCAAAGTAGTTAAAACACTGTCAGTTCCACTTTAACTCACACCCAAATAATGTTTTTGACTCATCCTATACTCATGTGTGGACAAAGCATAAAATGGAGAAAAAAACACTTCAAAAACCCTACCTCAAACTTGTATCTCAAACAGACCGTTTAAAACATGCTTGCTATTTCCTCATAGAGAATAGAGTTGGCCAGTGTTGCCAACTTAGCAACTTTGTCGCTGTATTTAGCGAGTTCAGACCCCTCTAGCGACACATTTTCAAAAAAGCGACTAGCGACAAATCTAGCGACTTTTCCTGGTGTTATTGGAGACTTTTGGAGACTGACGTGAAAGCACGTATCGTTCTTACTCTTCTCAACGAGCAGCAGGTGCTGCCGTGGGCCCCACCCCCGTCCCAAAGCACTCACAGGCGGCCCAGTCCTCGTGCAGCAGTCCCTCCCAGCTGAAGTCAGAGCAGGAGGTGTTCACCCCTCCGCGTCCAGACTGCAAATGAATCGCGCATGCGGGAAGCTGATCCCGCCCTGGTTTACATTCAGGGCAGGATGTAAATGTAGGGTGTTTTTTACTCACTTTGTCTCTCCCATGATGTTACTCCTCTCTCCTACAGCGTCCATCACAATTACATGCACATGGCCAATGATGCAAATTAGGCGATGACGTCGTTTAGCGACTTCTAGGACAGCCAATAGCTACTTTTCTTACTGAGGAGTTGGCAACACTGGAGTTGGCCAATCAGCATGACTAAAATGTAACAACCGTTAAACACCCACACCATTCCAACACAGAAAAGTTGGTTTTTAACATACTTAATTACCATTTTTTGGAAGGAAAACTATTTCACTCATATTGTAATTAATTATAGGTAACATTTCATAGAAATCTGGAAAAACTGGAGAGTTGCTTTAAGTTAGCTAGCGCTAGTTTTAGTAGCTATAAAAACAGAAACAGATAGCAAAGTTATTGGGGCAAAGTTTCTGGACATAGCTAAGTAACGTTACTATTTTTAGACAATACGCAACACGGTAGTAGTGTTACCCCAAATCTTCACAATTACAGGAGGTAGTAAAAACGTTAAAGAGCGATTGAGGTAGCAAATCTTACCTTGCTGTTGGGCTCAAGATGAACAATTTGTACAGGCCCTGGCGGCATGGCTGAGTCAATTCCTTGATTGGGTTATCTGTTAAAACGTTAAAAGTTCAACAAAAACGTTATTTCTCTTCACAATTACACTACTTCTCGTACTGTATATCTAGAAACGTTATTAATTGCACAAAACTATTTACAGATAGGACCTACGAGTGCGTTTTTCTGTCGTTGACCCGCCTGGAATGGCTGTCTTTTACTTCCGGAAACACATCTAAGCATTATGGGATTTGCAGTTTTTCTAGCAGGTCGCTATGGAAATAACATCCATCCAACTAAGCACTGCTCGCTCACAGCGTCTTCCTGAAGGCACGACAACAAGTGGCTAGACACAACACATGAGAGAGAGAGAGAGAGAGAGAGCGCGCAAGCTACTACGTTTTGTCAAGATGACCCATCTCTTAGGACGTCGTTGAAAGTCTCCTGAGAGATCTAATAGATCTTCAAGGTGCTGTTCTGGATGTCTTCTACATTTACATTTTAGTCATTTAGCAGACGCTCTTATCCAGAGCGACTTACAGTTAGTGAATACATCTTTTTTTATACTGGCCCCCCCGTGGGAATCGAACCCACAACCCTGGCGTTGAAAACGCCATGCTCTATCAACTGAGCTACATCCCTGCCGGCCATTCCCTCCCCTACCCTGGACGACGCGGCCGGCTGCGACAGAGCCTGGATTCGAGTGGCACAGTTAGCACTGCGATGCAGTGCCTTAGACCACTGCGCCACTCAGGAGTACAAGGATATATTGACATGGGGGTCTAGTTCGTAGAGGGCCGGCAAACCATGCCAATATATTCTCCAAACACCGGCTTCGAGGGCATTATCACTTTTA
This sequence comes from Coregonus lavaretus, assembly GCF_964263955.1. Lineage (NCBI taxonomy): Eukaryota > Metazoa > Chordata > Actinopteri > Salmoniformes > Salmonidae > Coregonus > Coregonus lavaretus. The sequence goes on from NC_140004.1 coordinate 18,131,491, forward strand.
TAAATAATAATAATATAATATTCCATTTAGCAGACGCTTTTATCCAAAGAGACTTACAGTCGTGTGCATATATTTTTACGTATGGGTAGTCCCGGGGATTGAACCCACTACCCTGGCGTTACAAGCGCCATGCTCTACCAATTGAGCTACAGAGGACCACAACCGTTTTATACAACGGGTTACCAACATATTCAAATAATGATTGACATATTTTCATTAAAAACGTTATTTTGATTAATTTATTCAATACTATTTCATCCTTCCACAAGATAGAGTCCCGACACAAATCTAGGGTTGCTCCCCAAGCCGGCTGGTCGTTCATTCTATTAGTTCGGTGGCCAGAGACGCGACCCAGTCCTTCAGTCTTTATGTTCTGTATCTATGGACGCGACCCAGTCGTTCGTTCTAAATGTCCCATTGTCATACTGGCTGGCAACGTTTTTATCCCTTGCTTTCTAGCTAGCCAACTACTACTAGTTTACAGTCATGTCAAAAAGTGCAGCCATTTGTTTACGCTGTTTTCTAATCACATTTATTAGGATACATCCATAACAATGAGCTAATGAGGCGCGATTTTGCCTGGCATAGAACATGTTCTCATTCTTCAGGACACTGTTATTCAGGCGAGCCAGCCAACAACACAGCTAACACAATCACTTCAAACTGAAGCTGGAAAGACTGCAAACTAGCTACACTTCGTTTCGTTTTACCTTTTTTCAATTGACATTTATTTGTATAAATCCATAAAAATGATGCCAGCTGATTCATGATTTCGACTGGCTGAGAAACACTGCTTGCCTGTCTGTCTCCTCCCGACTTGTTCGTTACTACCGGACAGCTGGAGATCGAATTTGAATATTGAAACAATGTTGCAAATGTCGGAGTGAAAGACAATAAGGTTTATACAAATCTCCATTGTTGAAAACTAAATGTTAGTTAAAAAGAAATGTGAGATAATGTCTAGATGTTTTTCATAGTGGATATCAAGTTTATAAACTGCTTGGCTGGGCTGATGAGACAGTGGATTGTGCAGTCAGATGGAACAGAGTAAATAGGCATTTTAACGTCATAGATTTAGCAGGTGGTAATTTGTGGAATACACACCGGCAGGAATGTGGTTTTAACCAATCAGCATTCAGGATTAGAGCCACCGGTTGTATAATGTACAGTATAACCTATTGTAAAGATATGATGTAGCTAGAGAATAGTTGGAAATTACGATACGTGACTGTAATCCATTTATTTCCCCTAGATTACTACTCCTGCTGCAAGTTTGGACAGAAAGAAAACATTAAGCAAACCGCTCCATGTGTATCAATTGGCCTTGTAATTGGACACTATTGGAATAACTTTATCCAGATTGGCAACCAGAGTGAGTTTTTAAAGCACTCCTGTTGTTTCAAAAAAAAAAATCACAGAAAATTCATATCTTATGACCATGTTGTTCCCCCCTCTTATTCAGAGCGTGAAGCAAGATATTCAAGAATTGATCAAAACTCCAAAGTGTGAGGAAAATACCACTTTCTCTGTAGCATCCTCACTCCTGATCACAAAAAGTGACCTTTGTCCACAGTCTCCATCGTAGTGTCTCAGCACTGTACTTCAAGAACAGCAACAAGTACATGTCATCCACAGAAAAGGACAAATGGTAAAAAGAGCAAATGGCGGCCCCTCCTGTCCTCATCGCAGAACAGCAACCACCATCCCATTCTGCCTTCCCCTTATATCCACATACACTCACAATGTAAGTTGCCAGACAGTAGACTCCTCCCTTGTCCCCTGTGATGCCTGTGCTCAAGTCCAGTCCAGCCTGAGGGAGACTGGTGATGCTCTTGTAGAGCTGTGTCGGAGCGAGGGCCTTCCCACCTCTCTGCAGCGCCTCCTAGTGGCTGTGGATGACATCCTGGAGCAGGGCCGTCTGACTGTAGGAGATGTGTCCCAGTGGTCAATATACTTTATATCTGTCCATTTTAGGCTCCGTGTCCATGGAGAATAGAAACTCCAAACTGAAGGCAGAGATTAGTTTGCAACAAGAAAGGTTACACAAACTTGGAAAGGACATACACCCCCACCCCAAGTCTGATGTTTTAGGAGCAGAAGGAGACAGCCCAAGTAAAAAAAAAATATATATATATATATATCTAATTGTTGTGAACAGAAAATCTGTGGAACCTTGTCCTTTCTTTGTCAGAGTGTGAGAGATGAGCTACATCAGGAAGTGAAGGCCTTGCAGGTAGAGGAAGAGGCACAGAGTTAACTAGAGGAGGAGACAAACACTGGAGGCTCAACTGTTCAGTACTCAGCTCTTACTTGACAAAGAGAACTTCAAGTACCAGAATGCCTGTCGCCAACAGGAGGTCAGTATAACAGCCATGTGTAGGGTTGGGTACTCATGGGGGCAGTTGAGAGTCTTTAAAACCAGACCTGGGGCGGTACTAGTACATGTGTTAAAGGCCACATCTAAAAACTCCAATCCTGAAGATTGATTTGAGTCTGTTTTACGTGAGTTGTTACTGCACAGTCTCACTCTGTGTCTTCAACAGTCACTGCAGGCCAAGCAGATGTCTCTGTTGGAGCGAGTGGATGCTCTGGACCAGGAGTGTGAGGACAGTTGGGGGAGACTGAGGACACACAGACAGACCTACAGGATAGACTGACACACATCTCAGAGGAGAAGGACCAACTTAAAACCCAGTTCACCCAAAAACAGGTACATTACTACCAGACAGATGTATGACTCAACACAATATTAAGCACAATGAAATGTTTCACGTTATAGTTCATTTTATAGTGCTGCTTGCATACGTTAGGCAGAGCCATATTTCAGCATAGCAGATACAGTATAAAAATTATCCTATTTCATTTTCAAATAGCAATAATTTGTGTGTAACTAGCTGCCTTGCCACTGCAGTCCCTGAGGCCTTGTGTTCTGAGCTGCAGCAGGAGAAGCAGAGACTGGAGAGTCATGTGGGCAAGCTGAAAGACAGTGTGGATCAGCTGAAAGGAGAGGTGCAGGAGTTAGCCCAGAGTGAGAGGCTGCTGGTGGTGTTCCCGGAGCTCAACCCCCTGCCTCAGGGACCTCCAAAGAGTAGGATCACTTCCCTAAATAGATCAGAGCTTTTTCTGTATGTGGACCACCATGTTGACTTTACTTGTACAACCTGTTTGACATTTGTTTGTTAATGTGGGTTTAGTTACTTATGGTTTTGAATAGAAATACCGGTATTACAAGCATAGACCTGGTTACAACTATGTTGACTATGCTAACTGTTCATTTCTATTATCAGAGTCAATATCACTATGAGGTGCCTTTGGTGTCCTCATCAGACTCACTCAGTCATCATGAAAATGTAGCAGAATAATGAAAGTCTGAGGTCTTATTATAAGTGGCCAAACATTTGCACACATATCAGTAGAATGATAAGTCTCTAAAAAAGTGTTTCCTTCATTTTATGAAATTTTTTTCATTGGATGTACGTGATTTTGCACACACTGCTCTGCTAACTACAGTGTGTGTAATAAGTGGTTAAATGATACTAAATCCATTTTTTTTTAACATGGTTTTACTGTCCACAATAAGTTATTTGATAAAACAAGTAATTTTGATCATGTATATTGTATTTTCATAATCATATTGAACATTTTGCATGTGTCCCTGAAATTGCTGTCCACCCTGTCATTATGGGGTAACTGCCCCTTTAAGAAACCCACTGATGTTTTCAGTGACATCACTACGAGCATTTTGTCTTTCTTCAATGAAGGCTGAAGCAGTGTCTAGTTGCAGAGTAAGTATTTACACTTATGTTTCATAATTTTCATCATATTATGTGTGTAGTTGGATGTTGTCAAGCTTAACATGTCCACTCTGTCATAGTGAAATATCAATTGATAGAAAAACCTATCAGAACTTTGAAATATATTTGTAAAACAGTACACAGTCAGCTTGCTAACTGTAGTATGTTGCTAAGTGAAGGTCCACCATGTGCTCATTAAATGCTAACATTAGCCAAAAATGTCCACCCTGTCATTGTCCACCCTGTCAGCAAGCCTTCCATGACAGGGTGGACATGGTTCATGACAGGAAGGACATGTGCATAGTTTAGGCCACATACTGATAATGTTACACATATTACAACAGCTATTACACACATTTTATAACAGTACATGCTATACATCGTAAGAATGGACAATATGGACAATTTTTTTGGCGATATCGGTATCAGCAAACCTAGTTTGATAATGCAAGCCTAGTTTACCGGGACTGCCAATTAAAGTGTGTAAGGGAACATTTTGAATCGTCTTTTTCAAGGAATGAGATCAAAAGGAGCTGAGATAGCAAGGAGATATCGGGAACGTCGTGATGCTGACCCAGACAGAAGAAGAAAGTACCTTGAGAAAGAAAGGGTCAAATGGAAAAAAGACAGAGAGACTGGAAAGAAGAAGGGTGTCAATGAGCTCAGTGAGAGAGAGAAGAGGGCAAAAAGAAAGAAATGGAGAGAGGCAAAAAGTCAAGCCAGAGCCAGAAACAGGGCCAGTGCTTTGCTACAGTCAGAATCAAAGCCTGAGGTACCTGCAATAGCTGCCATAAAAGGCACTATGAGAATCCACCAAGCTATCAGTCTGACACCCGGCCAAATGAAATACAGAGACATTTCATGTCTGTGTAAAAGGGAGGAAGGTGTTTTGGACTGCCCCTGCTTTAACCTTCAAGAGGTCACTCTAGCTAATGTTCCTGTTTCATCTGACAAGTCCCCAGCATGTGGAAAGACACCAGATAATCCTAGGAGACCAGAAATGATTGAGGTAAAGCACATTGGAGAGTGTTGCGTCGTTAATTATGACAATGAAGCATACCCAGGTATCATCATGGATGCAGAAGGGCACAGTGTGAAAGTTAAGTGTATGCAACGCCATGGCATAAACAAGTTCAAATGGCCAAGTCTTCGGGACGACATCTGTTGGTACCATGACTGGCAGGTACTTTGCCTAATACCAGAACCACAGGCTCTGAACAAGCGCTCTGTACAGATTGAAGTGTCTGCATGGAAGTATGTGGAACAGCAACTGCAGAACTGAGCCATGTCTCTGCAGAAAGGGAGAGACTGTTTGGAGATGCGTCCAAGTGATCTTTCTGTAATATTCTGTTTTTTCAAATCAACTGTTCTCCACTTAAAAAACATTTTTCTTCTTGTTCTACAGTTGAATGTTTGACTTTCACTGTGCAGAATGATGTACAGAGTTTAACGCTAGAAGGCCACATTAATGTCTCATTTTGGGCATCTTTATTCAGTGGCTGCATGCAGGTAGAGTGGATCAAAAACAGTCTGTTCAACTTGTAATTTCCCCCTACATGGGAAAAGGCATTTTTTACATCATTTTCTTGCATTGTTCCTTGCATTTATGAGGCCATTCAATGACATTTCACAACGTGTCCACCCTGTCATGCCCAGGGTCCACCCTGTCATGTCACTGTCCACCCTGTTATTTTCATGTTCTATGAAAATAAACAAATTATTTTCACAAGTTAGCAAAATCTTTTGTGTGATTCCTTTATAAACAAATGAGGGCCAAATAGTATTGTTTGAAAGTTTGACCAGATATCTTTTTTGTTAGATTTTATTTAGAAAAGAAAGTGCAACTCTCGCTGATTTTATAGAGAAACAAATAGTTTGCCATAATTTCATTATTATCCAAATACTTTTCCCATAAACTAAAATATATTGTTGAGAAAGTGACTAAATAGTTTTCTGAAAATGTACGTTTTATAATCACTATGTAATTACAATGTATTTATTCTGCTTTGAAATTGTCCATGACAGGGTGGACATATTTTGCTGTTTGCATGTAAATTGTCTGCTTGCAGTTAATTTATAAAAAGTGTGGGAGCTTGACCAATATGCATTTCTAACAACATAACATATACTTAATACAATGAATATGAAGTTCAATGGAAAATCTCAGCTTTTTTGGGGGGAAATGGGGAAGTCTCAAAGGCACCTTATGGTGATATTGACCCATCATGTGAAGTTGCCTGTCACAGCTCTGTGCATTTTCTAAACTTAAACTTGACTCTGTCTCTTTTCTCAGGCACAGGGGACGTGTTGTAGGATATGGAGCAGCAGTTGCAAGCTAACTGTGTTCGGATTAGGGTTCTGGAGCAGGAGAACAGCACCCTGCGCAGCAGCCTGGTGAAACTGAGGGATAGAGCCCAACATGGGGCCTCCAAGGTGGGGTCCAGGGGACAATTCTACTCCTTCAGTGTAAAGTGTTTTGACCGTGGAAACTGATGAAAGGGACAAAGGGGATAATACTTCAATACTGCTGCTGGAGAACTACAGATGTATGATCTTAATTTGATCACTCTTTTGTTGCTGAGAATATTTCTGCTCAGCAGGAAATGCAATCTTGTTGTGTATTCAAGGTTTAAAAAGGCTTCTAAAGGTTGTAATTTACCATTTAATATGTCAGACTTGATTTGTCCTAATTAAAAATGTATCAACCCTTACAAAAAAAATAAATTAATTATAATCCACCTAATAATTCACATTTCCTGTTGCTGCATGATTATTTTCCTGCTGTAGCAAACTGGTTCAAATTAAGATCCTACATCTGTACTCCATGTTTTGATCTATCGACTACACCTTTGGAGCATTATAATGCTGAAAGAGGTTGAGGCTGAAAGAGGCTGTTGTTTGAAGTGTATGTCAGGCTTCTCCATCAGGAGACTGCAGTAAGGCATTGCATTTTGGCTTGTACACATAGTTATTTGTGCATCAGCTGAGGCAGACACAGACAAGTTATAGAGTTCAGGATATTGGCAACATTGAGCTGGCTTGAAGTTGCTATTTAAATGAAAATGAATTTGTATTCATACACAATTAAACTGTGGTATCATGTTTTTTCTTTCTTGAACTGTTGTGTTATTCACTTTGCTACTTTGGATTACAAATGTGTAATTGCGGACTTCTCCCAAATGCATTTAGCAAAATTATCCACAAGGGGATAGTGAAACAGTTTAACCTAGTATGGAAGGCAAAGCAATAATAGACTGAGCATAACGAGCCTATCAAAGCACATTCATTATTTAAACTCATGAATAAAGAATGTGGTCATGCACAAACACACCCTAAAAATAAGTGTCTTAAAATGATCAGTCTAGAAAAGGGAGAGGTAAAAGACAAGCTATGGTGTCATGGTGTGTGTCTGTGTGTTTAGCTAAGTGTGTGGATTTCTAAAGGCTCTACTATTGTGTCACCAACACAATGCCACGAACGCAGACGTGTCCAATGATTTACAGAGTACTCTGACAAGGGACGGGAAAGTTCCCATGGCAACATTGGTGATCAGAGCATGACATGTTGTGTGGGTTCACTCCTGTCCTTACTGTCAGTCCAACCCTTCACCTATTGAGGAGTATACTTGGTGGTAGACCCACCACTTCATTGTGAAGTATGGTTCCCATGGTGTGTTAGGTTGCAATATTTGTGTCCTTTGTTCGTATTTCCTTGCACTAGAAATGCCAAATGACTTTTCTGCAGGGGGATTGTGGTCATGGAGATACCTGTTAAAAGCCCTACAGACCCACAGACTGGATATTGACTAGACCTGAAACTAACAGAATGAGAGAGCTCTTTGTATGCAATTCAAGCCCATACTATTGTTCATGCCTGTTCAAATGGTTCTGCATGAGTTCAGAGGTAGCCCAATAGTAGGTTTCATATTCAGGGATATACCTACAGTTGAAGTCTGAAGTTTACATACACTTAGGCATTTTTCAACCACTCCACAAATTTCTTGTTAACAAACTATATTTTTGGCAAGTCGGTTAGGACATCTACTTTGTGCATGACACAAGTAATTTTTCCAACAATTGTTTACAGACAGATTATTTCACTTATAATTCACTGTATCACAATTCCAGTGGGTCAGAAGTGTACATACACTAAATTGACTGTGTCTTTAAACAGCTTGGAAAATTCCAGAAAATGATGTCATGGCTTTAGAAGCTTCTGATAGGCTAATTGACATCATTTGAGTCAATTGGAGGTGTACCTGTGGATGTATTTCAAGACCTACCTTCAAACTCAGTGCCTCTTTGCTTGACATCATGGGAAAATCAAAAGAAATCAGCCAAGACCTCAGATTTTTTTTTTTAGACCTCCACAAGTCTGGTTCATTCTTGGGAGCAATTTCCAAACGCCTGAAGGTACCAAGTTCATCTGTACAAACAATAGTATGCAAGTATAAACACCATGGGACCACGCAGCCATCATACCGCTCAGGAAGGAGACACGTTCTGTCTCCTAGAGATGAAGGTACTTTGGTGCGAAAAGTGCAAATCAATCCCAGAACAACAGCAAAGGACCTTGTGAAGATGCTGGAGGAAACAGGTACAAAAGTACCTATAGCCACAGTAAAACGAGTCCTATATCGACATAACCTGAAAGGCCGCTCAGCAAGGAAGAAGCCACTGCTCCAAAACCGCCATAAAAAAGCCAGACTACGGTTTGCAACTGCACATGGGGACAAAGATCATACTTTTTGGAGAAATGTCCTCTGGTCTGATGAAACAAAAATAGAACTGTTTAGCCATAATGACCATCACTATGTTTGGAGGAAAAAGGGGGTGCCTTGCAAGCCAAAGAACACCATCCCAACCGTGAAGCACTGGGGTGGCAGCATCATGCTGTGGGGGTGCTTTGCTGCAGGAGGGACTGGTGCACTTCTCAAAATAGATGGTATAATGAGGAAGGAAAATTATGTGGTATAATGAAGCAACATCTCAAGACATGAGTCAGGAAGTTAAAGCTTGGTCGCAAATGGGTCTTCCAAATGGACAATGACCCCAAGCATACTTCCAAAGTTGTGGCAAAATGGCTTAAGGACAACAAAGTCAAGGTATTGGAGTGGCCTTCACAAAGCCCTGACCTTAATAATAATCATAATATGCCATTTAGCAGACGCTTTTATCCAAAGCGACTTACAGTCATGTGTGCATACATTTTTACGTATGGGTGGTCCCTTGGATCGAACCCACTACCCTGGCGTTACAAGCGCCATGCTCTACCAATTGAGCTACAGAGAGAGAGAGAGATATTGTAGATGCATTGGAGTGGGGGAGAGAATGAGGTGAGAGAAGGAGAGATAGAGAGAGAGGGATGGAGACAAGACAGACAAATGTGGGTGGCAGCTATGGCGTTGTTGCATTACCATGCCTAAAAACACAGTGGGAAGAGAGGGAGGGAGGGAACAAAGGAGGGAGAGAGAGAAAGGGAGGAATGAATAAAATAACGGAGAGAGACATCTCAAGTACTGCACCCAACTGATGTCTAACCGTGTGGATGCTTTGTGGTTGCAAGTGTCAAAATGGTTTCTATGACAACATGCGTGACATTTTACATTGCTTGCGCTGCATGTGGAGGTGTTTCTCGTCTGAAAGCTAGCTGACTAGCTTCTCTACTACTGGGTTGGGCTTTCTCTCTGCATTAACAACGAGTGAGGACTAACTAACCAACGGTGTTTCAAGACTTTGACCAAAAACGGAACCCTTTACCATTTCACTACTAACTAAAGAGAGATTGATCACAATGTGAGTTTTTCTCCCATGAATCTTTAGGTGGAGAATAGAGAAGTCTTTCGGATAGGATGACATCATCTCCATGTTGTGTGGTTGGTTGGTCCTGAAGTAGGAAGTGATACGCCACTGGAACCATGGAACCACCAGGACTTCTAGAACTTTACATATTGGAACCAGGGTGACTTGAGAACTTTTCACAATGAAAAAGGACCAGTAGCAATCTGCCTCCCATAGCTCATTGAATCAGTAAACCACCTTGTGGGCAGAGCTGAAAAAGCGTGTGCGAGCAAGGAGGCCTAAAAACCTTACTCAGTTACACCAGCTCTGTCAGGAGGAATGGGCCAAAATTCACCCAATTTATTGTGGAAAGATTGTGGAAGGCTACGTGAAACGTTTGACCCAAGTTAAACAATTTAAAGGCAATGCTACCAAAATACTAATTTAGTGTATGTAAACTTCTGACCCACTGGGAATGTGATTAAATAAATAACAGCTGAAATAAATAATTCTGTCTACTATTATTCTGACATTTCACATTCTTAAAATAAAGTGGTGATCCTAACTGACCTAAGACAGGGAATTGTTACTAGGATTAAATGTCAGGAATTGTGAAAAACAGAGTTTAAATGTATTTGGCTAAGGTGTACAGTTGTGGTCAAAAGTTTTGAGAATGACACAAATACTAATTTTCACAAAGTCAGTTTTGATGATGGCAATTTGTATATACTCCAGAATGTCATGAAGAGTGATCAGATGAATTGCAATTAATTGCAAAGTCCCTCTTTGCCATGAACATGAACTAATCCCCAAAAAAACATTTCCACTGCATTTCTGCCCTGCCACAAAAGGACCAGCTGACATCATGTCAGTGATTCTCTCGTTAACACAGGTGAGATTGTTGACGAGGACAAGGCTGGAGATCACTCTGTCATGCTGATTGAGTTAGAATAACAGACTGGAAGCTTTAAAAGGAGGGTGGTGCTTGAAATCATTGTTCTTCCTCTGTTAACCATGGTTACCTGCAAGGAAACACATGCCGTCATCATTGCTTTGCACAAAAAGGGCTTCACAGGCAAGGATATTGCTGCTAGTAAGATTGCACCTAAATCAACCATTTATCGGATCATCAAGAACTTCAAGGAGAGAGGTTCAATTGTTGTGAAGAAGGCGTCAGGGCGCCCAAGAAAGTCCAGCAAGCGCCAGGATCGTCTCCTAAAGATGATTCAGCTGCGGGATCGGGGCACCACCAGTGCAGAGCTTGCTCAGGAATGGCAGCAGGCAGGTGTGAGTGCACCTGCACGCACAGTGAGGCGAAGACTTTTGGAGGATGGCCTGGTGTCAAGAAGGGCAGCAAAGAAGCCACTTCTCTCCAGGAAAAACATCAGGGACAGACTGATATTCTGCAAAAGGTACAGGGATTGGACTGCTGAGGACTGGGGTAAAGTCATTTTCTCTGATGAATCCCCTTTCTGATTGTTTGGGGCATCCGGAAAACACCTTGTCCGGAGAAGAAAAGGTGAGCACTACCATCAGTCCTGTGTCATGCCTACAGTAAAGCATCCTGAGACCATTCATGTGTGGGGTTGCTTCTCAGCCAAGGGAGTGGGCTCACTCACAATTTTGCCTAAGAACACAGCCATGAATAAAGAATGGTACCAACACATCCTCCGAGAGCAACTTCTCCCAACCATCCAAGAACAGTTTGGTGACAACCAATGCCTTTTCCAGCATGATGGAACCTTGCCATAAGGCAAAAGTGATAACTAAGTGGCTCGGGGAACAAAACATCGACATTTTGGATCCATGGCCAGGAAACTCCCCAGACCTTAATCCCATTAAGAACTTGTGGTCGATCCTCAAGAGGCGGGTGGACAAACAAAAACCCACAAATTCTGACAAACTCCAAGCATTGATAATGCAAGAATGGGCTGCCATCAGTCAGGATGTGGCCCAGAAGTTAATTGACAGCATACCAGGGCGGATTGCAGAGGTCTTGAAAAAGAAGGGTCAACACTGCAAATATTGACTCTTTGCATAAACTTAATGTAATTGTCAATAAAAGCCTTTGACACTTATGGAATGCTTGTAATTATACTTCAGTATACCATAGTAACATCTGACAAAAATATCTCATAACACTGAAGCAGCGAACTTTGTGAAGACCAATACTTGTGTCATTCTCAAAACTTTTGACCACGACTGTATGTAAACTTCCGACTTCAACTGTAGATAATAAAGTAGTTTTAGTTTGTGTCACCAAATTGCTTGATCAAGTCTAACCTTTGACCTGAGTTCAGTCTTTCAGTTGTGCTAATTATACAACTGTCATCATCAGTCAAGCATGTAATTGAGATTTGTCCCCGCCTCCCCCGATAGATGATGAATGTATTGTCTATAGTATGCTTGTCTCATGCTTGACAGACTGATTTAGCCTAATTGTTAATTGTTGCATCGTGTATAAAAACACAATATGGCAGACACACAGTATTTATCTGAAAATGTTAAATGGAACATTGTATAATCAATTTAGTTATTTTAATAGTATGATACCCTGTAAAAATAACAATATTCAGAATGCTGCTTCAAAACATTTATTTGTCACAAAATAACACAACTTCTTTTAGACTTTATACAACAAAAAAATACTTAACATTTGGATATGCGAGTATAGAGTACATAGGTGCAGTCAGACCCCACAGCGCACTGTGCTTACTGGCACACAGAAGACAGAGACCGTAACTTATAGAGGTGAGGAAATGTTCAGCTTGCCAAAAGCACCACTGTGTCAACACCTGCCACTTGCTCCCACAGGAAAAACTTGCCCCCACAGGTGGTTGTACAAAAAATCTATTGAATATTTTTGGTATCCCTACATCCACCAACATTCGATTATTTCAAAGGTTATATCTGTTGTTGAAATCAATTGAATGTTATTTAATCATTTACGATATAATATCCTATGAGTAAATACTGAGATTATAACAGCGAAAACTACTTGGATAGAAAAAGAAAACTACCTGAACAACTAAAGTCATTTAGATTTCACGTAAGCTTTGGGAATCATTCCGTATTCATGAAAACATCTTTAAGGCCATCGGTTGCTTGTGTCCTATATTTACATAAACAAATCAGTATGTTTACAATAACTAATAAAAAGTGATAAATAAGAGACAAAACAACATATTTTCGAGTACAACACTAAATTGAGCTACAGACTTTTGTGAGGTTGGTAGCTGGCAGTGGGGGACTCATTCTTCATCATTCTAAGGACTGTGGTATATAGAAAATGCTAATAACATTAAGGCAATGTTTTAGTAACATTATTATAACACAGATAAATCGTAGAAGTTTTACCGCAATCTCCAAACGTGACAACCATGCAAATCTACACCTAATAGGTAACAAAATAACCCTTTCTCAGGACTTGACTGAAAACTTCAGCCATTGGAATGCTATGATTATCCCTTTGAGACATTGTTACATTGTTGTGACATCTTAGACACTGTGCTAGCAGATAGGGTAGGGAGTAACTGTGGGTGAGAGTGCTATCCCTCTGAAACAGTCAGTGTAATCCAGCACTGTGACTGAGAGTGATCTAACATATGCGTGTTTTATAATCTAGGTCAAACTATTAGGCAGCTGCAGGGACCGCAGCAAATCTGTCAGATTACAGAGGCTTCATGAGGATGAGGGATGTCCTATGGCTGGCATAGTCTGGCAAAACTCCCGATCTCTGTTTGTCAATATGCTTTAAAGCAGCAGCACCACCACCAAACACCCTGTTCAGGTACATCATGCACTGGGTTTGTACTTGCCTTACAAAAAGCATATATTAAAACATACGTTTATAACTCTCGTTTTCCATCTTGTGTATGAGGAGAAATGAGAACAAAACAATAGCTAAAACAATCCATGTGCTTTTATATCAGCTGGTTGTATAATCTAACCTCATGCTAGCAGAGCGACGGGAAATGGGCCGCTGTCTAGTTATTGTGCATGGGAAAAAACCCTTCTCAGCAGAGATTAAGTTGATTGAGACTGCAAAATCTGGGACACATAAGAGAGAGTGAGGTCATGGGATGGGAGTCAGTGGATTAAGTGAGAGGTTGAAAGGTCTTCTCACCATTAGAAGAATTGTCACTTGACCATCTCAAGTGGAGTCGGGTCACTATGATACGAAGCGAGGTACAAAAACATCCCATAATATAATATGTGTGTGATATGCTGATTGGCCTAGTCACTGATAGGGGAAAGAAACATATTCATTAAAGACAGTACCATCTGAGAGATGCCATCATCAGTGAAAAGCAAAAATAAAATGTTTCACAGTTCAGAGAATACACAAAATAGATAAATATCAAAACATTATTTAAAACAGAAAAAGTATGTTTAAGAAACTTCAGCAAAGTAGTTGATTTGCATTTGGCTGAGCAGCCACCAGTGTGTGGGTATGAGGGAGCTACAGAGGTGGTCCCAGGGGTTGTAAGTAGAGCCACATGACCCACTGACAGAACCTACTCTCTCCTCAGGCGAGAATAATGCATTTGTGTGTGTGTGTGTGTGTGTGTGAGTGTGAGTGTGAGTGTGAGTGTGAGTGTGTGTGTGTGTGTGTGTGTGTGGACGTCTTTAACTATACTTGTGGGGACCAGAAGTCCCCATAAGAATAGTAAACAAACAGACATTTTACCAACTGGGGACATTTTTTTAGTAACCACAAAGTCAAATGCGATTTCTAGTGGGTTTAGGGTTAAGGTTAGAATTAGTGTTAGGGTTAGAATTAGGTTTAGGAGCTAGGGTTAGTTTAAGGGTAGGAGCCAGGGTTAGGGTTAAGGTTAGGTTTTGGGGTTAAGGTTAGGGTAAGGGTTAGAGTTAGGGAAAATAGGATTTTAGACAAAGCGAAAATTAGAATATTTGTTTGTAGGGTAAGGGTTAGAGTTAGGGAAAATAGGATTTTAGACAAAGCGAAAATTAGAATATTTGTTTGTACATGGGTACAGTGGGGAAAAAAAGTATTTAGTCAGCCACCAATTGTGCAAGTTCTCCCACTTAAAAAGATGAGAGAGGCCTGTAATGTTCATCATAGGTACACGTCAACTATGACAGACAAAATGAGAAAAGAAAATCCAGAAAATCACATTGTAGGATTTTTAATGAATTTATTTGCAAATTATGGTGGAAAATAAGTATTTGGTCAATAACAAAAGTTTCTCAATACTTTGTTATATACCCTTTGTTGGCAATGACACAGGTCAAACGTTTTCTGTAAGTCTTCACAAGGTTTTCACACACTGTTGCTGGTATTTTGGCCCATTCCTCCATGCAGATCTCCTCTAGTACTGTGATGTTTTGGGGCTGTCGCTGGGCAACACGGACTTTCAACTCCCTCCAAAGATTTTCTATGGGGTTGAGATCTGGAGACTGGCTAGGCCACTCCAGGACCTTGAAATGCTTCTTACGAAGCCACTCCTTCGTTGCCCGGGCGGTGTGTTTGGGATCATTGTCATGCTGAAAGACCCAGCCACGTTTCATCTTCAATGCCCTTGCTGATGGAAGAAGGTTTTCACTCAAAATCTCATGATACATGGCCCCATTCATTCTTTCCTTTACACGGATCAGTCGTCCTGGTCCCTTTGCAGAAAAACAGCCCCAAAGCATGATGTTTCCACCCCCATGCTTCACAGTAGGTATGGTGTTCTTTGGATGCAACTAAGCATTCTTTGTCCTCCAAACACGACGAGTTGAGTTTTAACCAAAAAGTTATATTTTAGTTTCATCTGACCATATGACATTCTCCCAATCCTCTTCTGGATCATCCAAATGCACTCTAGCAATCTTCAGACGGGCCTGGACATGTACTGGCTTAAGCAGGGGGACACGTCTGGCACTGCAGGATTTGAGTCCCTGGCGGCGTAGTGTGTTACTGATGGTAGGCTTTGTTACTTTGGTCCCAGCTCTCTGCAGGTCATTCACTAGGTCCCCCCGTGTGGTTCTGGGATTTTTGCACACCGTTCTTGTGATCATTTTGACCCCACGGGGTGAGATCTTGCGTGGAGCCCCAGATCGAGGGAGATTATCAGTGGTCTTGTATGTCTTCCATTTCCTAATAATTGCTCCCACAGTTGATTTCTTCAAACCAAACTGCTTACCTATTGCAGATTCAGTCTTCCCAGCCTGGTGCAGGTCTACAATTTTGTTTCTGGTGTCCTTTGACAGCTCTTTGGTCTTGGCCATAGTGGAGTTTGGAGTGTGACTGTTTGAGGTTGTGGACAGGTGTCTTTTATACTGATAACAAGTTCAAACAGGTGCCATTAATACAGGTAACGAGTGGAGGACAGAGGAGCCTCTTAAAGAAGAAGTTACAGGTCTGCGAGAGCCAGAAATCTTGCTTGTTTGTAGGTGACCAAATACTTATTTTCCACCATAATTTGCAAATAAATTCATTAAAAATCCTACAATGTGATTTTCTGGATTTATTTTTCTCAATTTGTCTGTCATAGTTGACGTGTACCTATGATGAAAATTACAGGCCTCTCTCATCTTTTTAAGTGGGAGAACTTGCACAATTGGTGGCTGACTAAATACTTTTTTTCCCCACTGTATGTGTACAAAGGTCCATTCATTCCTGTGCTTGCAAAACAAAAAGTGCAGCAAATTAATTTTTTCTTCATCATGACTCAATGTATGCCATGATCATAAGCACTTTCCATCTTCCAAAAACATTCAATTGTGAGTGACAAAGGGACGTTAAAGTTGAGAGCAATGCTAACAAGGAAAAAACACCTGTGCTGGTTAATTGAAATACCGGTAAATAATATCCTAAACAATGCTGGATAGCTATAAAGGTATGTTCCCATATTAACAGATATAAATATATGTTTCATAATGAGAGTGAGTCCCATCGTGTGATGTGTGTTTACTAATGCAGAGAAACAGAGCCTTGTGCGGTTACACACTAACTGTATTACGCCAGTCACATGAGGGAGGGGTGAGAAGAGAAGAGAGTGAGGTAATGAAAGCAGTAAAAGTATACGAGCAGGAGCAGGAGCAGATAGACGATAATGGCCCACTTGAATAAGAATGGCTACCTTCCTACACATCATCTCTTTGCCTGCTGCTCTTCAGCAGACGGGGAGGGGGTGGTGTGTAGGGTGCTGGCGTCCCGCTGTCCGTTCGGCTGCACAGACTGGACTGTCTCTACCAGGCTGCCACTGGGGAGCACCACATACCTGGCTGCCATATCCTTGGGCTGCAGCTCCCTCAGGCCCTCCTTACTGTGCCAGATCCCATAGCCAAAATACACGAGCAGACCTGGAGAGGTGCAACACATACTGTTAGGTCTCAAACATACAGTGGGGAAAAAGTATTTAGTCAGCCACCAATTGTGCAAGTTCTCCCACTTAAAAAGATGAGAGAGGCCTGTAATTTTCATCATAGGTACACGTCAACTATGACAGACAAAATGAGAAAAGAAAATCCAGAAAATCACATTGTAGGATTTTTTATGAATTTATTTGCAAATTATGGTGGAAAATAAGTATTTGGTCAATAACAAAAGTTTCTCAATACTTTGTTATATACCCTTTGTTGGCAATGACACAGGTCAAACGTTTTCTGTAAGTCTTCACAAGGTTTTCACACACTGTTGCTGGTATTTTGGCCCATTCCTCCATGCAGGTCTCCTCTAGAGCAGTGATGTTTTGGGGCTGTCGCTGGGCAACACGGACTTTCAACTCCCTCCAAAGATTTTCTATGGGGTTGAGATCTGGAGACTGGCTAGGCCACTCCAGGACCTTGAAATGCTTCTTACGAAGCCACTCCTTCGTTGCCCGGGCGGTGTGTTTGGGATCATTGTCATGCTGAAAGACCCAGCCACGTTTCATCTTCAATGCCCTTGCTGATGGAAGGAGGTTTTCACTCAAAATCTCATGATACATGGCCCCATTCATTCTTTCCTTTACACGGATCAGTCGTCCTGGTCCCTTTGCAGAAAAACAGCCCCAAAGCATGATGTTTCCACCCCCATGCTTCACAGTAGGTATGGTGTTCTTTGGATGCAACTAAGCATTCTTTGTCCTCCAAACACGACGAGTTGAGTTTTAACCAAAAAGTTATATTTTGGTTTCATCTGACCATATGACATTCTCCCAATCCTCTTCTGGATCATCCAAATGCACTCTAGCAATCTTCAGACGGGCCTGGACATGTACTGGCTTAAGCAGGGGGACACGTCTGGCACTGCAGGATTTGAGTCCCTGGCGGCGTAGTGTGTTACTGATGGTAGGCTTTGTTACTTTGGTCCCAGCTCTCTGCAGGTCATTCACTAGGTCCCCCCGTGTGGTTCTGGGATTTTTGCACACCGTTCTTGTGATCATTTTGACCCCACGGGGTGAGATCTTGCGTGGAGCCCCAGATCGAGGGAGATTATCAGTGGTCTTGTATGTCTTCCATTTCCTAATAATTGCTCCCACAGTTGATTTCTTCAAACCAAGCTGCTTACCTATTGCAGA
Organism: Coregonus lavaretus; assembly: GCF_964263955.1. Classification (NCBI taxonomy): domain Eukaryota; kingdom Metazoa; phylum Chordata; class Actinopteri; order Salmoniformes; family Salmonidae; genus Coregonus; species Coregonus lavaretus. The sequence continues at coordinate 18,149,575 of NC_140004.1, forward strand.
TGCAGTCTTCCCAGCCTGGTGCAGGTCTACAATTTTGTTTCTGGTGTCCTTTGACAGCTCTTTGGTCTTGGCCATAGTGGAGTTTGGAGTGTGACTGTTTGAGGTTGTGGACAGGTGTCTTTTATACTGATAACAAGTTCAAACAGGTGCCATTAATACAGGTAACGAGTGGAGGACAGAGGAGCCTCTTAAAGAAGAAGTTACAGGTCTGTGAGAGCCAGAAATCTTGCTTGTTTGTAGGTGACCAAATACTTATTTTCCACCATAATTTGCAAATAAATTCATTAAAAATCCTACAATGTGATTTTCTGGATTTCTTTTTCTCAATTTGTCTGTCATAGTTGACGTGTACCTATGATGAAAATTAAAGGCCTCTCTCATCTTTTTAAGTGGGAGAACTTGCACAATTGGTGGCTGACTAAATACTTTTTTTCCCCCACTGTATGCTTACATAATCAGAATCACACAGACATGTTGTTATTGTTATCATACTGTATGTGCAACACTGTTGAGAACATACAGCTATAGCAGGAATATGGTGGTGGTCAACAGTCACCACAGCCTATAGATACATCTTGGCCCATCCCAGCTGTGTGTTATAGTCACATAACTTTCACCAGGGAAATGATTACTTAGACATGGCTTAGCCCAAGCCCCTGTCATGTCCAATATTCCCTGTGAAGCCAGTTAACTCTCTGTAGGCAGACAGGTGTGTTTAAATGGTTTACATGGTCCAGAAGATCTCTGAGCCCATATAGCCACTCATATTTCCTTGATGATCCTCTTTGATGACAGCAACCTCTACAGCCAATTAATACCTTCTCACTGCAGCAGGTGCTGGCTAGAAAACAAACTGTCCTGCCATAGGTTTACTTGGTGGGTTTACCCTCAAGAAACCTGCAGATGTATTTTTCTTTACCCCCTTTTTGATACAGCCAGGGATCGAACCCAGGTCTGTAGTGACCGCTGTGCCACTCGGGAGGCCCTGAATCTGCAAATGTTTTAATACAAACATGTACTATGTACAAAACCCTGTAGGTATAAAACCCTGTTTCGTATCCTGCTATTTATCATCAATCAATATTTGTCGATCATTTAGGTTAAAAGGCACAGTATTTCAACCACTGAATGCAACCATTTCAGTTCTGCCTGACATGATGTTTGGCTTACAAGGCCCGTCTGTGCTACATAGCACATGGTCTTTACACAACACATATTTGTGCCATTAGCGGACGTAATCTTACCTGCAGTCACCCATACAGTAAAGCGGATCCAGGTCATAGGGCTGAGCTTCAGCATTAGGAACACATTCATGAGGATGCTTGCAGCGGGAATGAATGGGACCAAGGGTACCTAGAAAAATTACAATAGCAAACAACCATTCTGACATACATTAAAATGTGTCAAATAATCATAGCCTTCCTCAATTCGATAAGTGTTTGTCATTGACAAAAAGGAAGCTGGAGAGCCAAAAAGACCACTAGTCTTGACTAAAAGATTAATAGAGCTTGGTTCACTTAATATAATTCAGCAGAATTAATAGGTCTTCGTGACAAAATGTCATAATGGGTTGGTGCCAGGGGGAACGTGGGTCCTGCTTGAGCTCACAGAAATGTCTGCCTCTCAGATATGAGTCACAGAAACAGCTTTTCTTTTATATGAGGAGAGTGAGTGTCTGCTGGGACTCAGTCTAAGAGCTGGCTGATAATGTGGCTCCCTGAGTCCCTGTCTTCTGGGCTCTAGTCAGTCTGGGCTCTAATCAGACTGAGCAGAGTTTATCTCACCTGAGGTGTATCAACAGCTACAATTAGTCTGTGAGAGACCTAAAACTCATAAAGAGTAGTATCAGTTTATCATAGCTACATAAGGACTTAGTGAAATATAAAAGGCAGACAACATTATACAGCTAATAACTCTAAGGAGAGGGTTTAGTTCTGCTTCCCTAACTTTATGAGTGGGCTTACACTCAGGGAAAGTCAACAAAGTTGTGAACTGCTTTGCATGTAAACTTTGGGCATATGAGCAGACATAAAATGCAAAAGTGAGAATCTGTTTGGCTCACCTGGAAGGTTTTGGTGTTGATATGAGGTTCATGGGCATATATGACGACCAGGCTGAGGAGGAAGGTTGAGCCAAACACCACTATTAGCAGGGCGAAGCTCCACGTAGGCAGCTGGAGCTGGTTACTCCCAAACACAAACACGGCACAGAGGGACACAGAGCTCACCATCACCGCCAGCACAGAGAAGGCCACCACCTCCCCCGGCTCAAAGTCCCCCAGCACCCTGCCCAGGTAGGGCTCCCAGCGGGCCTTCAACACCCCTGGGGCACTCCGTTCCCTGGTCTTCTGCATCTCCACCAGCTGCAACTTGTCTGAGAAGGATTCGTACTCCTTCAGCTCCCCGCTGTCCTGAGATATGATCTGAGACTCTGAGGCTTCAGGCGAGGGCTCAGGGTTAGAGTTGGGGTTGGGGGAGGTAGTGGAGTTAGCCTTGGAACTGGTCTTCTCCTTCTCAGGCTGGAAGCGCAGCACGATGACACTGGCTGCCACAAAGGTGTAGGCCAGGAGGGTGCCGATGGACAGGAACTGGACCAGGGCCTCCAGGTCAAAGATGAGGGCCATGATGGCCATGAGGAGGCCAAATACCAAGATGGCATTCATAGGGACCTTGGTGACAGGGTTGACCTTGGCGAAGAAGGAGAAGAAGAGGCCATCTTCCGCCATAGCGTAAACAATCCGAGGGAGGGAGAAGAGGTTGCTGAGGAGCACTGTGTTCATGGCTGGAAGAGGGGATGGACAGAGAGTCACATTATTATCAGTGCAAGACCGCTACTGTATGAAGTCAAAATAAATAAAAGTCATACACATTTGCCCTTCAATCACTTATATCATCAACTAACCAAAATAAAATTAATGACATGATACATTGGTGTAGCCTCGTAATTACCAGACTGATTACCGCTGTGCTATCATGATTCCGTGGTAGCAAACCATTAATGTAAGCTTGCGATATCAGGCGGCTTGCGAGGCTAACATTGGTGTGGCAACAGTCTTTCAAGAGACACTTACCACAGATGGACCCTATTGCCACAATGTAGCCAGCCCAGCTGTAGCCTCGGCGGAAGAAGGCATCAGACAGGGCTGAGTTGGGGTCAAGCGAGTGCCAAGGCACCATGAGAGTGAGGACAATGGAGACCAGGATATAGGCTGTGGCTGCCATGCCCAGGGAAATGGCTGTGGCCATGGGAATGGCTCGCTGGGGGTTCTTTGCCTCCTCGCTGGAAGCTGCAATCACATCGAAGCCAACAAATGCGTAAAAGCAGGTGGCTGTGCCCGCCATCACCCCATTGACACCGAACGGTGCAAAACCTCCTTCCTTCTGGCTCCAGTTGACTGGGTCGGCCAGCATGAAGCCAAACACCAAGATGAAGAGTATGACAAGCAGGCTAACGGCGGAGAAGATGTGGTTGAGCCAAGAGGAGACTCGCACTCCGAAGGTTATGAAGATGGTGGCAACAACTAGAATCCCGGCGGCCAGCAGGTCAGGGTAGTGGGCGATATAGGGAACATTCCACTTCATTATGTGGTTCTCTGTGTAGTTCTGGATGGTGTGGTTAAACATGGAGTCCAAGTAACCACTCCACGCCCGCGCCACAGCAGCCCCACCAATCATGTACTCCAACACTACGTTCCAGCCAATGAGAAAGGCCCAGATCTCTCCACAAGAAACATAGGTGAACATGTAGGCCGAGCCCGTTCTGGGAACGCGAGCTCCGAACTCTGCATAGCAGAGGGCGGCCATCAGGGAGGCGATGCCTGCTATGAGGAAGGAGAGGACCACGGCAGGTCCGGCGGTGTCCTTGGCCACAGTGCCAGTCAGGACGTAGAGGCCAGAGCCCACCATGCCCCCAACACCCAGCAGGGCCAGGTCCACCATGGTCAGGCAGCGCTTCATTGACGTCACCATTAAGTCATCATCCAGGGTCTTCAGTCGGTTCAGCCTCTGGCAGAAACGCACTGCCGGGACACAGCCACGCCCGCAGGTCGCCATGGTTACAGGATCACCCTCAGCAACTGGACAGGGTCTTATCAGTCAAGATGCTCAAACTGGATCCATTCTTCTCCTGATCGACTAACCTGAGAGACAAAAACACACATGCATGCCATCATGCAGGGACAAAGCAGCCATCATTGACTCTGGGACTTCAGAGCAGGTAGACAAAAGCAACTCAACCTTTCTCTGAGTGACTCATCCATCGATCACCTATCCACACTGCTGCCTGATGTCTGCCCTTATCAAAGGTGGAAACTAAAATGGAAAACTACATTTTCAGAATTGCAGATTTTTCGTATTTGCCTTATGTGGGGTAGCTTAATAAATGTATGTTGGGCCTATCTGAGTAATGTAAAACCTATAAATAAAGCTATAAAGTATGCAATTTAACAAATGTGATCTCTCTGTCTATGACTGATTAATAACTGCCCATACTAAAGAGTTCTGTGTTTGATCTGCTCTGGATGTTTGACACGTCTTATAGTCACTGGAAGTCCAATAGGCCTAACGATGGTAGGCCTGTTGGCTATTATATTCAGCTTCCTGTAATGACACTGAAAGCGTCCTATATCAGTAAATACAATAAAAGTAGCCTAACCATATTCATACACAACTGTTTGTCTAGGTTTAACGCTGTTGTACCAAAATCAATCATCAATGGACGCTTTATGTGATAGAATACATTTAGAAATATCCGTATCCGACTTTTTTGATGCACCGTTTCCGACGACTGCGGGCGGCGGAGTTCTGCCTCAATGCTAGAAATACATTACGTAACGCTTTTATTCCCTAGAAATAAACACCGACCCATACATCCGTCCTCTATAATAACCGGGTGATTCGTGTGTAATAATTGTAAGGTCAAGGCGAGAATGAATGGCTTTATGTGCGTCGTTTTTACAAAAGCCACATTAATAATGTAAAAGAAAATGGAAACTCATGCAAATCTTATTAATGACAAACGATAAGGTATTTCAATAAAACGATTGCTGACTATTCTATGAAATGTTACGTTTTATATTGTTTTATTATGGCACAAACAAGGTGGTTGAATAGGTTGCCTATAGCAAAAGCCAGGTGAGAAACACAACCATTACTGCTTTTCTGCATATAGAGTGTAATATAAAACGCTCTAATATGGTAACAAATTAATTTATTGGTTTACCTTGAAAGATGAATATCGCTTATCAGTAGCCTAACTCACGCCTGGTTGATATCCCTTGAAGCGCAACGACAGGGAGGGAGGTGGAGAACCAGGATAGTGAGCTGAGCTCTCGATTCTTAAAGGCACAGTACGGGTTTATTCTTCATCTGATGACGATGGGATCAGCCATCAGACAAGGGTCGCATTCCCTTCTCAGACATTGCATGCATCAACCAATGGTTTCGTGCCTTGTCATCGACTGTATCACCTACTGACAGATTGTTAGAACATAATGATGTGGTTAGCCGAAAGTTAACATACCTATCCACAAGTTATAAGATCTGGAATAACATTTTTACATTTTAGTCATTTAGCAGACGCTCTTATCCAGAGCGACTTACAGGAGCAATTAGGGTTAAGTGCCTTGCTTAAGGGCACATCGACAGATTTTTCACCTAGTCGGCTCGGGGATTAGAACCAGCGACCTTTCGGTTACTGGCACAACGCTCTTACCCACTAAGCTATCTGCCGCCCCAATAAGTCAGTAATGCCTGGGAAGAGGAATGCACCTACAAGGCCTGTGGACAGCCAGTGTTTAAAGGAATAGATCACCTAAATTACACATTGGTTTCCTTACCTTGCAAGCAGTGTATGGACAAGGTATGATAACAATCCATGCTTTGGTTTAGTTTCCCTGGCACTGTTTTCACATGCTAACGTTTTAGCACAATGGTATAAATCCCATTTAAATCATGGGACAGATATTAGCATAATCCGAAAGTATCTAAAATTGATTGTGAAGCTCTACAAAGTCACTTATAGATGTTTTGAACATGATGCTGAAAAATGCTAATATCGGTCAAATGACTTTAATTGGATTTGTGCCACAAATGCTAAAACATTAGCATTTGTGCCACAAATGCTAAAACATTAGCATGTGGATACAGTACCAGGGAAACTCAACCAAAGCATGGATTGTTGTCATACAATGCCTTCAGAAAGTATTCACACCCTTTTACTTTTTCCACATATTTTCCACATGTTGTGTTACAAAGTGGGATTAAAATTGATTTAATTGTCATTTTTTGTCAACGATCTACACAAAATGCTCTGTAATGTCAAAGTGGAAGAAAAAGTATTAATTGAAATGAAACACTAATATATTTTGATTAGATAAGTATTCAACTCCCTGAGTCAATACATGTTAGAATCACCTTTGGCAGCGTTTACTTTCTGGGTCTTACTGAGTCTTTCTGGGTTGTACAATACTTGCCCTTATTCTTTTTTAAATAATTCAAGCTCTGTGAAGTTGGTTATAATTATTGCTAGGCAGCCATAGATTTTCAAGCCGATTTAAGTCAAAACTGTAACTAGGCCACTCAGGAAATTCAATGTGATCTTGGGAAGTAACTCCACTGTATATTTGGCCTTGCATATTAGGACTTTGCCTGTGCTTGAATCTATTTATTTTCTTCATCCCAAAAAACTCCCTTGCTGATGACAAGCATACCCATAACATGATGCATATTTTTATTCTGTACAAGCTTCCTTCTTTTCACTCTGTCATTTAGGTTAGTATTGTGGAGTAACTTCAATGTTGTTGATCCATCCTCAGTTTTCTACTTTCACAGCCATTTAACTCCATAACTGGTTTAAAAGCACAATTGGCTTTATGGCGCAATCCTGAGCGGTTTCCTTTCTCTCCGTCAACTGAATTTGGAAGGACGCCTGTATCTTTGTAGTGACTGGGTGTATTGACAAACCATCCAAAGTGTAATTAATAACTTCACCATGCTCAAAGGGATATTCAATGTCTGCTTTTTTATTTTTACCCATCTACCAATAGGTGCCCTTCTTTGCGAGACATTGGAAAACCTCCCTGGTCTTTGTTGTTGAATTGACATTTCAGCTTTTCATTATTTATTAATTTGTAAAAATGACTAAAAACATTTCACTTTGACATTATGGGGTATTGTGTGTGGATGACATTACAAGATGACATGGCATCATACTCTGGGTTGTTCTGAACAGTATGAGCTTTTGTTTGTCTATTGTGAAGAAAATTGGCCGTGGAACACGCACCTAAATGCACTCACGAATCCATTCTATGCGCACCAAAATTACTATCTGCTTCTTTGAATTGCCTTGTGAAAGCCTAACACTGTAAAATCGGATTTTATCATTTTGCTAATCATGTTGGCAATAGAACAAGCTTTCAAATTGATGTCCACCTGACCCAGATTGCGATTTTTAATGGACCGTTTTTGGATTGTGTAAACAACAACAGTTATTATGTGATGGCTGGGATGCAGGGCTGTGTTCCAAACAAAACAAATACTAGTGTGCTTGCTCTAGTAGTTCCTCAATGGAACACCTAAGAGAGATCAAAAAAGCACCTTATAGTTTAAGATTATTCTTTGAGTCATAAAGGTGCATTGAAATGACTTAGGAACTGTGAACACTTTGGAGAGATCTGTTGCAACTTGGAGACACCAGTTAGACCTCTCACTCAAACCCTTGTCATTTTCGTGTCTTATGTTGCACCAACCCCACATTTTACCATGAATATTCTTGTTATTGAATGTATCCTGCGTATTTTAAGATTTCGTTATGAACAAATACAGTGAAAAGTACAGAAATTGTAAAATGCACATAAAATCAAGAGTGTAATGTTTGAATTCAGTCTTGTGTCAGGTGAACTATTGTGTCCTCACCTTTAGTCTAATCATTTTCCCATAATCTCCAAACTCTTCAATTGTAATTGCTACCATGGTTTTGGATATGCTTTTCATATTTATTCTGTAAGAAACATTTCAATTTAGCTCTATCCATATTGCCAATTCCCACAAGTGTATAGGCTTAAAGTAAAGTTTGAAGCTGTCAGAAGTATTCATCTACCATAGTAACAAATAACTGGATGCTATAGTATCAGAATGCAAATTATATTCAAGTCCTCCAAGTTTGTATAGTACTAGTCAGTTTAATATATTTTAACCAATGTAGGTTGACCCTATTGTCACTGACTAGACTAATAATGAAACATGAGTCTCAATAATCAAAGTAAATTGACTATTTCATGAACACATTTTACAGTGGCCAAAATCATGGTAAACATGTAATGCTGATTAACATGAATGAAAAATAATAATTTAATATCATCATGAACATGACAACTTGGATGAATAATATTAATTATTTCCATATTTCATCTGTGTGAGTGAGTGGCAACACAAATAGAAACGTATCTACAGCTTTCAGTGATTTTTCAAATTCCTGCACTCTCATCACAGCCCCATTGCCATCCAGAACCAGTGATTTCTACATAGAATCACAAAGCAATACAACTTCTTGGTTTCCATGTGCATTTAAGGAACACATACAGCTCCTGAGGACATGAACCTGAACATTTTGGAAGTGAACGTGAATCCTGAGCCCTGCTCAAGTGCTCACTAACAAAAGGACAGGATGCTCTTTGAAGTGTCAATCCACTCTTGGATATGCTCTTTAGTGTCCAGTGCTTTAACACAATCAGACCCTGGCGGTCTGTCTGTCTCTCAGGACAGAACTCCTGACTGTGATTCTTTCTGTTGAAGTTTAAGGATCAGTTCCAGCAGGTTCATCTGCATCGTCAGCTCCTGAAATGACAAGAAGGGAACATGAAACCTCCCGAGTCATTACAGACCTACTACTACACTGGACATGCAACTTTTGCTGTCAACGAAGCCTGCTACACTGGCCACATGAGCAGTGCAGTCCTGCAAAAACAAGAATTTGATAAGCAGCTCTCGCCCAAAATCACTTTAAATGGATACTGCGAGATTCTGGCAATTAAGTCAGATTAACTTGTGGGTACCATTTTTATGTCTCTGTGTGCAGTATGAAGGAAGTTAGAGGTAGTTTCGCAAGCCAATGCTAATTAGCGTTGGCGCAATTACTGGAAGTCTACAGGTACAGTAGGAAGTAGAAAAACAGCTTAATTGCCGGAATCTCACAGTATCCCTTTAAAGTGGCTGGGGCTCTGCTTGCACTGCCTCCAGGATATGCTTCCAGTAAAGCAGCTAAAACCACACAATAATGGGGTGCTTTGGCTACGCCTGCAGCGTAGCAGGTCTGTTACAATGGTGGAACGAGAGAGCCTCTACCACCATCTACTGGAAATGTTTCTGCACTGCAATCTGTGTTTCACCCCCTGACCCCAATGGCAGTGTACTTAGCTTTCAACACTTCAAACTGCAGAACAAATAATTTCTCTAGAATTCAAGGCAATACATTTATCTAAATAATCAGGATTACGTCAACATTAGAATGGTGACACAAACTAAAATCTACCATATTATTTGATAGAATAGACATCTGGTTATGAGTAGGGGCTTATGTAGAGGCACACAATGACATTTAACCATTATGTTTCATGTATCTGCCATATGCACTAGAATGTACATTTAAAGTTTTGATTCACCTGGGGATTGGTGGTTATGTAGAACCCTGGGACTCCAGCCATCTCCAAGGTGTTCTGCTGGTCTATCACCTTTTGGTCCATCTCCACCACAATCTTCTCATCCATCATCCTTTGCTCCTCTCTCACTCGACTCTCCAGAGCCTGATAGAGACAATCATAATGTCCTCAGACATGATCAATAGAAATTAACGATGTGGCTGTGATATAGATGGAGGGATGTTTGGATAACATGTGTAAAACTAATTTAACTGCACATCAAACAAAATAGTGTGCAGTCAGAGAAAAACTGAATTTTAATAATGGCATGATGCTTTGTCAATTCCATACCTCTGTTTCTCCTTGTTGATTGGTTTTCATAACTGCAAGGTTGTGGGACTTGCAAACCTGTAGGGCTTCTTTATGCTTACGAACCAAATCCTGCTTGAGTGCTGGGCATGAGGAAGAGAATATTGAGACATTGTAATGGTGAATGACCTCAGATCCCTGGCACACCAACATACACTCAAATGTTTTTTTTTTAATAAGACAGAGAACATTTGAAACCTAAAGAGAGACACACCTCGATGTTCACAGTGCAGCTTTTGTCTCTGGTTGTACAGATTCCTCTCAGTCAGGTGCTGGATGTCCAGGAGTCCCTGTACTATATCATACACTGTTCCGTCTATGAGTGCCTGAGCCAGGTCACTCAGTGTGGTGTAGGACAGGCGCTGCTGAAAGGAGCTGGACATGTGGGAGAAATAGTTAAACAGATTTGTGCCTGGAGGTCAAGTCTAGTTTCTGTAACACCTGGGGTGTATTCACTAGGAACCAAACAGACCATAACAAGGACTACCTGAACTACCTGAAATTCTGACATGCCTCTGACATCCAACAACTGTAGATAACTAGGGACCATGAGTGCATATAAGATAACGTTATGTTGAGAATCTCAATTGCATTTACTTGATTCCTCACCTTTTAGATGGACGCGAGGAATAAAGTAAATGCAATTGAGATTCTCCCATGGTGCTTGGTTGGGCTGGTTACCTGGGCAAATCTTTGACAAGGGTTTGTAGTTCTGAAAGTAAGTAGTAATGTCTTTCTTGCTGTTTTGTAGAATCGGTCTGCTCTTCGTAGACCGCAGGATAACCCTCCATTTTCTAAAGTGAAGTCAAAGAATCATATCAATCACCAAAATCCATAATATTACACCAGAAGGATGATGTTGTTAGCTAGCCCCGAGCTAGCTTTCGAAAACCCAAGGGAGCCCAAAGGAATTGGAGTCATGAATAAGGGTTAGCAATCCATCATGCTAGCTAGCTAGCTTCACTCTGAGCTATAGCATTGGTTATTATCAAACCATTTACCGTAAAAGCTTAGATGAACCACATACTTACCAAGTAACCTAGCTACAGTTATTTTTCTTTAGAAGTTCATCAAAAGGTAGTATACACAAAGTACTGTGCATTTCTACTGTAGCTGAAGCTATCAAGCGGCTGATGCTCTGTGGAAGGACCCTAACAAAGGGTTTGTTGTCTATAAGATGCCTGTTTGTAATTCATAGTTTTGCTAGGATTTTTATTTAATGGAATTTTTGTTATTATTCTTGGTATTTATTATATTAGCAAAGATAAGTTCAATTTCAATATTTCAATATTATTTTACACAAACAAAAGCGAGTGTGGGGGCGCGAGAACTTGCACGAGGTAATTCGTCCGCTAGATGGCGTGCGCCGCACACTGTCTGTCAATCGAGTGAGGTGAAGCCGCAACAGGTGAGCAGCTGAGCATCGCTGATGACTTGAGGATGATTGGGTTTCCAGCTGTAGTTGACCATGTAATGTGTGCCATTTCGGCAAGTCGTGCAGGTTAATGAGACGTCAATGAAGCCTAAAGATGTATCGTTTTTTTAAGTAGCTACTATGATCTGCATTTTTGGATGAAAATAGGTGGCTACAAATTTTATCTGGAAATTCGAAAATAACGCATGGGATAATTATTTTCTTCAAAGGACCCACATGAGGAAAGTAAATGGCAGTCAGAAAATATATATTTGGTTATTGGCACGATACTTTACATATATAAAAAATGTGGTCGTTTCCACCCAAACATTTAACAACATTGTTCGTTTGCATACATTGACCCTACGCTTATCATAAATTTGCAACGTGGCTGTTAATTCTATATATATACTAAACCTGTACATTGCAAACGATACATCATTGATTAACATGTGCACGACGCGCCGTCACGCGCCAAAGGTGCCACAAATGAAGAGAACACACTTGCTGAGGAGGGGAGCACCATAGGGAGCACCGTTGTAAGGATCGCGAATTGGCAGATGAAAACAAGTGGCAAAACCACTCTGTCAGAAATGGCCAAAAACACATCCCTATATTTCCGTATTGTAGAGGGCAGGAGCCTACCAGCCAAAGACGTGTGAGTATGTCGTAATTGTAATTATGCAACAGGCAGCAATTACTCATATTTGCTTATTTATAGGTTTCTCGTTGTGTGAAGTACACTTATAGGACGTACACTTGTTTGAAGTCAAGAATACCTTTGTTTTATAGCACTTATTGAAAGATTATAGTATGTAAAAAATTAGTCTACAAGTAGACTTGACTGGTGTATTCTAAGAAATGTCTATCAATAAGGTCTTAAGCAAATAGAAGTGAAGAGATGTCTGTAGGTTTCCTCTCCTACTGGGCACACACTGGTTGAATCAACGTTGTTTCCACGTAATTTCAATTAAATTACGCTGAACCAATGTGGAATAGACGTTGAATTGACCTCTGTGCACAGTGGGCTGCTATCTTAATTCAATTTATATATTATATATAATATTATTATTATTATTTTAATGTTTGTATCTCTCAAGCTCTGGGACCAGTGACCCATACTGCATTGTAAAAGTTGACAATGAAGTTGTGGCCAGGTGAGTCCATCAAGTCCTATGCGTTCTTGTTTTATTTGCTACTTAATTTGACTATTTTAAGTGGGCTATACGTTTACTTTAGAATTTCATGTGACAGCAAGTGGCATGCTGCTGCCAAGAACATGAAAACTGATGTACATAAGGGGACTACTGTAAATGCAAAAATATTGATCAGTTAACTGTTGTATCCTATCATGTTGTCCTTACTCTAAACTATACAAAACCTCTGATTACCCTCGCACACGTTGAATTCAGAACTGGATGACAACAGAATGTATGATGAGAGAGTGGGTCCCCTGCTATGTTTTATATAGGCAAGCAGGTTAGGGGTGTGGTACAGTAGGCTAGGTGTGTGATTACTGACCAGGACTGTGGTGTTCTTAGCTTGAGCCCCACCCCCAAGCACTTGAGAACCTGATCCAGGGCTTGCCTTTAAAACCAGCAGGTAACCATGGTTCAGGCAGTGCATTGCTCTGTTTTTGGCTGTGTGTGTGTCAACACAAGCAAGGGTGTAAGTTTGTGTTTGATATTGGGGGGTCAGGGTCAATGGTTTCCGGTGTCAGTTCACCCCTCTAGGGTGTCCGAGGTCCCCCCGGTGGTATATATATATATATATATAAAAAAGCTTTGAAATGGTTGTTTATGGTGAATATTGAAGGGAAAATACATCAAAAAATGTCCTGATCATTTGGTCAATATACCCCAATCACAACTGAAACACCAATATTTTTCTATATTACTTTAAACTGTGTTCTTATTCTAAACTCTTCAGAAAGTACAGCCACAACCCTTCTTTAACTACATTTAAAAGTCAAAACCCATTATTCTATTTGTGTACCCTTCACCACGCTTGGCCAGTACATGGTCTTCAATAACACATTTCATATACCCAATTAACTTTAAAGGAGTCGAGGCAATCTGAGTCCAGAAACGTCTTACTTGGTTACACAACTCAAATTCTCACCTGATGACTTGTTCGTCCTCTCCTTGCCTCAACATGGGCAGTGCTCTCTTGCTCTCTCTCTCTATTGCCTGTCTTTGAACCTTGCCATAATCTTATGACCAAATACCAATATCATATGACAAAAATGGCTAGCCTTAACAATGATGGGGTTAACTTATTAACATGAATTAGATTCTGCTTTTATTAGCGAAATTATTTACTATTTATAGGTATATCTAGCTAGCTGACTACGTAGTACCAGTCTATTGAATTGTACAGTGTAGTTAGCTAGCTAGCTATACCTATTGCCAGACAGTAAATACATAATTTAGCTAATAAAAGCAGAATCTAATTCATGTTATTAAGCTAACATTTACTTACAGTCCTCTGCACTCCCCCCAAAAATCTTATATCCTGCACCTCTTTGGCATTGGCACCTCCATTAAAGTGGAACTGACATCATTTTAGCAACATGAAATTGTATTAAAATCTGTTCATATAAACCACCAGGAAGAATATGACACCATGTTTTACATTTTCTGACAAGTGAGCACTTAGATATGGTCATTTTCAAATTTTCATAAATTCATAGAATGTTTGGGAATGATGTGCTAAGGCATTTGTGAAAATTCTGTAGCCATATAGAGTGGGAAGACAGCAGTGCATTTGGACAATTAATAATGCAGTAAATACATCTAATAAAAACATGTTTTGCCCAGGACTGGAGTCTACGCAGACCGGTGCCCCATAGCCAATCAGAGCTACAGTAGGCCTATATGCATATAAGCCAATAAAAACTGTAACATAGACGCTCAGAATAAGTTAGAGGAAAAACAAAAAGAAATGGAGGGACTTATTCAAGAAATATCAAGTGTAATAAATTATAAAAAACAAAGCAAACTGGATGGAATATGGGGAAAAATGCACCAAATTCTTTTTAAATCTTCAACATTGAAATTCTACCAAAAAGAATTGACTGAAACTGGTTACAAATGACGGAGTCACCCATGATTCACCAAATTATATTTTGAAGGAGGAAGCAAAGTACTTTAAGCATATGTTTTCGTTTCAGTCGCCTCCATCTCCTCTAACCGAAGCTAATTATATGGATTTTTTTCTATTGATAATGTAAAATTAACAGCCGTACAGAAAGACTCATGTGAAGCCGAAATTACAGAGGAGGAACTTCTGGATAAAATTAAAGACTTTAAGTCTGGGAAAACTCCAGGGTTGGATAGCATACCAATTGAAACATTATGCAAAAATGGATAAGGAAAGTGGAAGGTGGAAAAAGTAAGGAACTTGTCTGTCGGCCCTGCATTAAAGACAATAATTGGTTAAAGAAAATTGTGATAAATAAAAAAGTATACCAGTTTCATTTAAGGACCAAAGGATTGACAGCCGTCCCATATAGATTGCAAAATAGTTGTGAAGAGATTTTTGACGTGCCGTTACCATGGCACATGGTTTATGAACTGATACGCAAAACGACGCCGGATTCAAAACATACTATTTTTCAATGTAAATTATTTAGCAAACACAACGTGCCATTGGAACACAGGACTGATGGTTGCTGATAATGGGCCTCTGTACGCCTATGTAGATATTCCATTAAAAATCAGCCGTTTCCAGCTACAATGGCCATTTACAACATTAACAATGTCTACACTGTATTTCTGATCAATTTTATGTTATTTTAATGGACAAAAAAATTGCTTTTCTTTCGAAAACAAGGACATTTCTAAGTGAACCCAAACTTTTGAACGGTAGTGTACAGTGGGGAAAAAAAGTATTTAGTCAGCCACCAATTGTGCAAGTTCTCCCACTTAAAAAGATGAGAGAGGCCTGTAATTTTCATCATAGGTACACGCCAACTATGACAGACAAATTGAGAATTTTTTTTTCAGAAAATCACATTGTAGGATTTTAATGAATTTATTTGCAAATTATGGTGGAAAATAAGTATTTGGTCACCTACAAACAAGCAAGATTTTTGGCTCTCACAGACCTGTAACTTCTTCTTTAAGAGGCTCCTCTGTCCTCCACTCATTACCTGTATTAATGGCACCTGTTTGAACTTGTTATCAGTATAAAAGACACCTGTCCACAACCTCAAACAGTCACACTCCAAACTCCACTATGGCCAAGACCAAAGAGCTGTCAAAGGACATCAGAAACAAAATTGTAGACCTGCACCAGGCTGGGAAGACTGAATCTGCAATAGGTAAGCAGCTTGGTTTGAAGAAATCAACTGTGGGAGCAGTTATTAGGAAATGGAAGACATACAAGACCACTGATAATCTCCCTCGATCTGGGGCTCCACGCAAGATCTCACCCCGTGGGGTCAAAATGATCACAAGAACGGTGAGCAAAAATCCCAGAACCACACGGGGGGACCTAGTGAATGACCTGCAGAGAGCTGGGACCAAAGTAACAAAGCCTACCATCAGTAACACACTACGCCGCCAGGGACTCAAATCCTGCAGTGCAAGACGTGTCCCCCTGCTTAAGCCAGTACATGTCCAGGCCCGTCTGAAGTTTGCTAGAGTGCATTTGGATGATCCAGAAGAGGATTGGGAGAATGTCATATGGTCAGATGAAACCAAAATAGAACTTTTTGGTTAAAACTCAACTCGTCGTGTTTGGAGGACAAAGAATGCTGAGTTGCATCCAAAGAACACCATACCTACTGTGAAGCATGGGGGTGGAAACATCATGCTTTGGGGCTGTTTTTCTGCAAAGGGACAAGGACGACTGATCTGTGTAAAGGAAAGAATGAATGGGGCCATGTATCGTGAGATTTTGAGTGAAAACCTCCTTCCATCAGCAAGGGCATTGAAGATTAAACGTGGCTGGGTCTTTCAGCATTACAATGATCCCAAACATTTCAAGGTCCTGGAGTGGCCTAGCCAGTCTCCAGATCTCAACCCCATAGAAAATCTTTGGAGGGAGTTGAAAGTCCGTGTTGCCCAGCTCAGCCCCAAAACATCACTGCTCTAGAGGAGATCTGCATGGAGGAATGGGCCAAAATACCAGCAACAGTGTGTGAAAACCTTTTGAAGACTTACAGAAAACGTTTGACCTGTGTCATTGCCAGCAAAGGGTATATAACAAAGTATTGAGAAACTTTTATTGACCAAATACTTATTTTCCACCATAATTTGCAAATAAATTCATAAAAAATCCTACAATGTGATTTTCTGGATTTTTTTTCCTCATTTTGTCTGTCATAGTTGACGTGTACCTATGATGAAAATTACAGGCCTCTCTCATCTTTTTAAGTGGGAGAACTTGCACAATTGGTGGCTGACTAAATACTTTTTTCCCCCACTGTGTGTGTATGTATGTATGTGTGTGTGTGTATATATATATATATATATATATACACACAGTGAGGGGGAAAAAAGTATTTGATCCCCTGCTGATTTTGTACGTTTGCCCACTAACAAAGAAATTCTGTCTATAATTTTAATGGTAGGTTTATTTGAACAGTGAGAGACAGAATAACAACAACAAAATCCAGAAAAACGCGTGTCAAAAATGCTATAAATTGATATGCATTTTAATGAGGGAAATAAGTATTTGACCCCTTCTCAATCAGAATGATTTCTGGCTTCCAGGTGTCATTTGTACAGGTAACGAGCTGAGATTAGGAGCACACTCTTAAAGGGAGTGCTCCTAATGTCATCTTGTTACCTGTATAAAAGACACCTGTCCACAGAAGCAATCAATCAATCAGATTCCAAACTCTCCACCATGGCCAAGACAAAGAGCTCTCCAAGGATGTCAGGGACAAGATTGTAGACCTACACAAGGCTGGAATGGGCTACAAGACCATCGTCAAGCAGCTTGGTGAGAAGGTGACAACAGTTGGTGCGATTATTCGCAAATGGAAGAAACACAAAATAACTGTCAATCTCCCTCGGCCTGGGGCTCCATGCAAGATCTCACCTCGTGGAGTTGCAATGATCATGAGAACAGTGAGGAATCAGCCCAGAACTACACGGGAGGTATGATCTCAAGACAGCTGGGACCATAGTCACCAAGAAAACAATTGGTAACACACTACGCCGTGAAGGACTGAAATCCTGCAGCGCCCGCAAGGTCCCCCTGCTCAAGAAAGCACATATACAGGGCCGTCTGAAGTTTGCCAATGAACATCTGAATGATTCAGAGGAGAACTGGGTGAAAGTGTTTTGGTCAGATGAGACCAAAATCGAGCTCTTTGGCATCAACTCAACTCGCCGTGTTTGGAGGAGGAGGAATGCTGCCTATGACCCCATCGAACACCTTTGGGATGAATTGGAACACCGACTGTGAGCCAGACCAAATCGCCCAATATCAGTGCCTGACATCACTAATGCTCTTGTGGCTGAATGGAAGCATGTCCCCGCAGCAACGTTCCAACATCTAGTGGAAAGCCTTCCCAGAATAGTGGAGGCTGTTATCTCAGCAAAGGGGGGACCAACACCATATTAATGCCTATGATTTTGGAATGAGATGTTTGATGAGCAGGTGTCCACATACCTTTGGTCATGTACTGTAGCTACCCAGGGCTCGAGACTAACTTTTTTCATTACCGTCCCAAAGTGCAATTTCAACCGTCCAAAACTGAAGATGAACGACAAAGAAGAGGGCACGACAAAGCCTATTCCCCCTCAGGAGACTGAAAAGATTTGTCATGGGTCCTCAGATCCTCATAAAGTTCTACAGCTGCACCATCGAGAGCATCCTGACTGGTTGCATCACCGCCTGGTATGGCAACTGCTCGGTCTCCGACCGCAAGGCACTACAGAGGGTAGTGCGTACGGCCCAGTACATCACTGGGGCCAAGCTTCCTGCCATCCAGCACCTCTATACCAGGCGGTGACAGAGGAAGGCCCTTAAAATTGCAAAAGACTCCAGCTACCCTAGTCATAGACTGTTCTCTGCTACCTCACGGCAAGCGGTACCGGAGTGCCAAGTGTAGGTCGAAAAGGCTTCTTAACAGCTTCTACCCCCAAGGCATAAGAATCCTGAACAGCTAATCAAATGGCTACCTGGAAATGCAGTGAACAAAAATACACTGCTCAAAAAAATTAAGGGAACACTTAAACAACACAATGTAACTCCAAGTCAATCACACTTCTGTGAAATCAAACTGTCCACTTAGGAAGCAACACTGATTGACAATACATTTCACATGTTGTTGTGCAAATGGAATAGACAACAGGTGGAAATTATAGGCAATTAGCAAGACACCCCCAATAAAGAAGTGGTTCTGCAGGTGGTGACCACAGACCACTTCTCAGTTCCTATGCTTCCTGGCTGATGTTTTGGTCACTTTTGAATGCTGGCGGTGCTTTCACTCTAGTGGTAGCATGAGACGGAGTCTACAACCCACACAAGTGGCTCAGGTAGTGCAGCTCATCCAGGATGGCACATCAATGCGAGCTGTGGCAAGAAGGTTTGCTGTGTCTGTCAGCGTAGTGTTCAGAGCATGGAGGCGCTACCAGGAGACAGGTCAGTACATCAGGAGATGTGGAGGAGGCCGTAGGAGGGCAACAACCCAGCAGCAGGACTGCTACCTCCGCCTTTGTGCAAGGAGGAGCAGGAGGAGCACTGCCAGAGCCCTGCAAAATGACCTCCAGCAGGCCACAAATGTGCATGTGTCTGCTCAAACGGTCAGAAACAGACTCCATGAGGGTGGTATGAGGGCCCGACGTCCACAGGTGGGGGTTGTGCTTACAGCCCAACACCGTGCAGGACGTTTGGCATTTGCCAGAGAACACCAAGATTGGCAAATTCGCCACTGGCGCCCTGTGCTCTTCACAGATGAAAGCAGGTTCACACTGAGCACATGTGACAGACATTACAGAGTCTGGAGACGCCGTGGAGAACGTTCTGCTGCCTGCAACATCCTCCAGCATGACCGGTTTGGCGGTGGGTCAGTCATGGTGTGGGGTGGCATTTCTTTGGGGGGCCGCACAGCCCTCCATGTGCTCGCCAGAGGTAGCCTGACTGCCATTAGGTACCGAGATGAGATCCTCAGACCCCTTGTGAGACCATATGCTGGTCCGGTTGGCCCTGGGTTCCTCCTAATGCAAGACAACGCTAGACCTCATGTGGCTGGAGTGTGTCAGCAGTTCCTGCAAGAGGAAGGCATTGATGCTATGGACTGGCCCGCCCGTTCCCCAGACCTGAATCCAATTGAGCACATCTGGGACATCATGTCTCGCTCCATCCACCAACGCCACGTTGCACCACAGACTGTCCAGGAGTTGGCGGATGCTTTAGTCCAGGTCTGGGAGGAGATCCCTCAGGAGACCATCCGCCACCTCATCAGGAGCATGCCCAGGCGTTGTAGGGAGGTCATACAGGCACGTGGAGGCCACACACACTACTGAGCCTCATTTTGACTTGTTTTAAGGACATTACATCAAAGTTGGATCAGCCTGTAGTGTGGTTTTTCCACTTTAATTTTGAGGGTGACTCCAAATCCAGACCTCCATGGGTTGATACATTTGATTTCCATTGATCATTTTTGTGTGATTTTGTTGTCAGCACATTCAACTATGTAAAGAAAAAAGTATTTAATAAGATTATTTCATTCATTCAGATCTAGGATGTGTTATTTTAGTGTTCCCTTTAATTTTTTTGAGCAGTGTATAAACGCAACATGTAAAGTGTTGGTCCTATGTTTCATGAGCTGAAATAAAAGAAACCAGAAATGTTCCATATGCACAAAAAAATTACTTAACTCCAATTGTGTGCACAAATTAGTTTACATCCCTGTTAGTGAGCATTTCTATTTTGCCAAGATAATACATACACTTGACAGGTGTGGTATATCAAGAAGCTGATTAAACAGCATAATCATTACACAGGTACACCTTGAGCTTGGGACAATAAAAACCAACTCTAAAATGTGCAGTTTTGTCACAGAACACAATGCCACAGATGAGGGAGTGTGCAATTGGCATGCTGACTGCAGGAATGTCCACCAGAGCTGTTGCCAGAGAATTGAATGTTAATTTCTCTACCATAAGCCGCCTCCATCGTCGTTTTGGTGAATTTAGCAGTACATCCAACCAGCCTCACAACCGCAGACCACGTGTAACCACGCCAGCCCAGGACCTCCACATCTGGCTTCTTCACCTGCGGGATCGTCTGAGACCAGCCACCCGGACAGCTGATGAAACTGTGGGTTTGCACAACCAAATAATTCCTGCAGAAACTGTCAGAAATCGTCTCAGGGAAGCTCATATGCGTGCTCTTCGTCCTCACCAGGGTCTTGACCAGACTGTTTGGCATCGTAACCAACTTCAGTGGGCAAATGCTCACCTTCGATGGCCACTGGCATGCTGGAGAAGTGTGCCCTTCACTGATGAATCCTGGTTTAATGTAGATGGCAGACAGTGTGTATGGCGTCGTGTGGGCGAGTGGTTTGCTGATGTCAACGTTGTGAACATAGTGCCCCATGGTGGCGGTGGGCTTACGGTATGGGCAGGCATAAGCTACGGACAACGAACACAATTGCATTTTATCGATGGCAATTTGAATGCACAGAGATACCATGACGAGATCCAGAGGACCATTGTCGTGCCATTCATCCGCCGCTGTCACCTCATGTTTTAGCATGATAATGGCCCCATGTCGTAAGGATCTCATTGACTTTGAAAGAGGGGTCTCAAAGGAGCATAGGGGGTTTAAAGGGTGTATCTCAGTCACCAGATCTCAACCCAATTTAACACTTATGGGAGATTCTGGAGCGGCGCCTGAGACCGCATTTTCCACCATTATCAACGAAACACCAAATGATAGAATTTCTTGTGGAAGAATGGTGTTGCATCCCTCCAATAGAGTTCCAGACGCTTGTAGAATCTATGCCAAGGCGCATTGAAGCTGTTCTGGAGGCTCGTGGTGGCCCAATGCCCTATTAAGACACTTTATGTTGGTGTTTCCTTTATTTTGGCAGTTATCTGTACATATATAATTAGCCAACATCTCAAAGTGTAGCCTGAAATGTGATATGTCCACACCGATGCTGACATGAGGGAGGCGCCAGAAAATGTAGCCAAACTTTTAATTACATAAATATAGACTAAATGGCAGTCATGTTTGACAAATATAATGTAGGATAATTAACATTAATGTCTAAAGGCTTGATTCTGTTGACATACTCGAGGCACAGTTCGTTCAGATCAAATGGTCACGAGCCGAGAGAAAGCCACATCACGTACGGTACTTTGCAATCTGAGTGGAGGCAGTCAGCGTTTTGAAACAATTTAACCATAAACTTAATGGTTTAAAACCTGGATGTTTTATGGCATTTTATGAGGCATGTCTTATCTTGTTTCAAAGTAGCCTAGCCAAAATCAGACCATAGAAATGTTGAGGGAATGATTTTATAAACACTTCCTTATACTATTGAAACCAGCATTTCTATAATGTTCTATTGGTTTTAAAATCAACCTTCTTTCATTGTCCAGCAGCCAAAGACACAATCTTAGTAATATTAGCAACCCATGCTAGTTGTTGCATCTTTAGATCTCCCCTCTTTCATCTCTGTCACATGAAACCGCTCGCATGTGCGGTGCGCTTTTTAGAACTGTGTGTTCCCGCTAATTGCATTTTGGAACATTCACACTTATCCTATACTGCTTGTGCGCATTGCTGCGCTTACCGAACAGCCGGTTGCCTCTGGAGACCTGCAGAACCAAAAGCATATTTAGCAGCGGGGGAATCCAATCATAAAATGAGGAACTGAGTCTGTGGTGCAAAGGCCAATAAAGCCAGTAGCTGCCTTGTCGCTTTACAGTGGGAACATTTTTACCAATCAAACTAATCATGGTGTATTTGAATGCAGACAAGATCCCAAGGCACAGTTTATACTTCCTGACAAACTGAAGTGTTTCAGAGGTTGATAAGTTGCATTTGTTTTGTCTTTTCATTTTGTTGTTTGCTCTCCCATAATGTGATGAGTTCGAGGGTTGACTAACTGCAGAGATCTGCATCAGTCTCTGGCTGGCTCATTGTCAGCATTATGGTGTTTTGACCCTGCTGTGGGCTAATGGTGTCTGGAAAAGCGGAGTGTCATTATAATAAAGGGATGCACATTACTGATGAAAATAGACCTTCCAGCTACCCATTGGCATAGAAGACATGATGCAGATGTCATTCCTCAGTATCATGTCTAGACAGCAGGTTTGCAATCTCCAGTTTATGGTTAGAGGATCTGCAGTAGTTTAATGTTTCATAATGGAAAGGTTAAGAATGATTGCATGTAGACTTGTATTTTGTTATGCTATACACACTACCTTTTGAAGTTATTGCATTGTTATTCTGTCACTGTGTTTAATTACTTTCAACACATCAAAATATTCCCCACACAAACTTAATTCTAAATTGTCATCTTTCATTGTTACAGACATTCACGACGACAAGGTATATTGTTATAAATAAGAAATAAGGGCCATACAGTACATTCTGAGGTTACTGCCACAATTATTTGCAACCTTTCCTTGTAGGACAGCCACAGTGTGGAAGAATCTTAACCCTTTCTGGGGTGAAGAATACACACTGCACCTCCCAATGGGGTTCCACTCTCTCTCCTTCTATGTCATGGATGAGGACACCATTGGGTAAGATGGTCTTCAACAGCTGTCAAAGATAATTCAGAGAATTGTTGTAGTTTGTCAACAAACTAGTTGATAATGGTCTATAAACAGGTTATATCTATATAACCTGTAAAGGGATCATAGTTTTGTAATGTAAGAGATTTTCATGATTGTGTTTGCTTGTTTAGCAGAGGCTGTGACTGAGAGTTTTGTTACCCAGACAGGCTGGGGTAGGAGCCATGGATGTGTGTTTTGGAAAAAACTGCATACTTTGAATAAACAAACATCAACACGCAGATGGTACCACAGATTGAGAAATGAAAGATAACCTCAGTATTTTCTTTCCTCTCCTAATCAACAATCTCGTCAGTCTATGAATATATTCTAGCTGTTATATCAGGGAACTCTATAGAATATTAAGTTCTTTTGTAATTTCCACTTAAAAATTTCAGACTTGATTTGCCCAAACGAAAAATTTATCAGCCCCTACAAAAATGTCAATTAATTATAATCCACATAATAATTCACATTTCCTGTTGCTGCTGGATTATTTTCATGCTGTGTGAAGCAGGGTCAATTTATGATAGTGTATCTGTATTTTCTATAAGAAGTTTTTATTAATATGGTATTGTGGTATTAAAATGCTCTCTTTTTTGCCCTAGCCATGATGACGTCATTGGAAAGATATCGCTGAGCAAAGACTCCATCGGGGCCCAGGCTAAAGGTATACCTGATCACTATGCCACAATACTGTTGGTGTCTTTAAATTAAAGGGAGGCACCATCATGGTGGGGAAAAACTACCAGCACAGAAACAATACTAAATGCTTATTGATTTGCAGTGCTGCGGTTGATATCTGTGGGTCTTCTCTGCCTATGCCATGCTAGAGAGGGCAAGCCAAATTATTCCTATGACTCTGAGTAAGGCTCTGCGATGTAGGTCACTGTGATTGAGGAGCTGGGCCTTTTCTAGGTCCTCTTGCTGGGAAATGTTGCCAGTATATTCTCACACATCCATGGGTAATTTAGAGATTTATTTTCTGACTTATGCTTGTTCATTTGCTCACATACTGTCCACCTCTTTTCTCTACTGATTTGTCTCAATGAGCAAGAAGGCTCCCATTTCATTGGACAGGCTACATGCAGAGGGAACGGCCTGTACATGGTTACATTTGAGCAGGATTGCTCTTTGAATTAGGGTTTGCATCAACTCCAGGATCATTCATTGTACAGTGCAGCTGTCCTTTTGTCTGAAACCCCACTGTAGTCTGTGAGAAGCAGCCAAAGCTTTTCAAACAGTCAGCCTGCAGCTTTCTTCACCACAGCACACCTGGCTCTCATACAGTGGCTTTTAACGTGGGAATTAGTTAGAATTTCTAGCATAATGGTATAGCCATGCAGTGCTTTTTCTTATCCATGGCAACTAGGTAAAAAACCCAGAAGAAAAAAATAACAAGTTGATTTGTTAGAAATATATTGTTACTTTGAATGTGTTTTATTGCTACATAAAACTAAATGTGAAAGCTTTTCTGTTAGTTAGTGTCTGATACCAGTCCTCTCTCCTGGGAACATTCTGCATTCAGTCCGGTGATTCACTGCAACATGTTGCCACTGAGTCAACAACTCCTTCACAGGATCTTAGGAACTCCTTCACAGGATCTCTCCTCTTTTGGCTGTGAAACTGAAGTCACTGCCCTCGCCACCTTGTATCTCAACCAGAAATGTCAGCAGCAGTGCCCATATTATTACAAACAAACAATCTTCTTGTCTTTTGATATACTGTACCTTCAGAAAGTATTCACACCCCTTGACTTTTGAAACATTTTGTTTTGTTAAAAATGAAAAGCTGAAATGTCTTGAGTCAATAAGTATTCAACCCCTTTTTTATGGTAAGCTTAAATAAATTCAGGATTTGCTTAGCAAGTCAGATAATAAGTTGCATTGACTCTGTGTGCAATAATAGGGTTTAAAATGATCTTTGAATGACTACCTCATCTTTGTACCTCATATCTGTACCCCACACATACAATTATCTGTAAGGTCCCTCAGTTGAGCAGTGAATTTCAAACACAGATTCAACCACAAAGACCAGGGAGTTTTTCCAATGCCTCGCCGAAGAAGGGCATCTATTGGTAGATGGGTAGAAAAAAAAAAAAAAAAGAGCAGACATTGAATATCTCTTTGAGCATGATGAAGTTATTAATTACACTTTGGATGGTATATCAATACACCCAGTCACTACAAAGATACAGGCGTCCTTCCTAACTGAGTTGCCGGAGAGGAAGGAAACCGCTCAGGGATTTCACCATGAGGCCAAAACAGTTACAGAGTTTAATGGCTGTGATGGAGGATGGATCAACAACATTGTAGTTACTCCCCAATCCTAACCTAATTGACAGAGTGAAAAGAAGGAAGCCTGTACAGAATAAAATGTTTCTAAACATGCATCCTGTTTGCAACAAGGCACTAAAGTAATACTACAAATAATGTGACAAAGCAATTAACTTTTTGTTCTGAAAACAAAGTGTTATGTTTGGAGCAAATCCAATACAACACATTACTGAGTACTTCTCTCCATATTTTCAAGCATAGTGGTGGCTACATCATGTTATGGGTATGCTTGTAATCATTAAGGACTGGGGAGTTTTTCAGGATAAAAAAATAAACAGAATGGAGCTAAGCACAGGCAAAAGCCTAGAGGAAAACCTGGTTAAGTCTGCTTTCCACCAAACACTGGGAGATTAATTCACCTTTCAGCTGGACAGTAACCTAAAATAAGGCCAAATCTACACTGGAGTTGCTTACGAAGAAGACGGCGAATGTTCCTGAGTGGCCGAGTTACAGTTTTGACTTAAATCTACTTGAAAATCTATGGCAAGACCTGAAAATTGTTGTCTAGCAATGATCAACAACCAATTTGACAGAGCTTGAAGAATTTTGAAAAGAATAATGGGCAAATGTTGTGGAAAGCTTTTAGAGCAGGGTTCCCCAACTGGAAATCAGCTCCAAGTGATTTTAATTTGGTAAATCTGTTCCCAAGTATTTCCACGCATAACAAAGAGACGTGATCATATACAAATGTAAGTAAGGTTTGAAATTATTATGTTTGAGTCAAATATTAAATATGTTTGGGCTTCTTGCAGTCAATTTGCAGTATACAAATTATTTGTAGTTATGTTCCGGCCCCCTGACCATCCGCTCAAGAAAGAATTGTCCCGTGGCTGAATCTAGTTGATGATCCCTGTCTTAGAGACTTACCCAGAAAGACTTGCAGCTGTAATTGCTGCCAAAGGTGCTTCTACAAAGTATTTACTCAGTGGTGTGAAAAAAAGTTAAACAGCTGCACCATTGAGAGCATCTTGACTGGCTGCATCACCGCTTGGTATGGCAATTGTTTGGCATCCAACCGCAAGGTGCTACAAAGGGTAGTACATGTGGTCCTCTGTAGCTCAGCTGGTAGAGCACAGCGCTTGTAACGCCAAGGTAGTGGGTTCGATCCCCGGGACCACCCATAAACAAAAAAGTATGCACGCATGACAAGCGGTATCGATGCACCAAGTCTGAAACCATCAGGACCCTGAACAGCTTCTATCCCCAAGCTATAAGACTGCTAAATAGTCAGTTAAATAGTTAACCAATAGCTACCCGGAATATCTGCATTGACCCTCACTCATCTCTTTTGACTCATCACATATGCTGCTGTTACTGTTTATTATCTATCCCTTTGCCTAGTCACTTTACCCCTACCTATATGTACATATCTACCTCAATTACCACATACCCCTGCACATTGACTCGGTACTGGTACCACGTGTATATAGACAATTTATTCCTCCTGTTATTATTTTTCTATTTATTCCAATTTTTTCATTTATTTCTACTATTTCATTTTATTTCTCTCTGTATTGTCGGGAAGGGCCAGTAAGTCTGAACCAAGAGTTTGATATCAGATAATTTCTTAAATTAATATGTCACTTTGATTTGTCTTGTCTTCCAGGTCTCTTACTTGGTCATTTTGTAAATATATATTATTTTCTGTAACTACTACATGTGCCCATCTCATTGATGTAAAATTATTAGAGATACACAAATTGTTTTTGCACCCACCATGCGTCATGTGCGTAATGGTCATGTGAGGTGAAATGTGTATATTTTGGGATATATGAGCATTCAGTTTGTTTGTTTGACCTGACGAAGATCCGTTTCGGATCGAAACATTGTCAATAAAGCGGTGAATTTTGAGCTTTAAGTGTGCAGGCCTTCTTGTTCTTTACTTGTTATTTACTAGGGCCATTATGTAAGCATTTCACTGTTAGTCTACACCTGTTGTTTACGAAGCATGTGACAAATTACATTTGATTTGATTTGAATACTTATGTAAATGAGATATCTGTATTTCATTTTCAATACATTTGTTTTCACTTTGTCATTATTGGGTATTGTGTGTAGATGGGTGAGAAAACAAATATATTTAATCCATTTTGAATTCAGGCTGTAACAACAAAATGTGGAATAAGTCAAGGGGTATGAATACTTTCTGAAGGCACTGTATGTAGCAGACAGTGGCGGTCGGTGCCGTTTAAGATGAGGGAGGACTAATGTTTTTATGAGCATGGCCTTATTTCTATTACAGCATATTGGATGACTGTCATTCATATTCCATTTACCCAGCTCAATGTAATATCGATAGATTTAGGCTGCTACATTATACTCACATTTTCCCTATACCAATCATGAGGTTGCTACAACCTAGCCTACGAATTAAAGTTTACAATGTAGGTGCACTGGTCTAGAGAATTATTTTGTAATCAAGGTGACAGACAGTGACATATTCAATACCACCTTGCACTCTCTTGCCTGCATCTAGCTGATTTAGGGTGTAATCATTAGTCCAACGAGAGTTTATATTGGACAAATTCAGGTATGTTTATCCGTGTTTCGTTCTGTTTGCTTCCATGTAATATTTTTATTTCAACAGAATCGGCGTAATGAATACACACCTAACCACCCGGAAACACAGTTCACTTTCATAGCAGCCACATACAAACAGCATGATCACTTTGCTCATTGTATAATTCCTTCTCGCATCTACGCTGTCCTCCTACTGTACACCTTCATTGAAAAACAGTGTGCTTTAATTAATTATTTGGTGACGTGAATATATGTAGTATAGTTTTTTTCTAAAAAGGATAACTTTTTGAATGTTCTACTATTTTTATTTTATTTATTACAGAGTCAAGACCAACACCAGAAAATTGAGAGTCCAATTCTAGACCATGATTGTAATTGTGTCAAATCGCCAACATAATAAGAGTTAAAAATGTCCAGTATTTCTGTGTTGATATTTCAAAAGAACAAATGGATTCTTTAGACATTCAGAATGGTGAAAAAATACATGCGAGGGAAAATAGAGAGCCACTCTACAAATGAACACTAACCCAAACAGGTCTATAATAGATACAAATACTATGTTATAACTTCCCCCGGTCTCCCCAAATAATAGTGGGCATATAACTTTCAAACAATTTCTCCCATTCTTC
Source organism: Coregonus lavaretus (assembly GCF_964263955.1). Classification (NCBI taxonomy): domain Eukaryota; kingdom Metazoa; phylum Chordata; class Actinopteri; order Salmoniformes; family Salmonidae; genus Coregonus; species Coregonus lavaretus. The sequence continues at coordinate 18,178,230 of NC_140004.1, forward strand.
CCTACCAGCGAATCAAGGAAATTCTGACGAGAGTGACAAGGATATTGAGGATATTTTTCAACTAAAGTAAAGGACAGTAATTCTATGAGTAAAGTAGGAAGCCCAGGTTTCAATGGGCGATAACATATTAATGGGTCATTAACAGAGTGTGGATATATGGCCTGACCAAGCGGTTTTATGCGCTGAGTGAATGGGAGCTGAGTTTTTATACTCCTCTGGTCTTGGCTGGTATCTGAAAGAAATTACGAGTTTTCATTGTCTGAGACCGAGTCAAGACCGAGTAAAAATGTATCCAACCCTGAGACAAGACAGAGACACTCAATATGTGGTCTCAAGTACTACAACACTGCTGATGGGCTTTATTAAATGCCACATACACTTCATGACCAAAAGTATGTGGACACCTGCTCGTCGAACATCTCATTCCAAAATCATGGCCATTAATATGGAGCTGGTCCCCCTTTGCTGCTACAGTGAGGGAAAAAAGTATTTGATCCCCTGCTGATTTTGTACGTTTGCTCACTGACAAAGAAATTATCAGTCTATAATTTTAATAGTAGGTTTATTTGAACAGTGAGAGACAGAATAACAACAAAATAATCCAGAAAAACGCATGTCAAAAATGTTATAAATTGATTTGCATTTTAATGTGGGAAATAAGTATTTGACCCCCTCTCAATCAGAAAGATTTCTGGCTCCCAGGTATCTTTTATACAGGTAACGAGCTGAGATTAGGAGCACACTCTTAAAGGGAGTGCTCCTAATCTCAGTTTGTTACCTGTTTAAAAGACACCTGTCCACAGAAGCAATCAATCAATCAGATTCCAAACTATCCACCATGGCCAAGACCAAAGAGCTCTCCAAGGATGTCAGGGACAAGATTGTAGACCTACACAAGGCTGGAATGGGCTACAAGACCATCGCCAAGCAGCTTGGTGAGAAGATGACAACAGTTGGTGCGATTATTCGCAAATGGAAGAAACACAAAATACTGTCAATCTCCCTCGGCCTGGGGCTCCATGCAAGTCTCACCTCGTGGAGTTGCAATGATCATGAGAACGGTGAGGAATCAGCCCAGAACTACACGGGAGGATCTTCACAATGATCTCAAGGCAGCTGGGACCGTAGTCACCAAGAAAACAATTGGTAACACACTACACGTGAAGGACGGAAATCCTGCAGCGCCCGCAAGGTCCCCCTGCTCAAGAAAGCACATATACAGGGCCGTCTGAAGTTTGCCAATGAACATCTGAATGATTCAGAGGAGAACTGGGTAAAAGTGTTGTGGTCAGATGAGACCAAAATCGAGCTCTTTGGCATCAACTCAACTCGCCGTGTTTGGAGGAGGAGGAATGCTGCCTATGACCCCAAGGACACCATCCCCACCGTCAAACATGGAGGTGGAAACATTATGCTTTGGGGGTGTTTTTCTGCTAAGGGGACAGGACAACTTCACCGCATCAAAGGGACGATGGACGGGGCCATGTACCGTCAAATCTTGGGTGAGAACCTCCTTCCCTCAGCCAGGGCATTGAAAATGGGTCGTGGATGGGTATTCCAGCATGACAATGACCCAAAACACTCGGCCAAGGCAACAAAGGAGTGGCTCAAGAAGAAGCACATTAAGGTCCTGGAGTGGCCTAGCCAGTCTCCAGACCTTAATCCCATAGAAAATCTGTGGAGGGAGCTAAAGGTTCGAGTTGCCAAACGTCAGCCTTGAAACCTTAATGACTTGGAGAAGATCTGCAAAGAGGAGTGGAACAAAAACCCTCCTGAGATGTGTGCAAACCTGGTGGCCAACTACAAGAAATGTCTGACCTCTGTGATTGCCAACAAGGGTTTTGCCACCAAGTACTAAGTCATGTTTTGCAGAGGGGTCAAATACTTATTTCCCTCATTAAAATGCAAATCAATTTATAACATTTTTGACATGCGTTTCTCTGGATTTTTTTGTCATTATTCTGTCTCTCACTATTCAAATAAACCTACCATTAAAATTATATTATATATGTCTTTGTCAGTGGGCAAACGAACAAAATCAGCAGGGGATCAAATACTTTTTTCCCTCACTGTATAACAGCCTCCACTCTTCTGGGAAGGTTTTCCACTAGATGTTGGAACATTGCTGCGGGGACTTACTTCCATTCAGCCACAAGAGCATTAGTTAGGTTGGGCACTGATGTTGGGCGATTAGGCCTGGCTCGCGGTCGGCGTTCTAATTCATCCCAAAAGGTGTTCGATGGGGCTATGTGTAGGCCAGTCAAGTTCTTCCACACCTATCTTTACAAACCATTTCTGTATGGACTTTGCTTTGTGCACGGGGGCATTGTCATGCTGAAAAAGGAAAGGGCCTTCCCCAAACTGTTGCCACAAAGTTGGAAGCACAGAATTGTCTAGAATGTAATTGTATGCTGTAGCGTTAAGATTTCCCTTCACTGGAACTAAGGGACCTAGCCCAAAATATGAAAAACAGCCCCAGACCATTATTCCTCCTCCACCAAACCTTACAGTTTGCACTATGCATTGGGGCAGGTAGCGTTCTTCTGGCAGCCGCCAAAACCAGATTCATCCATCAGACTGCCAGATGGTGAAGCGTGGTTCATCACTCCAGAGAACGCGTTTCCACTGCTCCAGAGTCCAATGGCGGCGAGCAATACACCACTCCAGCCGACGCTTGGCATTGCGCATGGTGATCTTAGGCTTGTGTGCCACTGCTCGGCCATGGAAACCCATTTCATGAAGCTCCCGACGAACAGGTATTGTGCTGATGTTGCTTCCAGAGGCCGTTTGGAACTTGGTAGTGAGTGTTGCAAACAAGGACAGACGATTTTTCAGCACTCTGAGGTCCTGTTCTTTGAGCTTGTGTTGCCTACCACTTTGCGGCTGAGCCGTTGTTGCTCCTAGATGTTTCCACAGAACAGAACTTACAGTTGACCGGGGCAGCTCTAGCAGGGCAGAAATTTGATGAACTGAATTGTTGGAAAGGTGGCATCCTATGACGGTGCCATGTTGAAAGTCACTGAGCTCTTCAGTAAGGCCATTCTACTGCCAATGTTTGTCTATGGAGATTGCATGGCTGTGTTCTCAATTTTATACACCTGTCAGCAACGGGTGTGGCTGAAATAGCCGAATCCATTAATTTGAAGGGATGTCCACATACCTTTGTATATATGGTGTATGTGTTGTAAAATGTCACCTGTGTTTTAGGGCTGGATAACTGGCTGAATCTGACCCGGGTGGACCCAGATGAGGAGGTGCAGGGTGAGATCCACCTGGGTCTGGAGCTTCTCAGAGATGCCAAGAGGATAGGACTGCGCTGCCATTTCATAGAGGCCAGGTAAGACACACACTTTATTGCCTAGTTGATGCTACTGTAAGCCGTTATGGTCTCTTGTTGAAATGTATAACTGCTTCTTCAATCTCAAAAGGTCGTCAAAATGGTCATCCTCTGTTTGACAGATCATCATGCAGTGCTATGGGGTTGAATTCATAAAATCTGCAATGCTACCAAAAATAATTTAATGAAACTGGTTACAATTGACGGAGTCACCCATGATTCATCAAATGATATTTTGAATGAAGGAACAAAGTACTGTAAGCATATGTTTTCGTTTCAGTCGCCGCCTCCTCCTCTAACTGAAGCTAATTGTAGAAATTTTTTTCTATTGATAATGTAAAATTAACAGCCATACAGAAAGACTAATGTGAAGGTGAAATTACAGAGGAGGAACTTCTGGATGCAATTAAAGACTTTAAGTCCGGGAAAACTCCAGGGTTGGATGGCATACCAGTCGAGGTATACCAAACCTTTTTTGATATACTAAGAGGACCGTTATTAGCATGTTTTAACCACTCCTATGTAAATGGTAGATTATCAGACACTCAAGAAGCAGGTCTGATTTCATTATTACTGAAACAGGATACAAGTGGAAAATATAAAGATCCAGTCCATTTAAAAAAATTGGAGGCCCCTTACACTTCAGTGTTGTGATGAAAAAATTCTAGCAAAATGTATAGTGCATAGAATTAAAAAGGTATTGTCGGACATTATTCATTCTAATCAGACATGTTTTTTACATGAAAGATACATTGGAGATAATATAAGGCAAGTACTGGAAACAATAGAACACTATGGAAAATCTGGGAAACCAGGCCTGCTATTCATAGCAGACTTCGAAAAGGCATTGATAAAGTACGACTGGGGTTTATATATACAGTGGGGAGAACAAGTATTTGATACACTGCCGATTTTGCAGGTTTTCCTACTTACAAAGCATGTAGAGGTCTGTAATTTTTATCATAAGTACACTTCAACTGTGAGAGACGGAATCTAAAACAAAAATCCAGAAAATCACATTGTATGATTTTTAAGTAATTGATTTGCATTTTATTGCATGACATAAGTATTTGATACATCAGAAAAGCAGAACTTAATATTTGGTACAGAAACCTTTGTTTGCAATTACAGAGATCATACGTTTCCTGTAGGTCTTGACCAGGTTTGCACACACTGCAGCAGGGATTTTGGCCCACTCCTCCATACAGACCTTCTCCAGATCCTTCAGGTTTCGGGGCTGTCGCTGGGCAATACAGACTTTCAGCTCCCTCCAAAGATTTTCTTTTGGGTTCAGGTCTAGAGACTGGCTAGGCCACTCCAGGACCTTGAGATGCTTCTTACGGAGCCACTCCTTAGTTGCCCTGGCTGTGTGTTTCGGGTCGTTGTCATGCTGGAAGACCCAGCCACGACCCATCTTCAATGCTCTTACTGAGGGAAGGAGGTTGTTGGCCAAGATCTTGCGATACATGGCCCCATCCATCCTCCCCTCAATACGGTGCAGTCGTCATGTCCCCTTTGCAGAAAAGCATCCCCAAAGAATGATGTTTCCACCTCCATGCTTCACGGTTGGGATGGTGTTCTTGGGGTTGTACTCATCCTTCTTCTTCCTCCAAACACGGCGAGTGGAGTTTAGACCAAAAAGCTCTATTTTTGTCTCATCAGACCACATGACCTTCTCCCATTCCTCCTCTGGATCATCCAGATGGTCATTGGCAAACTTCAGACAGGCCTGGACATGCGCTGGCTTGAGCAGGGGGACCTTGCGTGCGCTGCAGGATTTTAATCCATGATGGCGTAGTGTGTTACTAATGGTTTTCTTTGAGACTGTGGTCCCAGCTCTCTTCAGGTCATTGACCAGGTCCTGCCGTGTAGTGCTGGGCAGATCCCTCACCTTCCTCATGATCATTGATGCCCCACGAGGTGAGATCTTGCATGGAGCCCCAGACCGAGGGTGATTGACCGTCATCTTGAACTTCTTCCATTTTCTTAATAATTGCGCCAACAGTTGTTGCCTTCTCACCAAGCTGCTTGCCTATTGTCCTGTAGCCCATCCCAGCCTTGTGCAGGTCTACAATTTTATCCCTGATGTCCTTACACAGCTCTCTGGTCTAGGCCATTGTGGAGAGGTTGGAGTCTGTTTGATTGAGTGTGTGGACAGGTGTCTTTTATACAGGTAACGAGTTCAAACAGGTGCAGTTAATACAGGTAATTTTTACATTTGACATTGTAGTCATTTAGCAGACGCTCTTATCCAGAGCAACAGTTAGTGAGTGCATATTTTTTTATATTTTTTTAAATACTGGAATCGAACCCACAACCCTGGTGTTGCAAATGCCATGCTCTACCAACTGAGCTACATCCCTGATGAGTGGAGAACAGGAGGGCTTCTTAAAGAAAAACGAACAGGTCTGTGAGAGCCGGAATTCTTACTGGTTGGTAGGTGATCAAATACTTATGTCATGCAATAAAATGTAAATTTATTACTTAAAAATCATACAATGTGATTTTCTGGATTTTTGTTATAGATTCCGTCTCTCACAGTTGAAGTGTACCTATGATGAAAATTACAGGCCTCTCTCATCTTTTTAAGTGGGAGAACTTGCACAATTGGTGGCTGACTAAATACTTTTTCCCCCACTGTATATATAAACATGGGGGATTGGAAGTGATGCAGACAATTACATTGATGGAAGTTACAATCTATCTGCAATATTAAGCTGATCTACCCCCTAAAGAAAAAAAAAAAGGAAAAAAAAATGTATTCTGCAATGCTCCTCCTTATGAGAGATACAAACTTGTTAGAACAATATTTCATGTTACCAGGAATATCACACTCCGCTTCAGTGTTTTATAAAACAGTCTCGTATGCACAATATGGAAATTGTGAGAATTTAAGGTTGATTTGGCAGAGGGATCTTAATTGTGACATTGAGGAGGATGTATGGAAAAAATTGTTTCCAATGTAGGTTGGTGTACCAGGGATACAAGGGGTAAATGTACACATTATGAGATTGTTCATAGATACTACTGGATCCCAGTTGGATTACATCAAATGGTTTATTGCTCAATAATTTCTACTGGAAATGCAAGGGTGAAGTAGGTACCTTTTTGCATGCTGTATGGGAAATGTCCCATTGTGCTCCTTTTCTGGAAGTAGGTTCTTAAAAACTTGAAGAATGGGTGGGACAGCCTATCCCAGAGTCCCCACAGCTGTGCTTATTAGGGGATATATCTTATTTACCACCAGACGTTAGCAAAGAAGAATTTGGTCTTGCCTCAGTGGGTTTTCTTACAGCCGCTAGACTCATACTACATAACTGGAAGAGTGCAGATTGTCCGAAATCAACAGATTGGCTCAAACTCTTGATGGAAACTGCATCTCATGAATCAATGATAGCAAAATTACAGGAGAGGAAAGGAGAATTTAGTATGATATGGGAACACTTTTTTATTTATTTTTGTATAAACAGGTCACTAACTGGCTCTCTGTGAAAGAGTCTGTCTCTAGCCGACCTCTGTGGTGAAGTCACTGTCTCTGTTCTGCTCACGCTTCATCACTGTCACTCAGCAGCTTGCCTTCTGCTCATGGATGCAGTTCAGTCTGAGTCATACTCTCACTACACTTACTGTCTCACTATCTCACTACACAGGCCCATCTAACAGGCTTCTATGCTGCTCAAAGTTCTTGCATCTTTAGATTTGGCAGAGTAATGTAAAATCTAGGGTAATATCTGCACATATCATCCCACTCATTGAATCATTCCAGCACCATGTATAGGGACAGGTAAAGGGGCAGGGTGGTTGCTCATAATATAATAATATGCCATTTAGCAGACGCTTTTATCCAAAGCGACTTACAGTCATGCGTGCAGACATTTTTTGCATTAATGTGTTTCTGTTCGTTGACCTCTTAGAGACCTGGCACCAAGAGACATCTCTGGAACCTCTGACCCCTTTGCCAGAATCCTCTTCAATAACCACAGTGCAGAAACTTCGGTGAGGAGGGAGATGGGCCGGATAACAAAACATATACATGTCTGAATTATCACCAATTTTAGTGGAAACAAAGACTGATTTGAGTACGTGAAATAGTAAAGGGTTTTTCTGGTGTGTGTGTGTGTGTGTGTCAGATCATTAAGAAGACTCGTTACCCACACTGGAGTGAGACCCTGGAGCTGGAGCTGGAGAACAGGGAGCTGACTGAGGGAGGGAGTGTCACAGTGGAAGTCTGGGACTGGGACATGGTGGGCAAGAATGACTTCCTGGGAAAGGTGAAGAGGTTATGTTCCTAATGTCCAATCCTTCTATGGGTTACTTATGTTATTCTGTGAGGACACATTATACTTATTTCTACTATGTAGAATCATTCATATTTTTACAAATGCAAATATGTATTGTTGGTGCTAGAGTGCCGTTTCAGTTTAGTGTATGGGATGATGTTTTGGTTATTTGTTTTCCTGCTCAGGTGGAAATCCCTTTTGCTTGCCTGCACAAGACACCTCTGTTGCAGGGTTGGTTTCGTCTGCTACCCCTGGGAAACCATGAGGATGATGCTGGGTAAGGAGAATGTGTGTGTGTTTTTTGTTAGTTTTTTTGCCAACCTTGTGCGGACCAGAAGTCCTCACAAGGATAGTAAAACAAGGAACATTCAGACAAGTGGCGACATTTCACTAGTCCCCACAAGGAAAAAGGCTATTTTAGGTTTAGGGGTTAGATTTAAGGTTAGGGTTAGAATTAGGTTTATGGCTTGGGGTTAAGGTTAGGTTTAGGGTTAGGTTTAGGGCTGGACAATATGGCCTAAAAATCATATCTCGATTTTTCCAAACGTATGGGCAATTTAGGCTGGGTTTCTGTATAACACTTTGTGACATCTGCTGATGTAAAAAGGGCTTTATAAATCAATTTGATTGATTGATTGATAGCTGCCTTTTGGCAAACTCCAAGCGGGCTGTCATGTGCCTTTTACTGAGGAGTGGCTTCTGTCTGGCAACTCTACCATGAAGGCCTGATTGGTGGAGTGCTGCAGAGATGGTTGTCCTTCTGGAAGGTTCTCCCATCTCCACAGAGGAACTCTGGAGTTCTGTCAGAGTGACAATCGGGTTCTTGGTCACCTCCCTGACCAAGGCCATTCTCCCCCGATTAATCAGTTTGGCCAGGTGGCCAGCTCTAGGAAGTGTGTTCTTGGGGACCTGTGTTCTTGGGGACCTTCAATGCTACAGAAATTGTCCTCGACACAATCCTGTCTTGGAGCTCTACAGACAACTTTGCACACTCTTGCCATTCTCTCAACCAGCTTCACCTGGAATGCTTTTCCAACAGTCTTGAAGGAGTTCCCACATATGCTGAGCACTTGTTGGCTGCTTTTCCTTCACTCTGCGGTCCGACTCATCCCAAAACATCTACATTTGGCTGAGGTCGGGGGATTGTGGAGGCCAGGTCATCTGATGCAGCACTCCATCACTCTCCTTCTTGGTAAAAGGTGGATTGTGGAGGCCAGGTCACAGCCTGGAGGTGTGTTGGGTCATTGTCCTGTTGAAAAACAGATGATAGACCCACTAAGCCCAAACCAGATGGGATGGCGTATTGCTGCAGAATGCTGTGGTAGCCATGCTGGTTAAGTGTGCCTTGAATTCTAAATAAATCACAGACTGTGTCACCAGCAAAGCACCCCCACACCATAACACCTCTTCCTCCATGCTTTACGGTGGGAAATACACATGCGGAGATGATCAGTTCACCCACACCACGTCTCACAAAGACACGGCGGTTGGAACCAAAAATCTCAAATTTGGACTCCAGATCAAAGGACACATTTCCACCGGTCTAATGTCCATTGCTCGTGTTTCTTGGCCCAAGCAAGTCTCTTCTTACTATTGGTGTCCTTTAGTAGTGGTTTCTTTGCAGCAATTCGACCATGAAGGCCTGATTCACACAGTCTCCTCTGAAGTGTTGATGTTGAGATGTGTCTGTTACTTGAACTCTGTGAAGCATTTATTTGGGCTGCAATTTCTCTGGGTCTTCCTTTCCTGTGGCGGTCCTCATGAGAGCCAGTTTCATCATAGTGCTTGATGGTTTTTGCGACTGCACTTGAAGAAACTTTCAAAGTTCTTGACATTTTCCGTATTGACTGACCTTCATGTGTCTTAAAGTAATGATGGAATTTCGTTTCTCTTTGCTTTTTTGAGCTGTTCTTGCCATAATATGGACGTGGTCTTTTACCAAATAGGGCTATCTTCTGTATACCCCCCCTACCTTGTCACAACACAACTGATTGGCTCAAACGCATTAAGAAGGAAATAAATTCCACAAATGAACTTTTAAGAAGGCACACCTGTTAATTGAAATGCATTCCAGGTGACTACCTCATGAAGATGGTTGAGAGAATGCCAAGAGTGTGCAAAGCTGTCATCAAGGCAAAGGGTGGCTATTTGAAGAATCTCAAATATTAAATATATTTTGATTTGTTTAACACTTTTTTGGTTACTACATGATTCCATATGTGTTATTTCATAGTTTTGATGTCTTCACTATTATTCTACAATGTAGAAAATTGTTTTAAAAATTAAGAAAAACCCTTGAATCAGTAGGTGTTCTAAAACTTTTGACCGGTAGTGTATATTTTTGTATATACATTTGCAAAGATTTCTAAAAACCTATTTTCGCTTTGTCATTATGGGGTACAATTGATGAGGATTTCTTTGGGGGTTTAATCCATTTTAGAATAAGGCTGTAATGTAACAAAATGTGGAAAAAGTCAAGTGGTCTGAATATTTTCCGAATACACTGTGTATATGTGTATATATATATACATACAAAAGTTTGGGGTCACTTTGACATTTCCTTGTTTCCATGAAAACATACATGAAATAAGTTTGAATATGAAATATAGCTAAATGAATAGGAAATGTAGTCATTGACAAGGTTAGAAATAATGATTTTTAATTGAAATAATAATTGTGTCTGTGGTGAATGATGGACGGCGTCAGGCGCAGGAGTAAAATAACTGGATGCAGATTTATTCCTTCCAGACATACAATGCGCCTACAACGGCAATCGAAACAGGTACAGGGGAAACAATCCTCCCTGACCAAACACAGTCTCAGAAAATACAATAAATGTAATGACACAGGGGAAAATCAACCCTGGCAAAATAAATGAGAGAGTATCTCAACCGAGTTACTCTCCTCCCACATAGAACAATCACTCACAAAGACAAGGGGGCAGAGGGAACACTTATACACAGACTAATTAGAGGATGAGCACCAGGTGTGTGTGATTGACAAGACAAGACAAGTGGAGTGATGAGAATGGGAGCGGCAGTAGCTAATAAGAACGCCGAAACCTGCCCGAACAAGGAGGGGAGGCAGCCTCGGCGGAAGTCGTGACAGTACCCCCCCCCTTGACGCGCTGGACACTGAGGTGGAGATGGATCTGTGCGTAATGCCGGCTCTATATCCGCGTCCATCGCCAACACTACCGGCGCCACGATGCAGGAGGCCGGAATTATGGGGGTGTTGTCTCTGGGCCTCTCCTCTGTGTCATACAGTCGGGACAGTGCGTCTGCCTTCACGTTCTTCGTACCCGGAATGTACGATAGTGTGAAATCAAACCGGGTGAAGAAGAGGGCCCACCTGGCCTGGCGAGGATTCAGCCTCCTCGCTGCCCGGATGTACTCCAGGTTACGGTGGTCTGTCCAGACGAGGACAGGGTGTTTCGCCCCTTCGAGCCAATGCCTCCACACGGTCAAAGCTCGGACAACAGCCAGCAGCTCCCAATCACCAAAGCCGTAGTTCTGCTCCGCCGAGCTAAGCTTCTTAGAAAAGAAGGCACAGGGGCGGAGCTTGGGTGAAGTGCCTGAGCGTTGAGACAGGACAGCGCCTATCCCTACCTTGGACGCATCCACCTCCACTACGAATGGTTGTGATGGATCGGGGGTGGGCCAGTACCGGGGCTGAGGTGAACAGACCCCGCAGTCTACTGAAGGAAAGAAGAAACTTGAGGAAGCAGGTGAAGTGGAGGTACGGATATACCCCTGGCCCAGGGACTTGGTGACTTATGTCTCCATAGCCTCCATTTCAGCCTGCGACGGGATACATATGACTCCTGGGAGGTACAGCGTCTACCTGAAGGTTTATCGCGCAGTCCCCCTCCCGATGAGGTAGTAATTTAGTCGCCTGCGTCTTGGAAAATGCGAGCACCAGATCATGGTATTCGGGGGGAATGCGCACGGTGGGGGTACTGTCTGGACTTTCCACCGTGGTTGCACCAACGGAAACACCTAGACATCTACCCGGACACTCTCGCGACCACCCCGTAAGAACCGTCTGCGGCCATGAGAAATTGGGGTTGTAAAGGGCTAACCACGGGATACCTAATACTACAGGGTAAGCAGGAGATTCATTAATCAAAAAGGTGATCTGCTCAAAATGAGTCTCCTGGGTGATCATGGTGACTGGTACAGTAACCACCTTAACTAACCCGGACCCTAATGGTCGACTATCAAGGGCTCTGATGGCGAGTGGAATGGATAGGGGAACCAATTAAATGCCTTGACGGCGTGCAAATGCCCTGTCCATAAAGATCCCAGCTGCGCCTGAATCGACTAGCGCCTTACACTGGGGAACTACCATTCGATCGGGAAAGGAGATAGATAGGGTACAGTGCGCCGCAAAGGGATCTGAACGAGTGTGGGTGTTCGATACCAGACCCAAAAGAACGTTGACTGCGACGTGAGGTGTATTGTCCCTTCGTGCCACCAGAGTGGCACTGTCGCTGTCCTCCTCCGCTCTCTCGACTGGCGGCTCCACCCAGCTCCCTCTTCTCGGGATCCGTGTCGTCCGGGGTGGGAACGGGCAGACCCCTACCAGGACGACCTCTGGCTGCCAGCAGATTATCCAGCCGGATGACCATGTCCACCAGTTGGGAGAACGATAGGATGGCATCCCGGCAGGCTAGTTCCCGTCGGACGTCCTCCCGTAGGTGGCACCGGAAATGGTCGATCAGGGCCCGCTTGTTCCACCCGAACCCCGCTGCCAGCGTCCGGAACTCCAGCGGAGTTGCCTCCAGCTCTTCACTGTTGACGTTGAGACTGGTGTTTTGCGGGTACTATTTAATGAAGCTGCCAGTTGAGGACCTGTGAGGCATCTGTTTCTCAAACTAGACACTCTAATGTATTTGTCCTCTTGCTCAATTGTGCACCGGGGCCTCCCACTCCTCTTTCTATTCTGGTTAGAGCCAGTTTGCGCTGTTCTGTGAAGGGAGTAGTACACAGCGTTGTACGAGATCTTCAGTTTCTTGGCAATTTCTCGCATGGAATAGCCTTCATGTCTCAGAACAAGAATAGTCTGACGAGTTTCAGTAGAAAGTTATTTGTTTCTGGCCATTTTGAGCCTGTAATCGAACCCACAATTGCTGATGCTCCAGAGACTCAACTACTCTCAAGAATGCCAGTTTTATTGCTTCTTTAATCAGCACAACAGTTTCAATAATTGCAAAAGGGTTTTCTAATGATCAATTATCCTTTTAAAATGATAAACTTGGATTAGCAAACACAACGTGCCATTGGAACACAGGACTGATGGTTGCTGATAATGGGCATCTGTATGCCTATGTAGATATTCCATTAAAAATCAGCCGTTTCCAGCAACAATAGCCATTTACAACATTAACAATGTCTACACTGTATTTCTGATCAATTTGATGTTATTTTAATGGACAAAAAATAGCTTTTCTTTCGAAAACAAGGACATTTCTAAGTGACCCCAAACTTTTGAACAGTAGTGTATGTGTGTATGTATGTATGTACACACATTACCAGTCAAAAGTTTTAGAACACCTACTCTTTCAAGGGTTTTTCTTCATTTTTACTATTTTCTACATTGTAGAATAATAGTGAAGACATCAAAACGATTAAATAACACATATGGAATCATGTAGTAACCCAAAAAGTGTTATGTTATATTTGAGATTCTTCAAATAGCCACCCTTTGCCTTGATGACAGCTTTGCACACTCTTGGCATTCTCTCAACCAACTTCATGAGGTATTCACCTGGAATGCATTTCAATGAACAGGTGTGCCTTCTTAAAAGTTAATTTGTGGAATTTCTTTCCTTCTTAATGCGTTTGAGCCAATCAGTTGTGTTGTGACAAGGTAGGGGGGGTATACAGAAGATAGCCCTATTTGGTAAAAGACCAAGTCCATTTAATGGCAAGAACAGCTCAAATAAGCAAAAGAAACGACAGTCCATCATTACTTGAAGACATATGAAGGTTAGTCAATACGGATAATTTCATGAACTTTGAAAGTTTCTTCAAGTGCAGTCGCAAAAACCATCAAGCGCTATGATGAAACTGGCTCTCATGAGGACCGCCACAGGAATGGAAGACCCACAGTTACCTCTGCTGCAGAGGATAAGTTAATTAGAGTTACCAGCCTCAGTAATTGCAGCCCAAATAAATGCTTCAGAGTTCAAGTAACAGACACATCTCAACATCAACTGTTCAGAGGGGACTGTGTGAATCAGGCCTTCATGGTCGAATTGCTGCAAAGAAACCACTACTAAAGGACACCAATAAGAAGAGAGACCTGCTTGAGTCAAGAAACAATGGACATTATTCTGGTGGAAATGTGTCCTTTGGTCTGGAGTCCAAATTGGACATTTTTGGTTCCATCCGCTGTGTCTTTGTGAGACACGGTGTGGGTGAACAGATCATCTCCGCATGTGTACTTCCCACCGTAAAGCATGGAGGAGGAGGTGTTATGGTGTGTTTTTGTTTTGCTGGTGACACTGTCTGTGATTTATTTAGAATTCAAGGCACACTTAACCAGCATGGCTACCACAGCATTCTGCAGCGTTACGCCATCCCATCTGGTTTGGGCTTAGTGGGACTATCATTTGTTTTTCAACAGGACAATGACCAACACACCTCCAGGCTGTGTAAGGGCTATTTGACCAAGAAGGAGAGTGATGGAGTGCTGCATCAGATGACCTGGCCTCCACAATCCCCCAACCTCAACCCAATTGAGATGGTTTGGGATGAGTCGGACCGCAGAGTGAAAGAAAAGCAGCCAACAAGTGCTCAGCATACAGTTGAAGTCGGAAGTTTACATACACTTAAGTTGGAGTCATTAAAAGTCGTATTTCAAACACTTAACAAACTGTAGTTTTGGCAAGTCAGTTAGGACATCTATTTTGTGCATGACACAAGTAATTTTTCCAACAATTGTTTACAGACAGATTATTTCACTTATAATTCACTGTATCACAATTCCAGTTGGTCAGAAGTTTACATACACTAAGTTGACTGTGCCTTTACACAGCATGGAAAATTCCAGAAAATTATGTCATGGCTTTAGAAGCTTCTGATAGGCTAATTGACATAATTTGAGTCAATTGGAGGTGTACCTGTGGATGTATTTCAAGGCCTACCTTCAAACTCAGTGCCTCTTTGCTTGACATCATGGGAAAATCAAAAGAAATCAGCCAAGATCTCAGAAAAATAATTGTAGACCTCCACAAGTCTGGTTCATTCTTGGGAGCAATTTCCAAATGCCTGAAGGTACCACGTTCATCTGATGAAACAAAAATAGAACTGTTTGACCATAATGACCATCGTTATGTTTGGAGGATAAAGCGGGTGGCTTGCAAGCTGAAGAACACCATCCCAACCTTGAAGCACGGGGGTGGCAGCATCATGCTGTGGGGGTGCTTTGCTGCAGGAGGGACTGGTGCACTTCACAAAATAGATGGCATCATGAGGAAGGAAAATCATGTGGATATATTGAAGCAACATCTCAAGACATCAGTCAGGAAGTTAAAGCTTGGTCGCAAATTGGTCTTCCAAATGGACAATGACCCCAAGCTGTGGCAAAATGGCTTAAGGACAACCAAGTCAAGGTATTGGAGTGGCCATCACAAAGCCCTGACCTCAATCCTATAGAAAATGTGTGGGCAGAACTGAAAAAGCGTGTGTGAGCAATAAGGCCTACAAACCTGACTCTGTTACACCAGCTCTGTCAGGAGGAATGGGCCATAATTCACCCAACTTGTTGTGGGAATCCTGTGGAAGGCTACCCAAAACGTTTGACCCAAGTTAAACAATTTAAAGGCAATGCTACCAAATACTAATTGAGTGTATGTAAACTTCTGACCCACTGGGAATGAGATGAAAGAAATAAAAGCTGAAATAAATGATTCTCTCTACTATTATTCTGACATTTCACATTCTTAAAATAAAGTGGTGATCCTAACTGACCTAAAACAGGGAATTTTTACTAGGATTAAATGTCAGGAATTAAACTGAGTTTAATTGTATTTGGTTAAGGTGTATGTAAACTTCCGACTTCAACACTGTGGGAACCAGGTGAAGCTGGTTGAGAGAATGCCAAGAGTGTGCAAAGCTGTCATCATGGCAAATTGTGGCTATTTGAAGAATCTCAAATCTCAAATATATTTTGATTTGTTTAAAACTTTTTTGGTTACTACATGATTCCATATGTGTTATGTCATAGTTTTGATGTCTTCACTATTATTCTACAATGTAAAAAATAGTAAAAATAAAGAAAAACCCTTGAATGAGTAGGTGTGTTCAAACTTTTGACTGGTACCGTATATTATTTTTCTTTTTTTTTTACTGTTTTCTCGAAATAAGCTTTGTTGCACAATTAAATGTCAATATACTGCATTTCAAACATCCGGGAATAATCGAATGAATGCTGAGTTTGAAAAATTATACCTAGGCTAAATACACTGCTCAAAAAAATAAAGGGAACACTAAAATAACACATCCTAGATCTGAATGAATGAAATAATCTTATTAAATACTTTTTTCTTTACATAGTTGAATGTGCTGACAACAAAATCACACAAAAATTATCAATGGAAATCAAATTTATCAACCCATGGAGGTCTGGATTTGGAGTCACCCTCAAAATTAAAGTGGAAAACCACACTACAGGCTGATCCAACTTTGATGTAATGTCCTTAAAACAAGTCAAAATGAGGCTCAGTAGTGTGTGTGGCCTCCACGTGCCTGTATGACCTCCCTACAACGCCTGGGCATGCTCCTGATGAGGTGGCGGATGGTCTCCTGAGGGATCTCCTCCCAGACCTGGACTAAAGCATCCGCCAACTCCTGGACAGTCTGTGGTGCAACGTGGCGTTGGTGGATGGAGCGAGACATGATGTCCCAGATGTGCTCAATTGGATTCAGGTCTGGGGAACGGGCGGGCCAGTCCATAGCATCAATGCCTTCCTCTTGCAGGAACTGCTGACACACTCCAGCCACATGAGGTCTAGCATTGTCTTGCATTAGGAGGAACCCAGGGCCAACCGCACCAGCATATGGTCTCACAAGGGGTCTGAGGATCTCATCTCGGTACCTAATGGCAGTCAGGCTACCTCTGGCGAGCACATGGAGGGCTGTGCGGCCCCCCAAAGAAATGCCACCCCACACCATGACTGACCCACCGCCAAACCGGTCATGCTGGAGGATGTTGCAGGCAGCAGAACGTTCTCCACGGCGTCACCAGATTCTGTCACGTCTGTCACGTGCTCAGTGTGAACCTGCTTTCATCTGTGAAGAGCACAGGGCGCCAGTGGCGAATTTGCCAATCTTGGTGTTCTCTGGCAAATGCCAAACGTCCTGCACGGTGTTGGGCTGTAAGCTCAACCCCCACCTGTGGACGTCGGGCCCTCATACCACCCTCATGGAGTCTGTTTCTGACCGTTTGAGCAGACACATGCACATTTGTGGCCTGCTGGAGGTCATTTTGCAGGGCTCTGGCAGTGCTCCTCCTGCTCCTCCTTGCACAAAGGTGGAGGTAGCAGTCCTGCTGCTGGGTTGTTGCCCTCTTACTGCCTCCTCCACGTCTCCTGATGTACTGGCCTGTTTCCTGGTAGCGCCTCCATGCTCTCGACACTACGCTGACAGACACAGCAAACCTTCTTGCCACAGCTCGCATTGATGTGCCATCCTGGATGAGCTGCACTCCCTGAGCCACTTGTGTGGGTTGTAGACTCCGTCTCATGCTACCACTAGAGTGAAAGCACCGCCAGCATTCAAAAGTGACCAAAACATCAGCCAGGAAGCATAGGAACTGAGAAGTGGTCTGTGGTCACCACCTGCAAAACCAGTCCTTTATTGGGGGTGTCTTGCTAATTGCCTATAATTTCCACCTGTTGTCTATTCCATTTGAACAACAGCATGTGAAATTTATTGTCAATCAGTGTTGCTTCCTAAGTGGACAGTTTGATTTCACAGAAGTGTGATTGACTTGGAGTTACATTGTGTTGTTTAAGTGTTCCCTTAATTTTTTTGAGCAGTGTATAAGCTTTCAACCATAAAACCCACTAATCATGTAATTACTTTATCAAAATAGTTTAACCTGCTTTTTTGCAATAATCGCTGATAGCTCAGGTGGTAGAGCACGGTGCTTGTAACGCCAAGGTAGTGGGTTCGATCCCCGGGACCACCCATACTCAAAAAATTTATGCACGCATGACTGTAAGTCGCTTTGGATAAAAGCGTCTGCTAAATGGCATATTATATGGCTTTCAAGTCTGTGTATGAAAATGCACTTTTTGTAACAAATTTAACCAGAATCATGCATAATGCACATTCACTAATAATGACTAATTTCTTGTAGCAGGCCTTATTGAAAATATACACAGGTCTCATAAACAATCTATCATTACAAGCCTACCTGCTAGTGAGTAACCAGCTAATCTTAATGTTTAAGTCTAGCCAACTTGCATCCATTTTCTTGCTAACATTGTAGAACAGTTGAACTGTTATGAATACACCCTCCTGTCCATCTCCAGCTGTTTGAACAACATAGCCTGTTCACTATGTTTAGAAAAAAACTTTTGTTAGTTGAAATCAAGTGGCCTACCTGGATAATATGCTTATTTCTCAGAATGAGAATGAGTTGCCATGCAATTCTTATATAAATGCGTATTTTTATGCTCATTGCACATTTATAAAACACAGACTAGACAGCTAACACATAACAGTCTGTGGCAAAAATTCTGGCAATGCTGCTCGCGATAGAAACTGAACATACATTTTCACAATCACGTTAATCTTAGTAGGGTCTGCTCTGTTCAGAATTTTGGGAGTTGAGAAATAAAAAGGGTATCATTACAAAGGTTAAGTTCTCCTCTATTACAATGTGTTTCGGTGTCCATATGACCGATTTTATGTTGGACCAAACCTCAAATTCAAATAGCGAGTTGAAACTGCTTGTTGTCAGAGAGGAAGAAGATGATGTATTGTCTTTGTTGTTGTGAGTGTCAAGGGGAGGGACTTGGTGTTTGTGTACAAGTGGGACGGTGCACAGTGCACACAGCACAGAAGGAGCGAAGGAGAGGAGACGAAAAAGACACAAACCCAAAATAGATTATTGCGATACAGGCATTTGGAACATCTCGCTAAAACATACATTAAAATCAAATGATAATGATTTGATATATTGCCAAGCCCTAGTTAGGTTTAGGGTAGCTCTCGAAAACTCTAGGCGGGATTCTGCCTTTCCCTACTGTTCTCAGCCATTCGCTTCGCCCACGACTGTGTCATGTGAACTACAATCCCGACGCGGCATTTTAACATTTAGAAACGTCAATAATCATCGCTTGTGATACGGCTTTCGAAACATATTGCCCTTATCTTTCATCAGCGAGAAGGAATCCTTCAAATAAAAAAAATATACTTACCATAGTAGCTTTGCACAGATCCATACAGCTATTGGTGCCTCCATCCAACGAAACTACACTTCCGCTACACTTCCCGAGTTACGCTTACACACAGGTGTTCGGAGCATGCTAGATAACTAATTAGCACAGGGAGTTGCCTCGTCTTCTGTCTGTTTTCTGTAAACAAGCGCTGTAACCTGGTGATATGGCCGTGTGGGAACACTAACCATAACCCTATCAAGGTGTGTATCAATTAACCTTTTTGTTTTTTGAAAATAGTTTCTTGCTGATATGAAAGATAAGGTCCTTATGCTTCCAATACCGTACCGCAAGCGACACGTGTTAATGTTCAGATTGAGCGTTGGGGATCTTAACAAAACTCCCCCCTACAGAAGAAGCCTTCGTCCAATTACGCTTTTGTGTAATGTAATGGAACTGAGAGTCATGATCATGGGCTAGGTTTAGGATTAGGGTTAGGGAAAATAGGATTTTGGTCCCCACAAGGATAGTAAAACAAACGTGTGTGTGTGTCCCCATCTCTTTAATGCCAGAGGTCACAATTGATGTCAGAGTTGCTTGTCAGGTGTCTTGTCTGAGATGGGGTTTTATTTATATTTTGATATTTTCCTTTTCAAAACACAGAGGGACAGTCATCCCTTTTTTAGTGATTAAAATGAACTGAACAAACAGAAAAGACACAGCAAACACAGTCAACAGCATAAAATGGCATACAAGAAGCTCCAGCCCATGATAAAAAAAAATAAAAAGCTGATTAAACAGCATGATCATTATACAGGTGCACCTTGTGCAAGGATGATAAAAAGCCACTCTAAATGTGCAGTTTTGTCACACAACACAATACCGCAGATGTCTCAAGTTATGAGGGAGCGTGCAATTGTGGCATGCTGACTACAGGAATGTCCAACAGAGCTGTTGCCAGAGAATTGAATGTTCATTCTACCATAAGGCGCCTCCAACGTTGTTTTAGAAAATTTGGCAGTACGTCCAACCGGCCTCAACCGCAGACCACGTGTAACCACGCCAGCCCAGGAGTATTTCTGTCTGTAATAAAGCCATTTTGTGGGGAAAAACTAATTCTGATTGGCTGGGCCTGGCTCCCCAGTGGGTGCCCCTGCCCAGTCATGTGAAATCCATAGATTAGGGCCTAATAAATGTATTTCAATTGACTGATTTCCTTCTATGAACTGTAACTCAGTAAAATCTTTGACATTGTTGCATGTTGCATTTATATTTTTGTTCAGTATATTTAGCTAAAATGATGAATTACTGAAATAATATGGACAACTGAAAAACGGATCCCCAGGTATTTTCTTAGGTGTTTATTACCCTGTCAGGTGAATGTCAGCCTAATAAGTATAAGGCAAAGGTCTGGAAGACAGCTGACAGATCACTGCTAAAGGATCTTATTCCCTCACTGAGTTTCATCAAGGGACAAGGGTATACAGCTAGGGCTCTGCAGGCATCTGTTCTCTGTGATAACATTAGAACAAGGGGAACTATGATAGCAAGGCACACACACACACACACACACACACACACACAGAGAGTCATTAGGGAATGAGTCACAGCTTTAGGCGGGTGTTTGTTCCGGAAGGAATGACAAGGTACTATCAGAAGGGAGGTCTGTCACTCCCAAGATGGCAGGGTACAGGAAACTGGAAAGGCCATTACAGGGTGGTTGTCACACATCATACCCCGCATGGCAATCCACCAAACCTATCCCCGGTGAGGGAACATTCCCTTGGTAATGCTCAGCACTGCTTGTGCTATAACATGCTTGTGCTAAACAAACTTTGTGTGAGTATTGTTTGAGTGTTGTGACTGTAGTGTCTCTGAGGCCTCCCTCCCTCCCTCCCTACCTCTCTCTCTCTCTGTCCACAGAGGTAAGCTGGGTGCACTGCGTCTAAAGGTGCGTTTGGTGGAGGACCTTATCCTGCCCTCCATGTACTACCAGCCTCTCATTGACCTGCTGGTGGAGTCTGTCATCTCTCCTGCTGAGGTCAGCATCACACTGCTGTCACAAACACAACCCATTGTTATTAACTCATTCTACAGGATATTGTTATGATTTATTCAACCACTAATGAATTCCATTTTCATGCCATATGAAGATGCCATGATACGTGATTCCTTTCTATGAAAATGTCCTTCTTTAGATTTCTTAGAATATGCCACATCCTTCCACCACAGGGTTATATAGAGAGCATAATGTGCTCCATGGCTGACAGACACAAAGTCAGCTTCCTCTCATATATGAACACCTGGCTAATAGACTCTGACTATCTCCACCCTCTGACCCATCCCAGGTGGAGGACAGCAGCCCTCTGACAATGCTGGAGGAGGTGACCACGGTTGAGAGCCGGCAGGACGTGGCCATGACCCTGGTCAAGATCTACCTAGGCCAGGGCCTGGTGGTGCCCTTTCTGGACTACCTCAGCACCCGTGAGGTCAACCACACCTGTAAGAGACACTGGCTGGCTTGGGAATTTAACATAGGATAGGAAAGTCATATTTTTTAATTATTTTTTTATATGCTCTTGTAAAGAATCGTGGTTATATGACCACTGAGTCTCTTGGATGTAGTGAAACAAATCCCTGTGCAGCTGTGAACAAGCAGACAGTGTGTAGGTTAAGGTAGTGTACAGTTTGGGAAGGAGCTTTGAGTGTGTGTGTGCTAGGCAGATTGAATAAGAGCCCAGCTGCTCACCTGCTCTTGTTCCTGCGTATCCCACAGAGGCTCTAAGCGTTGTTGGTATTTAACTTTGATTTGACGCTCTTTCTCTAATCGCAGCCGCAGCCACAGTTGGTCTGTGTGGGTGGGCGGTGCACACCAGCCAGCACTATATTTATCAGACCTCTGACAATTATCCACCCTTACAGTCGTTTCACAAGTTCTGCGTGTTCATTAATTATGTTTCTGTCTCCACCCGGGTCCCCAGGCTTAGTCATAAGGAGTTTTGTTGTGCTCTGTGTGTTTTCTTCTCTTTCTGTTAGTGTAGCTTACGATAACAAGCAAAGTGCCCAGGTTTCCATAGCAACTCCACACGATCTGAAAGGGAGATCAAAATAGATGTTGGGGAGCAGCAAGACATTAAAGCAAGGACAAATTAGAAAAAAACAACCTTAGAAGTTGTGTGGTGGACCCAAACTTCTAAATATCCTTTATGTCATGAAAGTGCAGGCAGCTCCTCCCTATCTCCTCTCACAAATGACCTTTAGGTATACAACTAAAACACTTTGCCCGGCAACAGGTCATATCACCATGACTATATCAATGTTCCTCCCTCCAAGATAAAGGTAACTGTGTAGCAAAGAGGGCCAATGAATACTGAAATTAGAGTAGCGCTAGTATTTGGGTAACCCTAGTAGACCAAGATCAATATCTGGTTCATGACTCCTCTTAGCCCCTTACACAGTGGTTTAGAAATATGATGTCCCTGAAATGTATAGCCTGTCCTATGTTATAAAGATATGTTACATTTTTATGATTTACATTCCCCTTCTCTTTCATGTATCCTTCTAACAGCGGATCCAAACACCCTGTTCCGGTCCAACTCTCTAGCTTCTAAAGCCATGGAGCAGTTCATGAAGGTGAGTGGAACTCCAGTAAATCCAACATGTTAGCTGGATTCTCTCTTGACAGTCTCACTATGCTCACACCTGTCCCACAGTATAGCACTATAGCATAGTCCTAAATACATGCCAATGACTTAAATCTAAGAACCACTATTGTTCTGAATAACTGGTATTAGCTGGATAAATATAAAATAGCTTTGAATGGATGTTTTGTAAATGTGTGGTATTGTGCACTGGCAGGCTGTGGGGATGCTGTACCTTCATGAGGTCCTGAAGCCCATCATTAACCGCATCTTTGAGGAGAAGAAGTACATTGAGCTGGACCCGTGTAAAATTGACCTGAACAGAACCAGGTAAACAGGAAATACTGGTGTAGAAATAAAGGTGTAAAAAATTGTTTATGAGATGTAATAGTTTCCTGGATAACAGCACATGTGAAGCACAATCTTCAGTTTGACTAGAGACGATAACATCAAGACATGAAAAAGGAATGTAAAAATGGGGGAAGGTTGTTGCCTGGCAACCAGAGAGAACCCCCTAAGATAGAACGCCACGACCCTGCCCGCATGTGGGGAAAAAAACCTGTGGTTACCTAGGTTACCCCATTGGCTCACAGAAAAAACGTGATCTTTTTCAAACGCAATTTTCTTGTCTGCTTGTTTCAGTCAATTACAAAACTACGTTTAAGAAAAGTACAACATGTCTAAAGATTACTTTTCAACATTGCCTGCTCCCTAGTGTTCTCACTACTTAGAAAATGTAATATTGTAGGGATTCCCTCATGCCCCTTTTCATGACGATGCTAGCAGCCACTTGAGTGAGTGCTAGCTAGCTACCGACTGGAACATTAAGCTAGCCAAGACCAACAACACAAACAAACGGACTATACAGCTACAAGTAGTAAGTGGAGTTACAAATGGACTGTACTAAACAAGTTAAATGTCTTACCTGTGATGAAATGTTTTACGTTTAGCCTACTTGGACACCGCATCCGAACATTTCCCACTATCCAACAGTGAATAGCCTGAAGCCAGAGGGCTCTTCTCGCAGGCTCTATTTCCCTTGGTGGAAGCATTACAAATCGTAGGTTGGGATTTTTGACCTGGCTGCATGTACATTGAACAACACAGCAGCTTTTCAGCATGTTTTGTTATTTTTGTATAACAAAAATGTACAACGAAGTTGCCTCTTTTACAATGGGGGTCAATAGGAAAGAATGTTGGTTTTCCCCAATTTGTGGGCGTGGTCGAGGGGAATTCCTTATTATTATGTGAATACCGACTGGGACTATGCCTATCTCTAATACCCACCCATCTCTAGTATCTATCATCCCTACAGCCCAGACCAGACCTGATATTTACACAGACTGATCCTAAATATCCTCAGACTTAACCTGCTATATACTGTACCACTATGCTATCCGTCCACATTTGTGCTCATGTCTCCACAGACATCATAACACTGAGGCATCTATTGACACATGGAATGTCTTGATGTTGATGTATTGATTTGCCCTGTGCACAGACTTCATAATTGGTGACAATGCTGTTTGTACAAAGCAAAGGTCACAGTATGGGTCCCACAGACCCTTGCGTTTCAGAGCGTCATTGATTTGGCAGTATACATTTAATTTCAATGTAACACTGACCCCTCTCTTTCTCTCTGGAGGCGTATCTCATTTAAAGGTGCGGTGTCTGAGGCTGAGTTGAGGGAGAGCAGTGTGGAGATGCTGCAGGGCTATCTGTCCAGCATCGTGGAGTCCATCGTTGGGTCAGTTGCCCAGTGCCCTCCCGTCATGAGGGTGGCCTTCAAACAGCTGCACAAGAGGGTGGAGGAGCAGTTCCCTGAGCCAGAGAATGAGGTCAGTCTCACCAAGAGGTCAATGGTCAAATGCACATACAAAGGTCACCTAGATGAAGGTGTGCTTTCAATGCTGGATAGAGAATAACCATGGGGATGGTGTCAGTGGTTTTATTTATTCATATCTCTTGCACTCCTTCCCTCCTGACCTTCCCTCCTGACCTTCTCCCTGCAGGATGTGAAGTATCTGGCCATCAGTGGATTCTTCTTTCTGCGATTCTTTGCCCCTGCTATCCTCACACCTAAGCTTTTCCACCTGAGGGACCAGCATGCAGATACACGCACCAGCAGGACACTGTTACTACTGGCCAAGGTACTGTGCCCTTGCACACACACACACACACACACACACACACACACACACACACACACACACAAACACACATTCACAAACCGTGCCACACAGTAAAACCAGCCTGATCACTAGAAATAGACTTTGATTTCAGATATTTGAAAAGTCCTGAGAATGTTGATATACAAAACAAAAGAAAAACGATTGCCCAGCGCTGGGCGCGAACTTGTGATGCTCAGACCACTGCGCCACCGCAGTTCACAATGCTCTAGCAAGCCGTGAGAATACTTGATGATACTTGATGGTAATAGCGAGTCGTTTTTAATTATTTTTCTTTTAAACCTTCCCCAAACCATTCCCCTAACCTTAACCACTCAGCATTCATGCCTAAACTGTTAACCATTGAGTTGATTCTGTTTCAACCCTGTAACCACGCTGAATTAACCCTGTAACCATGCGGAATTAATGCGTAAAAAATAGAAATTCATCCATAATACGTCGAATTTCGGAGGGAAACTATGAGATCTTGTTGGTAAAAGAGTTGTAGAGGATAGAGTTGCTGTCCGTGGTGCTGAAGTCCTGTTGCTATGGGTCCTCTACAGAAAATGGTCTATTTTTACCTCTGGCTGTGGTTCAAAGCAGAGCTTCAGAGAGGGGTGGAGAGGGGCTTCCTCTGCGCTCTAGGCCAGGTGTGTGTGTGTGTGTGTGTGTGTGAGAGAGAGAGAGAGAGAGCGACAGAGAGAGAGAGAGAGAGAGAGAGTAGTAGTACTCTGTTACTGAAAGCACAAGCAGAACCTGATCATACTGTGCTGTTCATTTAATACCAGAATTGATCATGATACTCCCTGTCCATTTGATTGATGGTTATGGTTACATGAGAGAGTGGTGGGTGAACATGGATGTTTTTCTGTGTGCTCCAGGCAGTGCAGAGTGTGGGGAATCTGGGCTTGCAGCTGGGCCACGGTAAGGAGCTGTGGATGGAGCCCCTGCATCCCATCATCCTTTGCAGCGTGGCCTCTGTTAAAGACTTCCTGGACAAGCTCATCGACATAGACCAAGATAGCGGTAAGCGGCACCAGCAGGACACTGTTTATTCAATAATGCATAGGGCCAGGAGTTTTTCATCACCACATCACCTGACTAGGGGAAACTCTGGGCCCTAGTAGTAATGCATCAGTAGCCTGATGAAGAGCAAGCAGGTTACTGTAGAGATCAGAGATAAGGTAGAGCCACTGGAGAGGAACATCAGAACTTGGCTGGGCTCCTGTCCTGGCAGGCTAACCCACCAGGTGCCAGTGTGGCAAGGCCAGTTATTACTGGTATCAATAGTAAGAATAGACCCACTGGTGAAATATTAATGGGCAGCTGGGAGCTGATACTGGGGTATCAAGGGAGCGGGGTGGGCTGGGCGTTGGACTGTGGAGCCCTCGCCACCCCTACACACCACACTGATTAGATAGCACGCCCATGCCCCTTTCTCGTGGTCATGTGTCAGCGACTCTGTTGTTGTGATCCGTCTTATCCCTCTGAAATATCACGTTCCAATCTCCATGTGTCATCTCAGCCACTGGGCTCTCCAACAAAAGCCACTTTGATATTTAATGCACTTGAGGTGAATTTATTATGCAGGAGTGGATTTGTATTGTTTCATCTGTCTGAGGGTGTTCAGAACACGAGGGTGACAAAAGGGAGGCAAGATAACACAAACTATGATGTCATGATGAGATGATGCATGTACAGTAATGTGCTGTATAGAGGAGGCTACTGACAGGACAACAGCTCATAATAATGGCTGGAACGGAGCAAATGGAATGGCATCAAATACCTGGATACCATGTGTTTGCTGTATTTGATACCATTCCACTGATTCCGCTCCGGTCATTACCACAAGCCTGTTCTCCCCAATTTAGGTGCCAACAACCTCCTGTGGTATATGTATAAGTTAGCCATAATAATACTGCTGCAGCTCCACCTTGTGTCCACATTGATAAAAAGTATCATTTTTGTTTGTGTGCTCCCCCATATCACCCGTCTTATTTCTCTCTCTTCCTTTCTCCCGTCCTACCTCATCTCCCTTCCACTCTCCTACTCCCTCTCTCCATCCCCCCATCCTCTCTCGCTCTGCAGTGTCTGAGGTGCCCCAGAGAGCTGTGTTCCTGCCCTCAGTGACAGTGAAGGAGGGCTATCTCCAGAAGCACAAGGCCGAGGGCCCCCAGCTCCTGTCCCGCTTTGCCTTCAAGAAGCGATACTTCTGGCTGAGCAGTGAGACCCTGTCCTACGCCAAGACTTTGGACCCCTGGCAGGTCTGATCCCAACATACACTCAGAAACCTATCCATGACCAGCTCTGATAACAGCTCTGATGGTAATTCCTCCACTCTGTTACGTCAGAGAAAGCCGGACAAGAAAACTTTAAGGATGAAAGTCCTCTGAAATTGACTAATTCATTATAACAAGGTAACAACGTTTCCTCTGGTGATGAATTGGCTCATGTACCCTTCAAAGGGTGTTTGATCGTCATCCTGCCTCATAAAAAAGAGGAAACATTTTCATCATCCCTCTGCCTTCATTTATTTGTGTTT